>NW_024080833.1:2154034-2313983 GCF_003009895.1 Hyaena hyaena | reverse complement strand
GCTATTGTGGAGAGTGCTGCTATGAACATTGAGGTACATGTGCCCCTATGCATCAGCTCTCCTGTATCCCTTGGGTAAATTCCTAGCAGTGCTATTGCTGGGTCCTAGGGGAGTTCTATTGTTAGTTTCCTGAGGAACCTCCACGCTGTTTCCAGAGGGGCTGTACCAGTTCACATTCCCACCAACAGTGTAGGAGGGTGCCCGTGTCTCCACATCCTCGCCAGCATCTAGAGTCCTCTGATTTGCTCATTTTAGCCACTCTGACTGGTGTAAGGTGGTATCTCAGTGTGGTTTTGATTTGTATTTCCCCGATGAGGAGGGATGCTGAGCATTGTTTCATATATCTGTTGGCCATCTGGATGTCCTCTTTGGAGACATGTCTGTTCATATCTTCTGCCCATTTCTTCACTGGGTTGTTTGTCTTTCGGGTGTGGAGTTTGGTGAGTTCCTTATAGATTCTGGATATTAACCCTTTATCTGATATGTCATTTGCAACTATCTTTTCCCATTCCGTTGGTTGCCTGTTAGTTTTGTGGGTTGTTTCCTTTGCCGTGCAGAAGCTTTCAATCTTGACGAGGTCCCATTCGTTTATTTTTGCTCTTGATTCCCTTGCTTTAAAAAAAAATTCTTAACATTTATTCATTTTTGAGAGACCGAGACAGAGTGTGAGTGGGGGAGGGGTAGAGAGAGACAGAGGGAGACACAGAATCTTAAACAGGCTCCAGGCTCTGAGCTGCCAGCACAGAGCCTGACACAGAGCTCAAACTCAAGGACCTTGAGATCATGACCTGAGCCGAAGTTGGATGCCTAACTGACTGAGCGACCCAGGCGCCCCTCATTTAGGTATATTTTTCAGGTAGCTGCAGAGTGTTCTGTTCAGAGATAATTTATTAACTCCTCAATTGTGGGTATTCAGTTTGGCTCCAGTGTTGTTCTGTGCATTAACAGTGCTGTAGTGAACATGTTCACTCTGTAGGAGAGTTTCTGAAGAGTGGAATTTATGACTCATTGGATGTCCAGAGTGAAATTTTTAGTTAAATGTACAAAAATTAACCTCCCAAAAGGTTGTATCAATTTATAGCCCCTCCAACAGTGTGTAAGAGTGAATTTTTACCACATCCTGACTAACACTTTATGTGGTTTATCTTCTTAATTTTCTTCAGGTTAATAATAGGCATGAGTACATATGACCATGTGTATATTCTGTGAGTTTTCTGTTTATAGTCTCCACTGAACTATTATGACTGAATGGATTGAAGGGGCAAGAGCAGATGTGGGGAGAGCAATTAAAAAGCAGATGTAGTTGTATATGAGGGAGAAATGATAGTGACTTGGGCTAGAATTGTAATGAGTGGGGGAGACAGAGAGAGAGAGAGAGAGGGAGGGAGAGGGAGGGAGGGAGGAGAGGGAGGGGGAGGAAGGAAGGGAGAGAGATGTGCATCATTTAAGGTATTTTGAAGTACTGACTGTAGGAATTTGTAATTAATTAGATATGTGTGTGAGGGAGAATGAGGTGTAAAGAGAATATACCAGGTTTCTCTTCTGAGCAACTTGGTGGAAGACGGTGCCACTCACTGGAGCAGCAGAGAATAACACACTGATGGAGGAAACTATTATTTCAAGTTTTTCACTTGTTGAGCTTGAGGTACCTACGAAATATCCAGGTGAAGATGTTGAAAACTGACTGGAGAGATGTAATTTATGGTTAGTGTTGAGAATGAGTGATTTCAGAGACCAAGTAGTCTGAGGGGGTGTGGCTGTGGCTGAAGGACTGGGTGTCAAGTGCCCTGGAGAAAGTCCTGGAAGGAGAGAAAATGAGAAATCTGTGAGCCTGGGTGTTGTGAAATTAAGAGAGCCAAAGAGTGTGAATATCAGATGGGTGTGGCTTTACTTAAAAGCATAGAGGAATAGAGTTGTAAAGAGTAGGAAGGAGTGTGTGCTAACTTCTTCACCTGACTGGTGAAGTACTTGATTTGGGAGAGGAAGACTGTGTCTTGGGGGAGAATCAGGATTTGGGTAAAACAGGAGGTTTAAGTCCAAGGCCCTTTCGGTATCTTGTGAGAATGGGCATGTTTAGCAGTTTGTGTATCTTTGAATAGGAATTACAAGGGATAAAGGAGAAAAGTTTTTGAGGGAAGCAGGGAACTCAGGGCACATTGCTGTAATGTCGAGAAGCTTGGAGACCAGAGGAGCTTACTCTTCGGTGACCAAGAAAAACACAGCTGTGAGTGCACTGCTGATAGTGTCCCAGGGGATGGGGGCCCTCAGGCTTCATGGCCTTCAGCCTAACCTAACCCTAACATTTTTATGGGGTATCTGTAAAAGTAAGCATACACTTCGGTGTTCTATTGTGTCCTATTTGGGGATAAGAAACAGAAACTGTGAATTGAGGATGCCTGGGGGTTCAGGCAGTTAAGCGTCCAAATTCAAAGTGACAAAATTCACAATTTTGTTCTATATTCATTTATGATATAGTTCCTCGTTAAAGTTAATTTTTGAGACAGACTGCAAATAAAGAAAAAAATAAACATTCCAAAGGGAAATACATAACCATGATGCCTTTTAACATGAAAATTTGTTGAAATAAATTATGTTCAGCATGGTACATATTTTTAAAGAATACAATTCAGTTTCTTTTTTAAAAAATATTTATTGTGAGAGAGGGAGAACAAGCATGAGCGGGGGAGGGGCAGAGAGCGAGAGGGAGAGAGAGGATCGGCAGAATAGATTGTGTCAGGTATGCTTAGAAACCTCCAATGGCTTCTCATCTCAAAATAAAATCCAGTGTTCCTACCATCGCCTACCGTGGCCTTCTTGACTTCATCTCCTGCCACTTTCCAGCCACTTAGCCATAGCTTCACTCTCACGTCTTTGCTGTTTATTGAACATACCAAACAGAATCTCTTCTCAGATTCTTTGCTCTCACTGTTACCACTGCTTGAAATACTCTTCCTCCAGATATCCAATAACTTACTCCCTCACTTTCTGTCCACATACCATCTTTCTTGTCACCTCCCTCCACATTCCCCTCTCTCCTTACCATACTTTTCTTGAATCTGACATATCAATCAGTCATCTATTTTCATCTCCTCATCTAGAATAACATTGCCCAGTACAACTTTTTGTGATGATGGAAATGCTGTATATCTGTGCTGTCCAGTAAAGTAGCCACTAGCCACAGTGTGGCTAAAAAGCACTTGAAATGTAGCTAATGTGAGTGAGTACTGAATTTTAAATATTATTTAGGTAGCTTCGTGTAACTAGGACCACTCTATTGTACAGTGCAATCACAGAATGTACGAGAGACGGAACCTTGTTCTTTTCATTAATGCAGCCCCATACCAGTGGGCCTGTATGCTCTCTGTGTGGTGGATACTCTGTAAGTGTCTGCTGAATGAATAAATGAACAGAGATACCAATAAACCCTATTCACCTCTGAATCCTTGACTCTTTTGATCTCGAATTCCAAAATGAACCCTTTTTAGTCATCTCCAGCCCTTCCCAGACTTCTAGGTGTTCATCTGTGGTCCTTAGGTCCATGGGTCATCCTCACAAGCTTCCGCACTGCACATCAAAGATCCTAGGTTACGTAAATTGTATAAATTAAAATGGAACATACTCGACAATGGGAGTAATAGATAAAGTAAAATGCAAGATGAAGGAAGTGGTCCTCTCTATCATAGAGCTCATATTTGGGGGAAGTATTAAATGAATGCATAAAGGAAAAGGTCCTTTGCATTTTAGCCAGGCAGCTGTATGATGAGCCGTGCTTTCCCCTCACGCCAAATCTGTCCCTTTGCGTTCTTTATTCTACCACAGAAGAGCTCTTTCAGCTTTTGAAAATTCCCTGAAGATAGTGTCCATCATGAAGGAACTCTACAATAAGGTTCTCCCACTGGCTTCTGACAAGATCATCATGGCTGTTATCCCGATGAGAAACATCTTATGGTTGCAAACCCTTTTGGCCGCCCTGCCTAAGAGTGATTACAGTTTGGAGCTGGGCTTCGTAGTTAGACACTCTTAAACGTTAAAAACAAAGATAGAATTTAAAAGAAAGGATGAATAACAGAAGTGTTGGATCATCACTTTTCAAACTGCATTCCAGGGAGCTCCTTCAGGAATTGCTACAAAGACTTCAACTCCACTCATACTGCCTATCTCAGTCTTTCTTCAGCCTGTTTTATTTTTTGTGCCATTGTGAAAAATTAATTATATTTATCAAAGCGCTCATCATTGAAAAGTTTGCAAATCACTGCCTTTAAACCTTCTTCATTTGATTATCTCAGTAAGGCTTTTGAAAGGTGCCAGATGGCAGTGAATGGTGTTGGATTTTCTGTGAGAGGGCAATCAGTGTCGCTGAGTCCCAGGAGATGTATTTTGTTTGGATGCTAGGAGTGCGGGTAGTGAGATTGGCATTATTAAGAAAAATTGATGAGTGGAACACATTTTCTTGTGGGGTTCTATAGGCAAGGCCTCAAAAAGGAGTTTTGGTGTATTTAAAATTAAATAAAGCTTATTTTTGTAATCAGCAGGAAAACAGAGATCCACAACAAGCTTTTCGATTATGGCTTAAAAAAAAGCATGAAGAGCAGCTGAGAGAGAGAAAGACAGAAGAACTACGGAAGCAGGAGGAATGCTTATTCTTCCTTAAAGGGACAGAAGGCCGCGAAAGGGCCTTTAAACAGTAAGTCACAGACAGACGTGTTTCCCCTTTCCTCACAGTCATTTAGGGAGTTGTATAGTCAAGAAAGCTTGAAAAAAATACCACAGAATATTTTATCGGTTCTATTACATATCTATTCAATTTTATGTCCATGCTTCTAAAACTGTGAGAAAACTCTTTAGCTCCATACTATGCATTGTATCTATACACCATTCTTTCTTTCTTCAAGATATTTTCTATTTTTTTAATGTTTATTTGTTTTTGGAGAGTGGCAGGGAGGGGCAGAGTGAGAGAGACAGAATCCCAAGTAGCCTCCGAGCTCGATGTGGGGCTGAGTCTCACGAATGTTGAGATCATGGCCTGAGCTGCTACCAAGAGTCAGACGCTTAACTGACTGAGCCACCCAGGCACCCTTCTTCAAGATATTTTCAAAGTATTTTATATTTCGCCAATCTGATAACCTTTGATAGCCTACCATTTATTTATTTATTTATTTATTTATTTATTTTTTGTTCAGTTCTTAGAGAAATGAACCAAAGATTGTTCACAGCTTCTCTTACATACTCCTCAGAAACACTGAATAAAGAGTTGCGTTTCCCAAGAAATATTTTTCCGTAAAGAAAGAAAGACAGGCTGAGGAGGAAGATCTGTACAAACCAAATCGAAAAAGAGATTTGGACACATGTTTTGGTAATTCAAGGCAAACCTGACCTTTTCAGTTCCCTGGTTGAGACTCCATGTCACCTGACTCATTGTGAGGAAACAGACCTGGTTACAGAATTTTGCCAGCGGGCCTTGGGAGAGGGAAGGGGTCTGGTTGTTTGAAGTTCCTTTCTTTTCTGTCTTTTTCACTGTCTTTTTCTTCGTTCCTGTGTTTCTTTCTTCCTTTCATTTTTTTTAAACATATATAATTCTTTATCATAACAGAAGCAGTAAATATGCATTGTGGAAATGGAATCAGAAAAGTCACATTTTCATCACCCAGATATCACTGTTAGTACCTTAGTGCATACCTTTTTCTCCATACATATATTTATAATTTTAAAATATAAATTGAGATCACACTGGTTATACTGTTCTGTAATCTGCTTATTTTTATTAATGATTTCATCTAATATCCAGTCCAGAATCATGTTTTTTCCCAGTTGACCCCCAAGTGACTATAGTTAATTTTCTCAAGTTTAGTGTCTAATCCAGGACCATGTAACATTGGCTTATATGCTTAAATCTATTCTATTCTGACAGTTATTTGGTGTTCAGTGTTATTTCTGAAAACAAGCGTGCATACACACACATACACACACACCACATACCCAGTTTCATATGTGTGTTATTTGGGGGTTATTTTACCTAAGCAAGGTTTATAGATTCAAATTGGTTGGAATGTGGACTCTTCCTTCACCTTAGAGCATGTTAATATCTACCAGAAGAGCAAGGTAACCTTTCTTTAGTTTTCCTTTCCTTTCCTTTCCTTTTTTCTTTTCAACTTAAATTTTAGTTAACATTCGCTGCAATACTGGTTTCAGGAGGAGAATTCAGTGATTCGTCACTTACATAGACTACCCAGTGCACATCCCAGGTGACAAGGCAGCATTTCTGTATGGTGGCATCTTAACCTAACTGAGCCATGTTTTATAATACAACTAGTTGCAAAAAATAAGTCATTTGGAATCTATCAAATAATTGACTGCTTAGAAAATCATATAAAAAAAGAATTGGACAATATCACATGTGAAATATTGTATTTATTACTAAAAACCCAGTTTTTTTAGTTGGCAGTTTCATCGTAAGAGACTTAATTTTAAGTATTTGATTGCAAATGTGATTATGCTTTCTTGTGTGAGCGTAGGAGATAATAAGCCTGAGATTTTTCAGTTAGCACTTTAATAATTTTTGTTGTGACTATAGCATTTCCATGTAAAGAAATTCAATTTCCTTTAATAGCCTGTAGTAATAACTTTATAGCAAAAAGAGGTTTATACTCATCAGTTCTGATCCTATCTTTTTCTGCAGATGGCTACGAAGGAAACGGATCGAAAAACTAGCAGAGCAACAGGCTGTCAGAGAAAGAACTAGGCAGCTCCGACTAGAAGTGAAGCATTCGAAACAATTGCAGAGCCACCTATATATGTCAGAAGCTAAAGCTTTTCGTTTTACTGATCATTATAACTGAAAGTATCTTAAATACTTCATTTGGAAGCTGCTACCCTCAGAAGTTTGTATATCATTTCTGATGGCCTGTGTGCTTTGGTCATACTCTAAATTATGGAAATGCCATTTATCTTTTAGTGATACTGACAGTGAATTTGTCTTTTTTTAACACAACAAAATAAATTCCTTCTCTTGCATCGTTGTATTGTTATACCATCTTGTACTCCATGCAACAAATTGAACAACAAATGAACTTTACATTGCTATTCGATTCCTTTACTTGTAAATTATTAGCATTTCTAGCTGGAAAGAACACAAGAAAGGGACAAATTTCTATTCTTAGTTTCTCCTATTATTAAAAAACGATTGCAACAGAACATTTCATAAAGCTGTAGTGACCTCTTAAACAACCCTGGTTCAAGGCCTTATACAAAATTTTATCTATGACAACTTTGAATTTGAATAGCTATGGCAAGCTAAGAAGTAGGGTAGGCTTCCTCATGTTCTTTAAAAAATGAAGACCGTAATTATACATCCAATTTTGGTATGTTACAAACTTACCTGGCTCTTATTTAGAGCTTATAGTGTACATGGTATTGTTGTAGATGCTTTACATAAATAATTTGGTTTAATCCTTGTAACAACCCTATTGGTCTTGTTTTGCAGATGAGGAAACTAAAGTATAGAGGGAGCAGTTTGCTCACAGGCTCTGATCTGCTTGATTGCAAAATCTTTTCTCTTAGGCATATTATAAAGTTTTCATTCCTTGGTAGATATTGTGAAATATTTAAGATTAAGACTGTATAGGAATCTGATATGTAGAGGAGCAGTACTTGATATGTAAGAGCATTTAAAGGGTGGAGGACAAAGGCACCCATACAAGTGTGATGGAGACTGGAGAATCAGTGTAGTTCTGTTAAAGCTTCAAAAGACACGGTCCTTATCAGCTTGGTATTTGTACTTTAATCACTTGACCCTAAATGAGAAAACACAGAATCATTCAATCCTGTCTCAACTTCTTACAGCACTTTCAGCATATACCAGATAATTTAACATTTCATTATAACTAGTCTTGTGTTGCTTAAAGTTATCATTTAATGATAAGAACTAATTTGACATTTGAATATTGCACACCAGTTTTACAAAAAAGGCTGTTGGAATTTTGATAGAGATCACAGTGAATCTATAGATTGTTTTGGATAGTACTGCCTTTTTAATGAAATTACCTTCCAACCCATAATAACACAGATGTCTTTTCATTTAGTGCAGCAATGTTTTGCAGTTTTCACTACAAGTCTTTCACCTTCTTGGATAAATTCATTTACAGATATTCTGGATTCCACTGCAAATGGAATTTTTTTAATTTGCTTTTGAGTTGTATATTCAAAATCAAACACAAGTGAATTTTTGCATTGATATACTGTGCAACGTTGCTGAATTTATCAGTACTAGTGTTTTTGTAGATTGCGTGGAATTTTTTTTTAATATTTATTTTCGAGAGACAGAGACAGAGCACGAGGGGAGGGGCAGAGAGAGAGGGAGACACAGAATCTGAAGCAGCTCTAGGTTCTGAGCTGTTAGCACAGAGCCCAATGTGGGCGTTTGAACCCACAAACTGAGATCATGACCTGAGCCAAAGTCGGATGTCCAACCGACTGAGCCACCCAGGCACCCCTGGAATTTTCTGTGTTTATGATAACATTACCTGTGAACAGTTTTACTTCTTCCTTTCCAAAATGGATTCCTTTTCTATCTCTCTCATGACTGATTGCTTTGGCTAAGATTTCCAGTATAATGTAGAATAGTAGTGGTAAAAGTGGGCATCCTTGTCTTGTTTTTTGATCTTAAAAGGAAAGCCTTTAGTAATACACTATTGAGTATGGTGTTAGCTGTGGGAGTTTCCATAAATGCTTATAAAGTTGAGGAAGTTCTTATTCCTCTATTCTTATTCCAGTTCTTTGATCCCTATTTTTCTGAGTGCTTTTTATCATAAAAGGGTGTTGGATTTTATCAAAAGCTCTTTCTGCATCAAGTGAAATGATCATGTGGTTTTTCCTTTCTGTCCTTTTATGTATGTGTATATCATATACATAGGATATACATTGTGTGTGTGTATGATATACTACATTGGTTTTCTTATGTTGAACTACCCTTACATTCCTGAGATACATACCACTTGGTCATGGTGTATAATCCCTTTACTGTGCTGTTGCAGTTGGCTGGGAATTTGTTGAGGAACTTTGAAATCTATATTCATAAGACTATATGGCATTGTAAAGTTTTTTTTTTTTTTAATTACCAATTTAATCTGTTATAGGCCTGTTCACATTTTCTATTTCTTCTTGAATCAGTTTTGGTCATTTGTGTGTTTCCAGGGATTTGTCCATTTCATCTAGTTTATTTGTTGAAGTACTATTCCTTTTTGTTTTACTTAGGAGGTTGGCACTAATTTCCCCACTTTCTGATTTTAGTTATTTGCATCTTCTGTTTTTCTTAGTCTGGCTGTAGATTTGTCTTTTGGGGATCTTTTCAAAGAACCAATTTTCTGTTTTTTTAGTAAATTTCTAAAAATGTTTTATTTATTTTTGAGAGAGAGAGAGAGAGACAGCATGAGCAGGGGAGGGTCAAAGAGAGAGGGAGTCACAGACTCTGAAGACAGGCTCCAGGCTCTGAGCTAGCTGTCAGCACAGAGCCCGACGTGGAGCTCCAACCCACGAACCATGAGAACATGACCTGAGCCAAAGTCGGATGCTTAACCAACTGAGCCAGCCAGGCGCCCCAATTTTCCATTTCTTTGATTTTATGTTCTCGATTTTGTTTACCTCTGCTCTAGTTTTGATTTCCTTTCTTCTGCCAGCTTTGGGCTTAGTTTGCTCTTCTTTTTCTAGTTCCTTAGGTGTAATGTTAGGTTGATGACTTGAGATAATTTTCCTTTTTCCATTTTTTTTGTTAACTGTTATCTTTGTTACTATTATTGATGTTCTTAAACCAACATTTGCAGAAGCGTGCTATTGGTTTGTGGTTATAAGAGTATATGCACAATTTTGTGTGTGATAAAATATATATATAACAAAGCTTACCATTTTGGCCATTTTTAAAATGTGTAATTTAGGGGCATTAAATATATTCATCTTGTACAACCATCACAACTTTTCATCATCCCAATGGAAAGTCTGTATGAATCAAAAACTCCCTGTTCTACCTTCCCTTGACTTCCCATAACCACTGTTCTACTTTGCCACTATGAATTTATTTCACGTTACCTATACTTACATATTTCACTTAGTGTAATGTATTAAAGGTTCATTTATGCTGTAGCATATATCAGATTTTCAGTCCTTTTTAAGGCTAATATTCCACTGCATGTATATACCACATTTTGCCTATCAATGGGTAAGCAAATGGATAAGGATGAATGCATCCATCAAAGGACACCTATGTTACTTTCACCTTCCTTTTGGCTATTGTGAATGCTGTTGCTGTGAACACTGGGATACAACTATTTGGGTCCTTGCTTTCAATTCTTTTGGATGTTTACCTAAAAGTGAATTGCTGGATCATATGAAATTTCTATGTCTATTTTTTTTTTTTAATTTTATTTTAGAAAGAGAACATGAGCGGGAGAGGGGCAGAGGGAGAGAGAATCCCAAGACCCAGGGCTCCATCCCACGACCTGAGCCGATATCAAGAGTCTGATGCTCAACTGACTGAGCTACCCAGGTGCCTATGTTTAATTATTTGAGGAACTACCATACTATCTTCAACAGTGGTCGCACCATTTTACATTCTCACCAGCAATGCACAAGGGTTCCAATTTCTCCACATCCTTGTCAACACTTATTTTCCTTCTTTCATATGTGGCTAGTATAATGGGCATGAAGTGATATCTATTTGCATTACCTTATTGATTAGTGATGCTGAGAATCTTTCGATATGCTTATTGACATTTTGTATATCTTTTTTTAGAGAAATGTCTCTTCATGTCCTTTGCCCATTTTTAAATTAGGTTGTTCTTTTTTTGGTTGCTGAGTTGTAGATCTTTATTCTGGACACTAGACCCTTATTAACTATATATTTGCAAATATTTTCTTTGGTTCTATAGATCGCCTTTTCATTTTGTGGATGCTGTCCTTTGATTAAAAAGTTTTTAATTCTGATGAAGTTCACTTTATTTTTTCTTTTCTTGTCTGTGCTTCTGGTGTCATATCCAAGAAATCACCGCCAAATCCAATGTCATGAAGCTTTTCGTCTATGTTTTCTTCAAGTTGTATGCTAAGTATACCTAAAGAAAAGACTGAAGAATCAACTATAAATAGTATAAATTAGATGAAGACTTGACAAGCACGTTAAGTCAATATTCAAAATAAAGAATGTAGAGAAATTTATTGCCATTTCAAAGTATAACTCTGATGAGCTAGACAATAAAATCATTGTTGACATTAAAATATGTTATTTGACCAGATTTGTCTTGAGAAGATTTGTCTTTTGACAGGCAGTTCTGCGCCTACTATGGTGTAATCTGGTATAAACATATTGTGGATATTTCTAAAGACCTATAAAAAGGGTGTTTTACAATGGTTTATCATAAACAATAATTATATATTTATATTGTATTAATATAAATTGATGAATTTCATTTTTTATTTTGTACAATGTTCCAGAAAGAGCCTACTTTCTCCACCATATTTTATATCAAACTGGATATTCCTATTGTCTTGCATTTGTCAAAATGAGCTCGGTGGAATCTGTTTTCTTTATATATGTCAATTCAAATATGGCATTCCCCACACAAAAACAACATAATGTTTTGCTGAACCACTTGCTAATATGTTTGTAAAATACTTTTAATTTTCCTAACATAGAGCATTTAGTTTTAAAATAGTAGTCCCTTCACCCACAGTTATTTCCATAAGCCTCCTTTGTAGCCCCCCCACCCCCCAAAATCACCAAAAAGGGAATGGACACTCACTTCACCCAACCTCCTGGCTATTATTTCTTGCGAGTAGGGACCAGAAATCTTTTTCTGTAGAGGACCTGATAGGAAATATTTTAAGCTTTGTAGGTCATACAAGCCCTGTTGTACTGTTGCAGTGTAGAAAAAAGAAAAAAAAAAACCCTAGAAAATAACCATAGACAACAGTACATGAATGTGTGTGGCTGCATATGACCCACCTTGCATTAAGAGTACCAAAAGTAAACCTGCTAATACTAAATACACAGCAAGATATAACTTAGGGCCTAAAATAAAGGTGGAATCTTTTTCTTTCAGAGTTCTTTAGGAAAAGCATCATATAATGCCTGGAAAGTATCTACTTTAAATATAGCTACACAGTTTCATTCTTCTCTTACCCTGAGATATTTATTAAGAAAGGGTAATCTGTGGTCCTGTACATGAACCATCTTTGGGGATATATATTACTTAAATAGAAAGTGTTATTACTTCTACCACTGTAAGAACTCCAGCTCCCAGATGATGACTCTCGGGTGAGAAGCAAGTGCCTGTGACATGGCTCCGACACACTGAATGTTAAAGGACAATAAGTTCTCCCTGGCAGTGATTGCAGCAATTGAAAGTTATATTTTCATATCTAGTATAGGGGTGAAATCGTCCAATATTTTTCTTTGTAGCAAGTAAGGTGGACGGTGAAGACTCAGAAAATGGATTATCAGGTGAGCTTTCTGTACAGGTAACTGGATCCAAAATGCGTAGAACCTGGGGAAAATAAGAAATAATGTCATAGACTGCATTAGAGACTCTAAAAGCCCTTGGTTTTATCGATAATAGAAGTACCTATAAAACCCCATTTCATTAATATGTAACTACCAGAAAAAAAATAGCATCTGAATGATGAATCTGATTGGTTAGAGAACCTATTCCTTTTTCAAAAAGCTCTGAATTATTAAATTTTTTTAATGCTTTATTTCTGAGAGAGAGAGAGACAGACAGCGTGAGCAGGGGTGGGTCAGAGAGAGAGGAAGACACAGAATCTGAAACAGGCTCCAGGCTCTGAGCTGGCTGTCAGCACAGAGCCCGACGTGGGGCTCGACCCCACGAACTGTGAGATCATGACCTGAGCCGAAGTCGGACACTTAACCAACTGAGCCATCCAGGTGCCACCCCCCTAAAAAAAGCTCTAAATTATTGTCTAGTTGTTACATTACCTAGGTTACCTATTTTTCAAAAATGATGAAATTAATGTTCTTTAATGGATAATGCTGAAAAAGCATGAAACCACAGAAGAAAATATGATTTAAGTGGTAGCAATTTTACCCTTAACCAAAAAGCACCCACCACCTTCCTTCTATGACCTTTCATTCAATTGCCTGGAGTCAGGATTCTCCATTCTTCTATTGAAATCCTATTTCGAAGTTTTTAATCAGTTACTTGTAAAATCAATGGCTTTTCATGCATCTATTTCTAGTTTACACGCACTACTTTGTGCTAACAGTCGTGTTCCTGTGTGTGGGGTGTCACAGAACCGTATTCCGAATTCTTCCGCTCTGACGCGTCCTGCTGTTTCCTCTACGAGACCCACAATAGGAGGCACCGTTGGGGTGAATAAAATTCCCCAATTAAGGGCAAGGGTAACACGCTCATTCATGGCTCCTGTTATTCTCCCCGCCGTCCTCACACGGGGAGGATGGGTTACGGTGCAAACGAGGCAGGCACTGCAGTTGGGAAGGGCTGTGAAAAGCAGTGGGGGGGGCGGGGGGGGGTGCGGGAAGAACGTTCTTGCTTTCTTATAGAAGCCTAGCTCCTTAGAACTTCCGGATATGGCTGGATGTGCCTTTCTCTCTCATGTTGTCCAGTAGGTTTTTTCCTTCTAAGTTACCAACGTAAAAGGACTGGAGCTAATTTAAGAATGTCCTGGCACCATTTAAGAGCCACTGTTCTATTTTAGGACCTTTAGTTTTCAACTAGATTGATGCTTTTTCCACTGAGTTTTTGAAATCTTACTTTTGTAAAATTTGGTTGGGTGATACAGGACAAGTAAAGATGAAGGGCTTATGGGGCGCCTGGGTGGCTTCGTCGGTTGAGCGTCCGACTTTCGCTTAGGTCATGATCTCGCCGTTCGTGGGTTTGAGCCTCGTGTCGGGCTCTGTGCTGACTGCCAGCTCAGAGCCTGGACCCTGTTTCAGAGTCTGTGACTCCCTCTCTCTCTGACCCTCCCCTGCTCACGCTGTCTCTCTCTCCTAGAAATAAATAAAAATATTAAAAAAAAAAAAAGATGAAGGGCTTAACTAAAACCTGCTTATAAATTTGGAAGGGCAAATAGATAAGAAAAGCAGTGAAATACTCTGTTATTACATTCTGTCTGTAGAGAGAGAAACAACATACCAAAGGAGTTCAGCAGGAGACTGACATACCCATACAGACAGGTTTCTGGATTTTTGCCTGAAGGTGATGGGGAAGGATTTTAAGCAGGATGCCTTTCAGACAAACATGCTATATACCCAGTTGGAAGAGCAGGTAAAGGGTGGGCATTAAAAGCGGACATGGGAAGAACAAAGAAAGGGAGTTTATTGCGTACGCTAGCCAACAAATGATGACCTTGAAGCAATGGGGCTGAAAGGTTCAAGAGACACTAAGAAAGGAGGACTGTCAGGTATGTTAACTAAGAGAATGTGGTAGATAAAATGTTGGAAAAAAGGGGATATAGATCATGCCCTCTGGATACCTAAAATTGTATAGTAAAACAGAATGGTCAGAGAAAAGAGAGAAGCCAGGAGGGTGTGAGTTTCAAGGAAGGAGGGGTAATCAGTTCTACCACATGCTACTGGCAGCAACTGTGAATAGGCAGTAACCAAGTTTCCCAACGAAGAGAAGGGATCAAGATGATGAATTTAGGGGCACCTGGGTGGCTCAGTCAGTTAAGGATCTGACTCTTGATTTAAACTCAGGTCATGATCTTGTGGTTTCATGAGTTCAAGCCCCACATCGGGCTCTGCACTGGCAGCATGGAGCCTGCTTGGAATTCTCTCTCTCTCTGCACCTTCCCCACTCATGCTATCTCTGTCTCTCTCAAAAAAAAACCCAAAAAAAACCCAGATGATTAATTTAGTTTTGGGTATGGATGCCTTCTGTAAACAGCTGAGCACCTACTATGTGTACAGGATTACTGTGCCAGATCTTGAGGAAACATAAGGTACAGTCCTCACCCTTACAGAGCTTATAGTTAGGGAGAGAGGACGTGAATCAAACAACTCCAACTGAACATGGTAAAGAGCTATCACAGATAAATACACAAAGCCCAATGGAAGCCTGGGGGAAGGTCCATCTCAGTTTGCCAATGAGATTCAGGGAGGGCTGATTCTTAAAGGTGGAGAGGTGCTGTGAGGACAGTCTAGGCAGAAAGAAAACATGTACAGAGGCCTGCAATACAATGACATGTCTCTGCAGTGAAAAGTGGTTAAGGCTGCTCATATTTGAAGAGCAGGGTGTGGGTACACCTGGCTAATAATCCTTGAGAAAAAGAGATGGAATAAAGATTGTGAAAAGCCTTCTATATAGTAGGGAATAATGGAGACTCAATATGTGGGAGACTAGGAGCTGTCTGAACAGGGTACCAACACAAGTGGGTTGACTGTTTCCTTTTTATTTTTTTTTTTCCATTTTAAAAATAACTCTCTGCAGAGAGAGACTTTAATTGCAGTAGAGGATGGCCTGGAGGCAGGTAAAAAGCAAGGGGTATTGGTAAAAAGGCTACTGCAATAACTGAGGTTGGAGGATAGGTGTTTGAACTTGGGAGAGGGGATAAAATGGAAAGAACTGCTGGATTTGTAACACCAACAGGATTAGGGGGATTAAGAAAGTAATAAAAATGGTATCTACTGTTTATTGTGAAATTACTATACTTTGGAATCTTTTATGAGTTTTATATGAGTTATTTTATGAAATACTTAAAACATCTATATAGTGGTATAATTCACTAAGAGGGAGAACGGGGAGAAGTGGATTCTTTTTCTTTTTCAGGGGGAGGGGGAAACAGAAATGCAAAAGCAAGGAGAAAGGACATTGTTCTATTTTCAGCACACGGAGATGTCAAGCTGGATATGTCTCTTGAATCCAGAAAACAAGGTCTCCGTTGAAGTCTGAAGCATGAAGCCATGGGAACAGGATAGTCCCTACAGAATACAGAAAGTCTGTTATGAAAGGAAAGGCTCAAGAGTGAGCATAGGAGGATGCCTCACAAGCCTGCAAAATACTGAAAAAGAATGGCCACAGAGTAGTGAGGAGTTGGAGGTGTATGATGTTTCAGAAACTACGGGAGTCTGAAAAGCATGGGGAACAGATTCCTATGGAACATCAACATTTAAAGGAGGAAAAGATGTGATGAGGAGGCATTCTGACAGGGAGTATGATGGCCAAGAGTGAGGTCACAGAAGTCAAGGGAATATCAAGGAAGGAGTGCTGATACATAAACTATGGTAATAAAGTGAGGAGGAGTTAAGATGGCAGAGGAGTAGGGGGCCCTAATCTTGCCTCATCCCTTGAGCAAAGCTAGATAAATATCAAATCATTCTGAATACCCAAGAAATCAAAGTGAGGACTGAGAGAACAAAATGGCGAGCCTGCAAGTAGAATCCTGGAAGGTAGGAGCTACAGAGTTGACTTCGAGGAGAGAAGAACCGTGGGTGTTGTAGAGGGTGGGGAGCCCTGCTTATGGAGACATAAGGTATTATAAGCAGCAGAATATAAAATCTGATGTTTTACAAGTCCGCCACTGCTGGAGTGGTGCTTAGCTTAGTGGTGATCCTGTAGGGAAGGAGGGTAGAGACCCAGGAGTGGATAGCATGGTCTGAGGATCCCTTGGGCGACATGGGGAGAAATGGTTGCCCTGTTTTTTGGGAGTGGTGGCAAGACCTCTTGGGGACAGAAGAACGGGTGGTGCCAGCATGCTTCACTGTTCCCAGACATAGGAGTGGGGACATTGGCTGAGGGCAGCGAGCCTCTGAACCAGTGTGTGGTTGCGCAACTGCTTTCCTGGCACAGGCTGAGAAGTGGCAAAAGCTATGCAAGACCCTCCCCCAAAAGTTGAGCACAGGGCCATGCCATGTGAGTCCTTAAAATTTTGACTTTAGAAACGAGCTGGGTGCTTGAGATAGAGCAGCTCAGACACGGGGTGAAGGAAGGAATCTGATGGAATCCAGGGACACAAGAGTGGGGACTGTTTGCTCTTCTGTGAGGGATTTCTGAAGAGTGACAGGCATGAGTTCTCCGCTCGGGGGATGAGAGAGCAGGGCAACACCACTCTGTTGCCTGCCCATCAGCACTGATCCACCTCAGTAAGCTAAACAGTGCAGCCGAGTAGAGACTGGAGTGGTTTCCACCAAGACCCACCTACCTGCACTGATGCAGGTGTACCTCTAGAGGGCAAGTAGGCCTGAAAAATCAGGGCAATAAGCCCTTTCTCTGAAAGACCAGCACAAATCCCTTGCATGCACCAAGTCTACTGATCATAGAGTGCTATAAAGCTTAAGCTCTAGGAAGGACAGCTACCATATGTTTGTATGTATAGGAGGATTAGGAGGAACTTAACGGAGGACCATGGGGGAGAAGGAGGGAATAGTGGGGGAGGGGGAGAGAGGCAAACCAAGAGAGACACTTGAATGCTGAGAACAAACTGAGGACTGATGGAGGGTGGGAGGAGATAGACATGAAGGAGGGCACTTGTGGGGATGAGCACTGGGTGTTTATATGGAAACCAAATTGACAATAAACTTAAAAAAAAAAAGCTTCAGGTCTAGGGGAAATAGGCTCTAGTTTCCTTTCTTTTAATCTTTAAAATTTTTATTTATTTATTTATTTACATATATTTTACTTTTATTTTGGATCTGGCTTTTTTTTTTTTTAATGTTTTTTATTCATTTCTAGCAGAGAGAGAGACAGCGTGAGCAGGGGAGGGTCAGAGAGAGAGGGAGTCACAGACTGAAACAGGCTCCAGGCTCTGAGCTGGCAGTCAGCACAGAGCCCGACGCGGGGCTCGAACCCACAAACCGCGAGATCATGACCTAAGCGAAAGTCGGACGCTCAACCGACTAAGCCACCCAGGCGCCCCGGATCTGGCTTCTTTTAATAAGCAGTACAAAACACACATAGGTTGTAGCCTTTTTTTTTCTGGACAAAATGACGAGACAGAGGAATTCACCCCAAAAGAAAATAGGAATTAGAAGTAACAACCAAGGAATGAATTAGTACAGATGTAAGATGCCTGAACCAGAATTTAAAACAACAATTATAAGGATACTGGCTGGGCTTGAAAAAAGCATAAAAGACACTAGAAAATCCCTCACTGCACAGATAAAAGAACTATAATCTTATTAGGCTGAAATTAAAAATACTATAGCTGAGATGGAAACCTGAATGATTGCCATAACAATGAGGATGAAGAAAGCAGAGGAATGAATCAGAGATACAGATGATAAAATTATGGAAAATACTAATGATGAAAAGAAGAGGAAAAGAAAGGTATTGGCTCATGAAGGCAGACTTAGGGAACTCAGTGACTTACTAAAATGTAGTATTGTTTGCATCATAGGAGTCCTAGATGATGGAGTGAGAGAAAAGGAGGCAGAAAGTTTATTTGTGCAAATTATAGCTGAAAACTTCCCTAATTTCGGGAATGACACAGACACTGAAATTCGAGAAGCACAAAGAACTCCCATTAAATTCAATAAAAGTCAGCCATCACCTAGAAATATCACAAAATAGACAGGGAAAGACTCCTGAAAGCAGCAAGGAAAAAGAGTCCTTAACCTACAAGGGTAGATCAGGTTCTCAGCAGATCTGTCCAGACAAGGGTGGCCGACCAGAAGGTAATAGTGTAACAATATATTCAATGTGCTGAGTGGGAAACATACGTAGCCAAGAATACTTTATCCAGCCAGGCTGTTATTCAGAATAGAAAGAGAGATAAACAAAACCAGACAAACATACACTAAAGGGGTTTATGACCACTAAATCAGCCCCACAGATATATTAAAGGGGGCACTTTCAGTGGGGGGGAAAAAGACCAAAAGCAACAAAGATTAGAAGGAAAGAGACAACATCACGAGAAACACCAGCTTTACAGGTAACACAATGGCACTTAATTCATATCTTTCAGTAATGACTCTGAATGTAAATGAACTAAATGCTCTAATCAAAAGACAGGGTATTAGAACAGATTAAAAAAAAAAAAGACCCATCTAAATGCTGCTTATAAGAAACTTTTTTAAACCTAAAGACACCTGCAGATTGAAAGTGAGGGGATGGAGAACCATCTATCATGATAGTGGATGTCAAAACAAAGTTTGAGTAGCTATACTTCTATCAGACAAACTAGATTTTATTTTAACTATTTATTTTGCGAGAGAGTGAGTGTGCAGGGAAGGGACAGAGAGAGAGGGAGGGAGAGAGAGAATCCCAAGCAGACTCTGCACTGTCAGCACAGAGCCTGATGTGGTGCTTGATCTCACAAACTATAAGATCATAACCTGAACCAAAATCAAGAGTCAGACACTTAACTGACTGAGGCACTCAGGTGTACTGACAACTAGATTTTAAAACAAAGACCGTAACAAGAGATGAAGAAGGCATTATGTCATAATTAAGGTGTCGGTCTATCAAGAGGGTCTAACAATTACAAATATTTACGCCCCCAACCTGATAGCAACCAAATATATAAATCAACTAATAACAAATATAAAAAAACTCACTGATAATAATGCAATAACAGTAAGGTGAGTAAGTAAGTCCACTTACTGCAATGGACATCATCTACGCAGAAAATCAACAAGGAAATAATGGCTTTGAATGACACATTGGACCAGATGGACTTAACAGATATATCAGGACATTTCATCCTAAAGCAGCAGAATACACATTCTTTTCAAGTGCACATGGAACATTCTTTAGAACAGATCACATACTGGGTCACAAATTAGCCCTAAACAAGAACAAACAGACTGAGATCATTCCATGCATATTTTTAGATTACAAAACTATGAAACCTGAGAGCAACTGCAAGAAAAAATTTGGAAAGACCAAAAATAGATAGAGGGAAAGAACATCCTACTATATGAAACCTGAGAGCAACTGCAAGAAAAAATTTGGAAAGACCAAAAATAGATAGAGGTAAAGAACATCCTACTAAAGAATGAATGGGCTAACCAGGAAATTACAGAAGAAATAAAAAGTACATGGAAGCCGATGAAAATGAAAACACAACAGTCCAAACCCTTTGGGATGCAACAAAGGGAGTCCTAAGAGGGAAGTATATTGCAATACAGGTCTACCTCAAGAAGCAAGAAAAGTCTCGGGGCACCTGGGTGGCTTAGTCGGTTAAGCGTCCGACTTTCGCTTAGGTCATGATCTCGCGGTCTGTGGGTTCCAGCGCTGCGTCGGGCTCTGTGCTGACGGCCAGCTCAGAGCCTGAAGCCTGTTTCAGAGTCTGTGACTCCCTCTCTCTCTGACCCTCCCCTGCTCATGCTGTCTCTCTCTCTCCTAGAAATAAATTAAAAAAAAAAAAAGAAGCAAGAAAAGTCTCAAATATATAACCTAATCTTACACTTAAAGGAGCTAGAAAAGGAACAGCAAATAAAGCCGAAAGCCAGCAGAAGAGGGGAGATTAAAGCAGAAATAAACGATCTAGAAAAAAAACAGTATTAACAGATCAACAAACCTAAGAACTGGTTCTCTGAAAGAATTGATACAACTGATAACCCCCTAGCCAGACTTATCAAGAAGAGAAAAAGAAAAGAGAAAAAGAGGAGAGATTGCAACCAACACCACAGAAATATAAATAATCACAAGAGAATATTATGAAATATTATATGCCCACAAACAGGGCAATGTGAAAAAATGGACAAATTCCTAGAAACATACAAATTACCAAAACTGAAACAGGAAGAAACAGAAAATTTGAACAGACCCATAACCAACAACAAAGAAATTAATTCAGTAATGAAAAATCTCCCAACAAACAACAGTCTAGGGCCAGATGTCTTCCTGGGGAATTCTACCAGACATTTAAAGAAGAGTTAATACCTAATTTTCTCACACTCTTCCAAAAAACAGAAACAGAAGGTAAATTTCCAAACTTCTGTGAGGTTAGCATTACCTTGATTCCAAAACTAGACAAAGGCCCCACTAAAAAAGAGCATTATAGGTCAATATCCCTGATGAACATGGATGCAAAAATTTTCAACAAGACATTAGCAAACTCAACCCAACAATACACTAAAAGAATTATTCACCATGATCAGAGGGATTTATTCCTGGGCTGCAGGGATGGTTCAATATTTGCACATCAATGAACATATTTACCAAATTAATGAAAGAATAAGACCATATGATCCTCTCAATAGATGCAAAAACACCGTTTAACAAAATATAGCATCCATTTGTAACAAAGTAGGGATTGATGGAAAATCCCTCAACATCATAAAGGCCATATACAAAAGACCCACAGCTAATATCATCCTCAACGGGGGAGAAACTGAGAGCTTTACCTCTACAGTCAGGAAAAGACAGGGATGTCCACTCTCACCATTACCTTTTAACATAGTACTGGGAATCTTAGTCTCAGCACTCAGACAACAACAAAAAAATAAAATAGGCATCCAAATCGGCAAGGAAGAAGTCAAACTTTCACTATTTCCAGACAACATGATACTCTGTAGAAAACCCGAAAGACTCCACCAAAAAATTGCTAGAATACATGAATTCAGTAAAGTTGCAAGATGTAAAATCAATTACAGAAATTAGCTGCAGATACTAAAATGCAGTGGAGGTGACCTTGGCTGCGACAGAACTGTGAGACCACAGTAGTTAACAGCTCATCTGCATGAACCCTGAATTTACCCAGGCCTGTAGGTACCAGGTCTACACTATTTGATTCTGCAGTATTTGCCACATTCATATCTATACATGGGAATGAAATAATTTCTGATGTCAGAAGTAATCTATTATCAGCTCATGATTATGGAGTTAAAAATTCTACAGTCGTTTTCATATCAAAATGAACTCAAGTACAAGATTATCAGTGATTCAGTAGCTAAAAGATAGGCCCTTTCAAAACAATCACATTTTTCTCTTGAAGGACAGAGTAATAATATTTAAGAGATTAAAGCACAAAGGAAGAAACAAGTTTTCCAAGCTCACAAGCTCTTTAGCGTGAGAATCAGGTTTAGATCCCATAATTCCTAACTCCTAACGCCAAGCATTTTGCATTGTAACATACCACCTTTCACTACGGGGGACAGTTTTAGAAGTTCCCCAAGAGGGAACTATTTTACCGTTTCAGCCATTTTTTCTGCTGGGGTGCTGCAGAATTCAACTGGTGATGGGATCTTTTTTTGGCCGTTAGTGCCAACATTTCCCAGGAGATGAGCATTGACTGCTTTTGCCAACTTGTGATTTGTTAATGGTAGTTCCGCTGTGGTGTGAGGCTGTGTACTCGGGTGGTAGGTTTGCTCTCTCCCCCACTGCAAGGAGACTAAGAGCTCCTCCAATAATCTGCATCAAACACACAGGAACACTGAATATTAGTAAGAGGATAAAACATAAAAATCAAGAAGACTAAAGAAATGTGACACATTCTTCTGAAATCATATAGTATCTTTCTTCCCATATCTTTTTCTTAGAGTTCAGTAAATTGGAAATTCTGGTTAAAATAAGACTTACAGAAAGCATTTACATATTTATTAAGGTTATTATCTGGGAGTCATTCAACAAGCAGTACTTATTTTTTTTGTTTCTCATATTTTAGTACAGGTACAATATACTAGTATACTCATCTAGTAGTACAGACTACTGATTTGTGTATTTATTATTTCCTTTTTCATGAGTTATAGTAACTGATTTTTGAATGATAAACCAACTTACAATTTCTAGGATGAAATATACTTGGCCATAATGTATAAACCTTTTTATATATTATCGGATTTGATTCACTAAACTTCTGGTTAGGACTTCTGCATTTATGTTCATTGGAGATACTGGTCTGTAGTTTTCTCATAATGCCTCTGGTTTTGGTATCAAGGTAATGCTGGCCTCATAAAGTGAGTTGGAAAGCGTTCCCTTCTGTTTCTGGAAGAGTTTGTGTAAATTTGGCTTTCTTTCTTTCTTAGTTGTTTGCTGGTGTTTACCAGTAAATCCATCTAGGACTGGAGTTTCCTTTATTAGAAGGTTTTTAACTGAAAGTTCAATTGCTTTAATAGGTTAAGGCCATTCAGGTTATTTGTTCTTGAATACCCTTTGGTAGTTTTGTGTCTTTTAAGGCTTTTGTCCATTTCATTTAAGTTGAATTTATTGGCATACGGTTGTTCAGAACATCCCCACATCATCTTTTTTATGTCTATAGAATCTAGGTAATGTATGCCCTTCCTAATTCCTGAGACTGGCAATGTGTTTCTTTCTTTTCCCCCCTGATTATAAGGCCTAGAGGTTTCTTAAATTTATCTCTTCAAAGAACTAGAATTTGGCCATTTCCATTTATTTCTGCTCTCATTATTTTCTTCCTTCTTAATTTGCTCTTTGTGTTTCTTAAAAAGGAAGCTTAAATTACTGATAGGACCTTTCTTCTTTTCTAAAATAAGTGTTTAAAGCTATAAATTTCCCCCTAAACACTGCTTTAGTTGACTCCCACAAAATCTGGTATTTTGGTATATGGTTTACCCTTGAACAACATGGGTTTGAACTGTGCAAAAATATGCTCATTTTTTTTCAGTAAATACAGTATAGTACTGTAGATGTATTTTCTCTTCCTTATAATTTTAGTAACAGTTTCTTTTCTCTAGCTTACTTTTAAGAATGACTTTCTACTTTATTATAAGAACGTATATATATGTATACACACACACAATATATAAAATACGTGTTCATCAACAATTTATGTTATTGGGAAGGCTTCTGGTCAAGAGTAGGCTATAAGTAGTTACATTTTTAAAGAGTCAAGTTATACATGGATTTTCAACTGTGTGTGGGATCAGTCTCCCTCTCCTCATGTTGTTCAAGGGTCATATGTATTATGTTTTCATACTTATAATTTCCCGTGATTTCCTCTTTGACCCTTACTGATCTGATTTGTAATGTATCAATTATAGCCCTTGACTTATGATGGTTAGATGAATGATTTTCTGACTATATGATGGTTCAAAAGCAGTAACATTTAACAAAAACGGTACTTTGAATTTTGAATCTTCATCTATTCCTGGGCTAGCAATAGGCAACGCCATACTCTCTCGTTTGCTGAGGAGAAGTGAGTCACAGCTCCCAGCAAGGTACGTGATCATGGGGTAAGCAACGAATACACTTACAGAATTCTGTACCTGAATGAGCATTCTGTTTTTCACTCTCAGTGTCGTGCTCAAATCCTGAGATACTCAACACTTTATGACAAAATGGGCTTTGTATTAGATAATTTTGCCCAACTATAGGCTAGTGTAAGTGTTTCGCGCATGTTTAAGGTAGGCGAGGCTAAGTCATGATGTTCAGTAGGTTACGTGTATTTAATTAATTTTTGACATAGGATATTTTCAACTTGCGATGAGTTTACTGGGATGTAGCCCCACTTTAAGTCAAGGAAGATGTGTGTATAGAGTACAAAGTGCTTTTGAGGAAGACCATCAATTTGGATAGTTCTGGACATGAAAAAACTCTAATGCTGAAGAACAGTCCTCAAAAAGATCTTCCAAAAGAGAGACAGGTACACTTTTTGGCTGTTACCAAAAATCATACACAACTGCTATAACTATAAACAACTGCTATAACTATAAACAAAAGCCACTTTTAAAGCCAAAGATTACTTCTATTATAGCTATAATTAATTCTCTCCCAATTAAAAATGTAAGATGCATGTGGTCTTATTTTTTTAGCCTTCCTCCCTTCTGGGCATCTATCTAAAAATGTTACTCAAAGTATATGCTCAATAAGTTACTAAATGTAGAGACACTAAAGAGCTATCACAATAACAAAAATTGCGAGAGAAGGAAGAAGAGTGCAGAGTGGAAACAGGTGCCATACTTCTGGGTAGCTATCATTTCCTGACGAAACTGCTCCCGTTCACTCAGGAGATCTTGAATAGCACTCTGGGCATCACGGTTTTGACGCTGTAAGCCTGCCCTGGAGTTGGTTAATTCATCTGCCATAACCCTGGAAAAGATGAAAATGTCACATACAGATTCTCTGAAAATAAATTCTCTCTACAGACGTTTACATACTACCTTTGTAACGGTCATTTTCAAAAGTTTACAACAATTTAACACAGTCAAGTTACTTCTCAGTTTTTATATCTTTTACTAAAAAGCATTCAAAATATATGTGATCTTAGAACTCATTAAAGGGATTTAAAAAAATGTGTCTACAAAATGACAAAAGAAAGGGCTATTTAACTTTCCTACAGAGGGACTCTGGGAATGTACCTCACTCTTACTCCAGATAGAACAAATTAAAAAAAGTTTAATGAAAATTTTAGAGGAAAATAAAAACAAGTTCTTTTCCTATCACTCAGTTACCTGATTGTCTTTCGGAAAATATTAAAGTAAGATACAAAGGCTTATATATAAGGAAAACTAAGTCTTTCCTCCTGTCCAACATCCACATCCTTTTGTTTTATAACCAATAAAGCTTCTTATGGATTTCTCTGGAAAAAAAAATTTATGTATATGCCAATATAAAAGAATATGTTGAAAAATAAATACATCCACTTTATTTACAGAAAAGGGGATTATCTAATACAAACTTTTCTATGCCTTGTTTTTTTTTTTTTTTTACCTAATAATTTATCTTGGTGATTTTTTATCTTATTAGTGCATATAGTGCATATCTCTTCCCCTTTTTAAAAAACAACAACTTCATGGTTTCTTCTGATTGCATGTACCAAAGTTTATTTAACTTGTTCTCTATTAAGGGAATTGAAGCAAAATTTTATTTTTTTATTTAAAAAAATTTTTTTAATGTTTTATTTATTTCTGAGAGAGAGAGAGAGAGAGAGAGAGAGAGAGAGAGACAGCATGTGCAGGGGAGGGTCAGAGAGAGAGGGAGATACGGAATCTGAAGCAGGATCCAGACTTTGAAGTAGCTGTCAGCACAGATCCTGATGTGGGGCTCGAACCCACAAACCGTGAGATCATGACCTGAGCCACCCAGGCGCCCCTTGAAGCAAACTTTTAAAGTATGCTTGCTCAATCAGCTAAAAAAAATCTTAAAACTAAAATTAAAGTTTTGGACCATAGTGACTACCAACCAAAGATTAAATCAGTTAAAATAACAATAAAGTCAAGTTTAAGTTTAATTGCCCTTAGAATGTTACTATCAGCATTGATAAGAATGTTAAGAAAGTTGCATATGGCAATAACCTATATGATGCATGCATGATTTGCCTCTTAACGTGTTCAATGACAATGAACTTTCATTCTATATCAATAAATAGTACATCCATTTCTCCACATACCATCCTATACGAGCACAATTAGGAAACGAATTAAGGACTTTAAGAGAATAATCAAGAGCACACTTTAAACACTGTATGTTAGTCAATTTGACAATAAATTATATAAAATAAAGTAAAAAATAAAATTTTCCTAGTAAGAACCTGCAATAACAACAACAACAACACACACACACACGCAAAGAGAGAATAATCAATTACTGGAAAGTATCAGATATTAAGACATGAAGAAACACTTCCCCACAAATTTCTTCATCACAACCAGTGATTCTTATAGTACAGCCTGGAAATGTCTGGTATTATGTGCGAAATCTCCAGGTGACTGAATTTGAATCAACAGTTATTAAACATGCTATGTGTGCGGCATGTGGGTAAGCACTGGAAATGCACACATGGATAACACCCACACCCCGTTCTCCAGTCACTCAGAGCTGGGAGGATGGGGTTAAACAGACAAAGAATCACAACAGTTTCCTAACTGTCCGGTGGGCCTGGGCTAGGGTCCTGGGGGTTTCACCTCTGCTGAGGAGTGGCCTCATTCAGTGTGCCATGCAAATGATTCCGTTTGTGCATAGAGAGAAAAAGGCTGGGAAGCTCTCTTATGTAGTTGAAAGAACAATGAGAACACAGCACAGAAGAGAAATAAAATTTGAGTTTTCCAGGTACAAGGTGGGGAGAAATAGTCTGTGGGTTTTTTTTGGGATTTTATTTTATTTATAAGACATCTGAGTTTACAGTTTTGTTTTGGTTCTTAAATGCTGTCTTAGGAATGATTTCCACTATAATGAGTTACCTGGAAGTCTGGAATGAGGGAGAATCCTGTGATACCACTTTTCTATATAGGGAGACTGTGTGACCACCCAGAGGAAGGAGCGTCCATCTCTTTAAATGTATGAAGTACTTTGACAATCTGAGCCAGAGATTCTCACACTCTAATCTACTTCTTTGGGGTATAGGTAAAAAATTGGACACAGCAAAAACTAGGAAATGAAATACTATTTAAACAGAAAATACCTGCTGGCAAGGAATTTACTTCGCCACACATCACACTGTATTGACATACGTTCTAATTGTTCAGAAAGTTGAGCTGTGTTTTGAGCTAGGGCTTCATTTTCTAAAATAAGCTGATTTTTCTCACGGGCTAGGCGTTCAAAATGATACTGCAGATCATCCCCAACAGAAGCCACTAGCAGCTTTTTTAACTCACGATTGACCTAGAAGAGAACGTGACCGTTACAATAAGCTCAAGGTAATGTCCCTGACATTCAGCAGCAAAATGATAAGAGAGAAGCCAGGTTTCATGTATTTGGACCTCCATTACTTAAAGTGCATATCAAAAAGCAATTATTAAGTATTTAAGTTTCATAAACTGTACAAACCATCTCTCTCTCTCTATATTTATATCTATAGTCCATGTGATTATAAACTAAGCCTCTTCTAATAAGAGTACCAATCATTACCATAAAAATTACAGTTTCCAGTTAACATTTAAAGGCAAAATATTAGAAAACTAAATCAATAAATTTTGCCAAAAAATATGACAATGTTTTATGTCTTTTTAAAAATATTTTTCAGCATTTAAAAATTTATTTCTTTGGGTCATAGGATTTTTAATAATTTAAGCAAAGACAGCAATTCAGAATATTTATAAGCACGTTCTTCACTTTATCTAAAATGTGAGAAACTAAAACATAAATCTCCAACAACAGGTATTGATATATAGTACTCGATGGAAGAACAGTGTTGCTATTAAAAATAGGAGACGAGGATCTAGGAGGTGAGTCAGACCAGAGAGCTGGGGCAGCAGTCCAGGGTGAGAACTACCCTGAGTACCTAATACTGTGTGGCAGGAGAATGTAGAAAAGGGTCCTAAAATGTGTTCATCAGGAGGGAAATCAAGAGCTTGCTGTCTGATCTGGAGGACACGGATGCTGGCACGGGGGGCGGGGGAAAGGAAGTGGTTTGGGATAAATCTAAAATGCAAGTAACTAGGCAAATACAGACGTTTTGACCAAGACAAGGAATCAAAGAGAAGAACATATTTTGAATTGTTTGGCTGGTGGTTGTCATTTAATGGGGGTAGAGGAGTTGGGTGATAGAGAAATGCAGATGACAGGGTTAGAGACACATTTAAATGAATCTGTAAAGATAAATGTGTATTTCATAGTTATTTGATGAAATGTTCAGCTTTTATGGATATCCTTAATTTTTTTCATAACTGAATTTTCAGAAAATTAAAGTTTTATCCTTTGCTGCCACTACCTGAAAACCCTGCTGAAGGCACAGCCGTGGTTTCTCTCCTTCACATCAGTCGCTTCAAGTTAAGACTGAAATTTACAGGTGAGTTGGCAGAGGAGGGGGATGAGGTACTAGATAACTGTAACCAGCTATTTTTGAAAATGATTAATGCAAAATTTCTTCTGATATTAACTTATGTGTGATTTGGAAGGCATTCTTGTGTTGCACCATCACAGGCATGGGATATAGGAAAACAAATAATTAAAACATGTTTATTTTATGTAACTTTCTGTTCCACTAAATTATTCAAGGACAGTTGCTAAAAGGGGGACAGGACTTGTTTTCCAATTGTGAATATGTAAGTGAAAGAGTATACTATAATGAAAAAGATGTTACTGTAATAGAATATTCTGACACTGGAAAATATTTATAACTAAAAATGGGGGTTTTAAGGCAAAAATGAACTCAATATGTATAATTATGCATTTATATGGCTGGATGATATAATTATAGTTGGTACTATTTTCACTGTTTTGTATTTTCTAAAATACTTATAAATAAATATGTGCTACTTTTGTAATTAGAAATTAGTTTTAAAAATATTAAAGATATATTTGGATAAGAACCACTAACCACAGTGTCGCTTATAAAGACTAACAACATCTAGCAAAAAGATGAAGCGTCCAGCAGAAACAAAGGGTGAGGAGTAAGGCGATGTCAAGGCTAAAGAAACACAATCAACTGGTTTCCAACTGCGATGAAGACCCCAATGCTTACCCCACCGTTCTCTGCATCCCAACTATTATGTATGCATCAATAAAATCACGTGGAACTTAACGGATTCTTAACAGAGAAATTGTTAACGAGTCAATTTCAAAGTCTAACTCGGTCAGCTTTGGGTCTGGAATTTTACAACTGTGACTTCCTTTACACCTTATAGGTGGTCTTGTCCAAAGCACCTCATCCTTGCATCTTCAACCAGGTTTAGAGTAGAAGTTCCCAACATACACTAGTTCTACTAGAGGTGCTGAGAAAGAGAAATTTAAGAGAAAACTTTTTAGAGCAATGACAAGCCAGAATAAATGGCATTCTAAGAGGAAGTATAGTTTTCTAACACGCAGGCTTAGAAGGTCCAGGTGTAAAGAGCAGTGCTCATGAAATCGATTTGTTCTTACCTCTGTCTGTACTCTGAGCTGGTTTGAAAGACCTTCTTTGTCTTGTAGTAACCTTCTTTCAGAGTTCTTGAGCTTTTCCAGTATATTCTTTACCTCTGATAGTTCCTTTCTGGGTTCTACCACTCCCTCCGACTGACCAAGGAATTCTCCTCTATGATGTCCCAGAGACTTAACCTTTGTATTTTTGTGGGGGACATCATGGGTGATAGCAGCTTTGGGGACTAATATTCTTACGGCTTCGACTTCCACTGCCTTTTCAGTGAGAATCTTCCCTAGCTGAAGAACTCCTGGGCTCTCTCCTGGAACTGCTTTTTTTCGTGGATTCTGAAGGATGTGATGCTTTATGGGTTGGATTCCGGACGTAACTTCAACAGTTTTAAGTGGCTCCTCAGTTTCCATTCCATCTCCTGCTCCTCGGACTGGGGTGGGAGTAAGGGTGACTATAAAAGGGAAAACAGAACATAAGCTACTTGCTAAAAAGAAATGCCACAAAAATGCCAAGAGACGCTTTATCCTACATTCAGAATTACCGACAGTAAAAAGAATACAAAAGAGTCAGAGTAAAAATTAAGTTTCCAAAACAATCAGGTGACAATAAGATGAGGAAAGTCTTACAGGTTTAAACTTTCCTTAAGTAAATGATTTCTCTCTTGGTAGAAAATGCAAGACATTTGGAACTGGGGTATTTGGTTCCGACTTCAATTCCCTAGTATGGCCCTGGTAAGTAAGTTAGCCCTCCATGAATCTCTAGCGCACACTCTGCCCAGTGGAGACGACAACGCACAGGGCTGTGGTAAGAAAGAACGTACTGCACACTGCAGACACTTGGTAACGTTAGTTAAATATATAAATACAAGCTATAGACATGCACTCTTGGGCCATCTGCTCAAAATATATTCATCTTCTTGTGAACTCTTGGCCAAGAACGCTCTGCACAAGCTGCCTAAGAGGACTATTCAATAGTCTTTCCTCCAGGCCCTGACAGGCCCTTGTTTCTGCCAGCTCTTACTCTCTTCAGTGGCCTCCTCTGCCGCTTACTGTGATTTGTGATGCTAACTTACCCATGAGAAGAAGTTAGCTTTAGGTCCACTCTTTGCATTAAATCCTCCCAACTGTCCCAGCGCAGTCTCTGAACGCCTAATGTACTTTCTATTTCAAATATTCAGCTCAAAACTTAATCATGGACCTTAATTATCACTGTGTGGGCTTTGCACACGCCCACCTCACTTTCCCACTGGGCCCGACAAGCACACAAGGGCAGGCGTCAGGCACTAAGCAAGTGGAAAGAGCGTGGTGTTAGAGAGATGACGGAAACTCTGTGATCAATACGATGTGGTTTTGAATCTTAGTTCCGTCATTACTATGTGTGCAATCACGGACAAAATCCTGTAATTATCTGAGCCTCAGTTTTAACCTCCACAAGATGAATTTAATGACATCTATATCCATATCTTGTGTCTTAAATGAGAAAATTTTAAGTAACCAACACTTATAAAAGACTTGCCATGTGGCAAACACTATTCTAAATGCTTTACATATAACTCACCTTTTGAGGTAGGTATGATTAGTTCTATTTTATAGACGGAGAAAATGAGGCACAAAGTGGTCCAGGAATTTGCCCTGGTAAGTAAGTAGAAGAGGCAGAAGGAGGCAGCTGAGATGATACTTAAGCTACATGGAGTTCTTGAATTAGTACATCCAGTAACATTCCTTTGAGCTACATGTTAGATTTCTTGCCATTTTACACCTGAACGTGAGACAGGAAACCATCAAAACCCTACAGGAGAAAGCAGGAAACAACCTCCTTGACCTCCAACTTCTTACTTGACACATCCCCAAAAGCAAGGGAATCAAGAGCAAAAATAAACTATTGGGACCTCGTCAAGATTAAAAGCTTCTGCATGGCAAAGGAAACAATCCATAAAACTAATAGGCAACCAACAGAATGGGAAAAGATGGTTGACATATCAGATAAAGGGTTAATATCCAAAATATATAAGGAACTCACCAAACTGCACACCTGAAAAACAAACAACCCAGTAAAGAAATGGGCAGAAGATATGAACAGACACTTCTCCAAAGAGGACACCCAGATGGCCAACAGACACATGAAACGATGCTCAGCATCCCTCCTCATCAGGGAAATACAAATCAAAACGACACTGAGATACCACCTCACGCCAGTCAGAGTGGCTAAAATGAGCAAATCAGAGAACTCTAGATGCTGGCGAGGATGTGGAGAAACGGGAGCCCTCCTACACTGTTGGTGGGAATGTAAACTGGTGCAGCCCCTCTGGAAAACAGTGTGGAGGTTCCTCAAAAAATTGACAACAGAACTCACCTATGACCCAGCAATAGCACTGCTAGGAATTTACCCAAGGGACACAGGGGTGCTGATGCACAGAGGCACATGCACCCCAATGTTCATAGCCGCACTCTCAACAATACCCAAATCACTGAAAGGGCCGACAAGTCCATCAACTGAGGAATGGATCAAGAAGATGTGGTTTATCTATACGATGGAATACTACATGGCAATGAGAAAGAATGAAATCTGGCCGTTTGTAGCAACGTGGATGGAACTTGAGGGTGTTATGCTGTGGGAAATAAGTCAGGCAGAGAAGGACAGATACCATATGTTTGCACGTATAGGAGAATTAGGAGGAACTTAATGGAGGACCGTGAGGGAGAAGAAGGGGGGAAATAGTGGGGGAGAGGAAGGAAGGCAAACCATGAGAGACTCTTGAATGCTGAGAACAAACTGAGGACTGATGGGTGTGGAGAGGGAGGGGGGTGATGGGCATGGAGGAGGGCACTTGTGGGGATGAGCACTGGGTGTTATATGGAAACCAACTTGACAATAAACTACTTGTAAAAAAAAAAAAATTCTTGCCATTTTACAAGTCCAGCATACATGTGAGAAAGTGGAAGTCACAGCTTATGCACAGTAATAATGAGTTTTTGTTCAATTTGTTATGCGCCAAGGATTCTCTTTTAAGTCCTTCAGATGCATTCTATCATGTAATCTTTACAACTATGTCACGAGGTAAGCATATACTACCCACTTTTTTTTTTTTTTTATAAAGACAGAGGCTTTAGAAAGTTAAATAGCTTGTCCAAATCATCAGTGTCAAACTGGTATTTGAGTCCAAATCTGACTCCAGAGCTAGGCTGTTAATTAGTCTGGGAAGCTTTCCACAAACCAGAAATATTTCCTCATCAATCTGAAGTACTGCCTCTGCTAACACGGCTTTTTGTCAGGCCACAAAAGCCCAGGGAATTTATATAACAGTTACAGTGAATGGTAAGTCAAAAGCAGCTCTTGTCTACAGCAAACCTCTGTGTGGCTTAGCATCACGCAGAATGAAGACCAAGATCCCTACTATGGGTCATGGGCCCTCCATGATCTGCCTGTTTCCTGGATCTCAACTTCTGCCGTTTACTTCTTCACACTCTATGTTCCTGCCCTACTTGTTTTGTTTTAGTGTTTTAAAAACTCCTTCCTCTGGAGACACTTCTCTGCTGAGGATATTCTTCCCAACTCTCTTCCCTTTAGGTAATTACTTCTGATCCTTGTAATCTCAGTTCAGCCTTTCCTGAGGGAAGCCTTTCTCTAACCTTTCCGGATTAGGCTGGGTTCCATTTTTGTACAACCGCAGCAAAGACTCTGCATTTCTCCTTTTCTTTGTTTATCAAAATAGAAAATTGATGTGGTTTTTTTTTTTTTCAGTGTAACTAGTTATATAATGTCTGTGCCTTCCTCTAGGATATAAGTCCCATGAGAGTAGGGACTCGGTCTCTTGTTTACCACTATATTTTCAGTAATGTGCCTTGCTCCCAGTGTTCTTTAGCTGATAAACAGTAAATGAATGCTAACTACGGGAGGGTCAAAGGCCAAGCATATATAACAATGGTTATAATGATAACCTTTGAGTGGTCACAGTGCTGCTAGTGCCTAATATTGACCAGATATTTTATGAGGTAGTGAGGACGACTATGTTCAAGAAATTACGATCTAATTTAGGACATACATATAAAAAGAGAACATATATTACAGGGTAATATATAATAAGGGTGCAATCAGTGGTGCAAAAATAGTTCTACAGAAATTTTATTTCTATAGGGATGTTAACTAAGAATAGTCATGGACCAGTCTTTAGTGAATTCATTACTATTGTATTTTTATATTTATACCTTCTAAGGCAAAGACAGGAAACAGAATTTCTAGTTAAAAAAAGCCGAGGAATGTCGTCAGCCTCAATTACTTTTAGATATCAGGACATCTTGATCAGTTAAATATTAATCTTTAGTTATTATTAATTAAATATTAATCACTTTTCATTGTAACTGAAGTTAGGAAAACAATTTGGTAAGAGCAATAGTAAGGTCTTATTAAAACCAAACCTTTCTTAAGAATTTCTGAGGTACAGAGCCATGTTCTAAAAGGGATTACATAATATATATACATTCTATCAAGCAATGACTTGTCACCTTGACTCCCAATTTCTCATCCTAGAAATGGAATTCTCCAGCAAAGAGCCATAGGAAATGGCAAGCTTCCTCAGGATGTTTAAAAGAAAATAAACAAAAATTTACCTATAAAGCTGTTTCACAGCTAGGGAAATACCTAACAAGAATGCTTTCCTTAGGTTTATTTATTAGATTTCCATTTTTTAATGGGCATGGTTTTCTTCTTCTTCATAAACTTTGTTATACAGATACAGAAAACAGAGTAATTAAAATACAATCATACATGTTATCTTCTGGTTTTTAACATTACAGTATTAAAATATATTAAGAAAAAATTATCTATATTCTTATCACTCAAATAATTTTCATTACTTCAAATTTATTCACTATTTTTATATGATTGTAATCATAATTAACTTTAGAAGCTTAATATATTTTTCTATTTTGCTACATTCTTCATATTGTTCATTTTATGGCTACATTATTCCTTCAAGTTAATATAGCATTATTTAATTATTCTATTGCTGGATATTTAGACCTTTCCTAATTTTTCTCTACAGTAACACTTTAGTGAACATTTTTATGCCTACAGATTTCTCTCAACTTCTCAATTATTTCTTTTGAATAAATTCCCAAGAATGGAATTAATGTGCCAAGTAAAGATCTGTATTGTCAAACTGCTTCACCAAATAACTCTAGCAAAGTGTCAGGAGATCTATTCCTTGTGTTCTTATTTCATTTTATTTATTTATTTTGTATGCCCAACACTTATGATTTAATGCAATACTTAAACAAGAATATATGTGACCTGTTTAGAATGGTGTTTGGCACAGTAAGCACCCGCTAAACGTTAGCCTCTGTTTCCTTTGTTGTTACTCTTTAAAAAACTAATAATAAACTTTGGCTCTTGATTCAGGAGAGAAAGAAAGCTTAAGTCATGTCATCAAATATAATTCTGTTATTTTCTTATTTTCAAGTCTTATATAAAAGTGAATAACTAGACTTTAATACCGTGTTTTCATTTGATACATATGTAGGAGTTCTTCCTACATATGTGTCAATGTACTGGAAATCTTGAGTTATCTTAGGGGAGGTAGAAAGGTATCTGGTGTACAACCGGTTTCATTTTACAAAACATTTTTCATTAGAATAAAATATTCTGTCATTTCTATACCGTATGTTAACATGGGCCTTAGGACTCACTCTACTTTCCAAAAGACGAGCAAAGGAAGACTTCAGAAAAAGAAAGAGTTTGGTATCTCAGGTCAGGCCAGAGCACCTGAGCACTCAGGAGAATTCCACTGAATCGCTTCGAAACTAAAGGCCCGCTCCTGTGTTCTTAAAACCTGCTTTCAGAAAGTTCTAACTTTACATAATGCAAATTTAATTTTGTCTCTAAGGCATTCTGTCATTGAAGAAGTTCTGTAGATCATGAATTAACTGAGGATTAATTAACGCAACAACAAAAAGACAAGCTAGAGCTATACCATTCAGGTCCACCGAAGCGAAGAAACAAGAAGCAGGTGTGACACCTGCTGTGATTAAATAGGATTTTTAGGCAAGTCACAGCATTTTTGAGTTGGGATTGTAGGTAATGGAGATTTAAGAACCAATCACAAAATAATGGCTGCTATACCTGAAAGGCAAAGGAACACTATTGGGTATTTAAAATAAATTTTTTTTCAAACAAAATCTATCAAAAATTCCAATCAAGAAGTTGTATCAACTTGGTTCAGCCTCAATTTACTCTTAGTTTTATTTAAACTGTTCTTACTGAAGCATTTATGAGAACGAGAGTTGTACACTATGTGACATGGCAACTAGAACGACTCTGTAAAAAAAACTCTGCTTGCTGCTAACAGTTTGTTGCTAACGTGCACAGGCACGTAGCCACGCGGGAGTCCAGGCTTTCCATTTTCTCACCTGGTAAGTTACCTTTCATAATTGTGCCTTATGACACACATGGAAACCTTTGTTACATACACACCAAGCACAATCCAGGACACATTCATGAGCAATGATCTTCTCTCAGGTGGGAAGAGAGGGATCTGCGGTGCGAGCTAGCTCCATACTTATGAGTCATGTTTAAGTGAAGCAAAACATCCATCCCTATGACCCGCTCTCTGAAGGGAACCAATGGGATGATTCTTCAGTTATTCATCAACACTGCTTCTGCTTGCGATCAGTTATCAAAGAACGAAAACGCATCTCCAGCTCATGGCTCATCCTTAACGCCTTCCCCAAAGATTACTAAATGCAGGCAAAGAACAAATAATATTCTTTTTTTTTTTAATATTTTTTTATTTATTTATAGGAGAGAGAGAGACAGCGTGAGCAGGGGAGGGTCAGAGAGAGAGGGAGTCACAGACTGAAACAGGCTCCAGGCTCCAGGCTCCGAGCTGGCAGTCAGCACAGAGCCCGACGCTGGGCTCGAACCCACGAACCGTGAGATCATGACCTAAGCGAAAGTCGGACGCTTAACCGACTAAGCCACCCAGGCGCCCCAGAACAAATAATATTCTACAATAGGAGTTGGCAAACTTCTTCCATAAAGGGCCGGATGAGAAATATTTTAGGCATATGGACCACGAGGCAAAACTGAGGATACAATATAGGTACTTCTACAGAGAAGGAAAAAAACCAAATTTCAAAGATGAAACTTTAATAAGAAATTAAGGGTTTTTTTCCCTGCATAATATAGGTTTTAAAATGAGAAACAGAATTCTTTTTTTATTTGGGATAATCCTTGGCCCAAGTGGGATTCAAAGTCAGTGTTCCCTGTCATCAAACAGATTTGTAAATGTTCTCAGGAGATTGAGGGCCATACTTGCCAGCCCTGCTCTGGAATGCTGAGCAAAAATGATTTTATAGTCTGTCATTAAACATTTCTCCTTTTCCCATAAAACTATAAATCCAAGACGACAGATACTCTAAGTCTGAAGGATGGTGTGGCAGAAAGAACACCAGACTCTGGGTCAAAATACCTGAAGCCACTCCTGCCGCACATTGTGTGACCTTGGGCAGATCACTTACCCTTGCTCTTCTCTCATCCCTCAGTGCTCTCAGAATGGTGCAATATTGTAGTGTTTTAACATAATTTGTTTCTCTCACTGACTGGACTGTTGGGAGCTCCTCAGGGCAGAGTCTGCCTCCTAATCTTTGTACGGTCAGCTAAACAAAATGGTGCTTGATGTAGAAAAGATGCATAAGCACTTACTGAAGTTCATCAGTGTTAAACCGCCACTGAGATCTCATTTTAACACCCAATAACTAACTCTTTTAAAAACCGCTTACTTTTTTTTCCCTCTACACCAAAGCATTAATTCCTAAACTCGGTTATAGTCTGACAGATGTTTCAGAATATATGCAGATTCAGCTCTCAAACCGTTAAACAAATTAGGGATTGTCACTGAGTAATTTTGAATCAGTGTTCTTTTTAAATGTCACCAGTTATCATTTAATAAGGTTTAGTTACAATTAAATTAAAATGTCTATATTATAGATAGTGGACTTAAGGGTTAGGCCCCATTTTATTGACATGGAATCATTCTCTTTGTCACAGGCTCCAAGAACGAACAGTCCTCTGATCAAAGAAGTATGGGCCATGCTGTGTACTGATCTCTGCAGATTCACAGTGTGCACGGATGTTAAAGGCTCTGGGAGGTCCTGTAGCATAATCTCTCCTTTAATCCAGAACTTCCCAAATTTATTTGCTTGTGCATTCCTTTCTCATCTAATACCTGTTATTCCACAGAATGAGTGTTAAGGTTAGACTATCTGATGGAATTGTAAGCATTTAAGTGTCTCAAGTTTTCCCACTCGGTTTACTGTTACTAAACAGTCTGGTTTTTATACTCGTAATTTTAATCTTGCTCTCCAGAAAGTTTTGGATTCAAATTTTCTTTTTTTTATTTTTCTTTTTTTAATTTTTCTTTTTTTAATATATTTCTGAGAGAGGGAGAGAGAGAGAGACAGTGTGAGCAGAGGAGGGTCAGAGAGACAGGGAGACACAGAATCCGAAGCAGGCTCCAGGGTCTGAGCTAGCTGTCAGCACAGAGCCCGACGCGGGGCTCAAACCCACGAACTGTGAGATCATGACCTAAGTCGAAGTCGGTCGCTTAACCGACTGAGCCACCCAGGCGCCCCTCAAATTTCTAATTTTCAAATGGTTTCTCTCTGTTGCGTGTTTCCTGTCAAGGAGGCCTGAGCAGCAATCCCTCCATGATGACAATATGGCTCCAACATCCATGGAGAGGAAGTTCTGACTCTATAAACCGATGTTGCTTCTCTTGTGAGGCAGTTACAGGAAGTACAGACAACTGACAAATGTCAACTCCGGTAAATGCACCTGTTTCTAGGCCATGCATACAAGTAACTTTTGTTCACTAACACCAGTTAACATTTCATTAAGTAGGAATAGGGACAGCAGCTGAATTCTGTAACAGCTGAAGTATGTGTTACCTTGTAAAGTGAAGGTAAAATGAAGATCAAATGAAACAGTGTAGGTGAGGGGCCCCTGCGTGGCTCAGTCGGTTAAGGGTCCGACTGCGGCTCAGGTCATGATCTCAAGGTTCATGGTTTCAAGTCTCACCTCGGGCTCTGTGCTGACAGCTCAGAGCCTGGAGCCTGTTGCGGATTCTGTGTCTCCCTCTCTCTCTGACCCTCCCCTGCTCACTTTGTCTCTCTCAGAAATAAATAAAAAACATTAAAAAAAATTAAAAAAAGAAACAATGTATGTGAAAATGCTTTGTAACTCTAATGCTCAATACAGACAGGTAAAAACAAATAAAAAATAATTTACTTTCACAGAGGCCTTGCAATAACTAACTTCTAATCTCTAATGATAATATTACATTCAGGTTTTACTTTTTGCCATACACCATGCTAATGACTTTCATCTTAGTTACCATTTGATTGCTCTATACATCATTACTTTCATTATATTCTCTGTTTTGTTTATTCTACTTATGCTTATTCTAATGCTTTCTAGTAACTCTGAAACGCTGTTTACACAGCTGAGTAAATTCACTTAAATATTTACTGGCATGATCTTCCTTGCTTCCTAAACATGTTTGAATCCCTTTTAAAGGGTTTGCTGTTGGAGGTCAGTTTACTGCAAAGCTGGCTTCTGGAAGATAGTTTCCCGTTGAGAGAATGGGATAAGCCCCAACCTCCGGAACTCACTCTGTCCAAGAATAATAACCTGAGTCAGGAGGTGTTCACTTTGGGACATGCTAAGACTGTTACCAATGCCTGTCTGAAGATGGTCGGAAGGCCATACGGGTCTGAAGCACAAGGGAGAGATCTAGGCTATAGACAGATTTGGAAGTTGTTCTTACAGGTAATTACTGAAGCCCTGAGAGCAGGAGAGAAAGGCCTGAAACACGTTAATGTTTAAAGGATAAACCAGAAGAGGAGGAGGATGAAAAAGAAACAGAAAATATAGCTAGAGCAGTGGTGCCCAACAGAACTTTCTGCAGTGATGGCAACATTCTTTATCTATACTTTTTAATGCAATAGCTGCTAACCGCATGTGGCTAGTGAGCAATGTGACTAGGGTGACTGAGGAACTCATTTTTTTTTTTTTACTTATTAAAAAACATTTTTTTTAATGTTTATTTATTTTTGAGACAGAGAGAAAGCACGAGCTGGGGAGGGTCAGGAGAGGGGGAGACGCAGAATCTGAAGCAGCTCCAGGCTCTGAGCTGTCAGCACAGAGCCCGATGCGGGGCTTGAACCCACGGACCGCGAGACCATGACCTGAGCCGAAGTCGGACGTCTAACTGACTGAGTCACCCAGGTGCCCTTGACTTATTTTTTTAAGTAAGCTTGATGCCCACTGTGGAGCCCAATATGGGGCTTGAACTCACGACCCTGAGATCAAGACCTGACCTGAGACCAAGAGTTGGATGCTTTAACCGACTGAGCCATACAGGCATCCCCTGAATTTTTAATTTTTAAAAATATTAACAAACTCAAATAGCCACATGTGGCTATTGTGTTGAATTGTGAAGGGCTACAGAGTAGGCTGAAAACAAAAGTGATATCACAAAAGTCAAGGAAAGAAAGTATTTCAAAAGGTGGGAATGATCAGTAGCTACAGAGGACAAGCAAAGCAGAGCTGAAGCAGGACTAAAAAGTAACTTCTGTATTTAGCAAGTGTTACGAGCTGAACTGTGTCCCCTTCCCCCAAATATTCATATGTTGAAGTCCTTACCTCAGAGTGTGACCTTATTTGGAATAAGGTATTACAGATGTAATTAGTTAGGATGAGGTCATACTGGAGTAGGGTGGGCCCCTAATCCAACACGGTCGATGTCCTTAGGAAGAATCTGGACACATAGGCACGTTCACACAGAGAGAAGGCCATGCACACATAAAGGCAAAGATCGGGGTGATGCATCTAGAAGCTAAGGAATACCAAAACTACCAGCAAACCACAGGAACTAGGAGACGGACCTGGAATACATCCTTCCCTAGAGCCTTCCGAGGGAACATGGCCCTGCCAGCACCTTGATATTGGACTTCCAGCCTCCAGAACTGTGAGACGATCGATACGTGTCTGTTATTTCAGCCAACCAGTTTGTGGTGGTATGTTACAGCAGCCCAAGCAATACAACCCAACAAAAAAGGTCTTTTACACCTTCCAGTTGCTTGTCTACTTAAATCTTTAAAATCTATATTGCCTTGTTTATTTAAATCTTAATCTTCTAGGGGCGCCTGGGTGGCTTAGTCGGTTAAGCGTCCGACTTTCACTTAGGTCATGATCTCGCGGTTCGTGGGTTCGAGCCCCGCGTCGGGCTCTGTGCTGACTGCCAGCTCAGAGCCTGGAGCCTGTTTCAGTCTGTGACTCCCTCTCTCTCTGACCCTCCTCTGCTCGCGCTGTCTCTCTCTCTCCTAGAAATAAATAAAACATTAAAAAAAAAAACTTTATTCCTTAACTAATGGCATTCTAAAATATCCTTCTGTTTGAAGATCCAATTCACTCTGTAGACTGACTATAAACGCAAATNGTTCGAGCCCCGCGTCGGGCTCTGTGCTGACTGCCAGCTCAGAGCCTGGAGCCTGTTTCAGTCTGTGACTCCCTCTCTCTCTGACCCTCCCCTGCTCACGCTGTCTCTCTCTCCTAGAAATAAATAAAAAAAACATTAAAAATAAATAAATAAATCTTAATCTTCTAGTGGATACAAAACATAGCTGCAAAACTTTGCTTTCACACTAAATGTTTAACAATTGTTTGACGGTAGTTATGAATACTATCCGACGATGTGACTATTCAGTCGTAGACCTGAGTACTGAAATGTAAACACTGCATTACAAAACAAGCATGAAGAAATCTGAAACACAAATGATTCCTAAGAGCTCTATGAGATTTATTACCTGGCTCAAGCATTCCTTCATCCTCTGGTCATAAATTACATGTTTTAAAAACAATTTACATCAAAAAAAGAACACTTACCTTTGGCTTCTAAACTTTCAAGAGTAGTCATTTTTTAACCAATGAAAATGCACCTCAAATCTTCTACTGAAAAACCTAAAAATGTATAAATTGAAAGAATTAAAACAAGACCATACAAAGACGTTTACTAATAAGTCCCTGTAATTTAGATATAATATTCTACTTGTTTCTGCATTTAGTACACATGCATGTCAAAACCTTCCCACAGGTGATATCATTATGGTTAACAAAGGTCTCAAAAAATTACAGGTGGTTTACTTTCAAATTGGTTTCACTGTTTCTACCAAGTACATTGTATCAGATAGATGCCTTGGCCTTTAGTTAAGAAATTGCGTGAAGTTACTGTAGGGGCTTTGGTATCATTGTTAAGACAACAATGATTTTATTTATTAAAATTTTTTTAATGTTTTTGTTTTGGAGAGAGAGAGGGGGAGAGAGAGAGAGAGAGAGAGGGAGGAAGTACGAGTAGGGGAGGGGCAGAGAGAGAGGGGGACACAGAATCTGAAGCAGCTCCAGGCTCTGAGCTGTCAGCACAGAGCCCGACGCGGGTCTCTAACTCGACCCCGGAGATCATGACCTGAGCTGAAGCCACACCTAACCTACTGAGCCACCCAAGCACCCCAACAGTAATTTTAAAGAAATTAATTACTTTCTCAGGGGGCATTAGTGATACTAATTTGCCAATTATATATATCCCGAAGGAACTTCTGTTTAGATGTTTAATCTAAACAACAAAAACACACATAGCATTATTTGAACTTCCTTGGTAATAAAATTAAAATGGAATACATGTTTTCAGAAACGTGTCCAGGGCCTTTACAGTACAGACCAGGATTCGGTGAAAACACGAGAAGGAAGGCGGGGCCGGTACAGTGACACGAACGAGGAGGATGAAAACTGGTTTCACCACGACAATGATCACTCGGAGAACAGCGTCCCCCGTGACCTCCTTCCTCGACAGTCACAACCCCGTCTGCCGCCCCGAACACAGGGCTCCAACGGCCCCCGCCCGAGCCCGGGGAGGCGCCTCAGGGGCCCAAGGCGGGAGGGAGGGTGCGGAGCGGCCACAGGTGCGGAAGCGACCGGCTCGTCCCCTCTGCGTTCGCGACGCCGAGGCCGAAAACACGCAGCCCTCCAAACGTCCCCTCGGTTACACAGCCCGCTCTTGGACTTACCGCCAAGCGTCCTTCCTCTCCGACTTCGGGGGCTTCACTTGGCAGGCTGTCGGGCTCCGCGTCACGGGCTTAGTTTCTCGGCGCACTCCCCTTCCATTCGGAAGCCGAACCACCCAGACCTTCCAGAACTCCAGCTGCCTGCTTACTATTAGTCACTTCCTGTTCTCAGGGGTTTTGTTTCCGGAATAGTTTTCCAAAAGAGAGAGGTGACTACACTCTCTGGTGTTTTAAAACTCGACGAACTCAGCACACAGGGTCTAAGGCGTCGGTAAGCGAAAAATGGATAGATGCCTATTTAGAAATAAATCATAGACTACCTGGAGCGCCTGCTGTGTACAACAACTTCCGGGTCACCTTCAACCAGACCAGGTGATGACGCTAGCCCCAAGCGGCGCCCTGAAAGGGCGGGACTGCGGGCGGAATGGGGCGGGGCTCTAATTCTCCAGCCCCTGGTAGCGAGGGGGCGGGGCGGCGGCCGCACTTCCGGTGGCAGGCGGGGCTCTGTTGCTGGAGTAACGGGCGCGGGTGTCGAGGCGGTGTCTTCCGGCGGCAGCGCTCCCTACGTCCCTGCGCCGAGAGCCTGAGGCGATGGTGAGTGCCGGGCCAGCCGGAGCGACGGCTCCACGGGTCTGGCCACGCAGCGTCCCCGGGCCTGGGGCGGAGGGACGCTCGGAGGCGTCCGGGTTTCTTCCCCCTTCGTCCCAGTGTGTTTCCCGCTTCCCAGGGGCTGTGTCCTTTCTCTCCCTGTTTCTTGCAGCCCCTGAGTTCCACTTCGGTACCGCCGAGCCCCCAGAGTAACGTAACAGAGCGTAGGGGTGAGCGCCGGGTCTCAGGTCGAGGCAGACACCATTTCCAACAGACGTTGTCAATGTAGTTTTCATTACTACGTTTTTCAAGTTCTCGGCTTCTCCTTAACGCGCCTCGTTTAAGAGTATTGTGGTGTGTGTGTGTGTGTGATGTCTCAGCACCGACCCGAGTGTTAAGAATATTGTGCTGTGTGTGTGTGTGTGTCTGTGTGAGTGATGTCTCAGCACCCACCCGAGTATCCCTAGGGCTCGCAGTGTTTACCGTGTGTGTGTGATGTCTCAGCACCGACCCGAGTGTCCCTAGGGCTCGCAGTGTTTACCCCCCTAGCTGCAGGGCGTTGCTCCACACCCCCTCCGAGGGCCACTGAATCCTGGCTCTATTTGCATCAGCTGTCTTCTAGCCCAGGTGATTATCCCCTAGGTAGGTGCTTTTTAAGAGGAATGCCCCTCAAGAGCTCTTGGGAGAGCTTCACCCCCAGAAATTCTGAAACAATAGGAATGGGGGCTTAGGATTTGCGTTTCTAAAAAGCCCATAGCTAATCTTAATTGAGTCACCTGTTTGAGAACACCGGGGTTTTAGTTAAGTCACTTAATTAGCAAATCTTTCAAAGAACACTGGTGCATCGAAGGAAGACTGTTGTCGGGAGGGTGTCTAAGAATTTAGCAGCAGAGCCCCTCCCACCACCCCTTCTCCCTCCCTCACTGCTCTGCGAGCCTTCTTCACCCCAGAGTCCTTTCCAGACTTCACGTCCCACACCCTGTCCCTTCCCCTGCTTTTGCCTCCCTTCTAAGCAGATGCCAGAGATTGAAAGTCCTTTTCCTCGACCTCCTGCCCCTGACCTACACCTTGATATATATTTTACTCCTCATTTGGTTTTGTATTTCTAGTTTGGAGAAGGTGGTGTTGAAGGGTACTGCGTCCACCTCTCCGCTAGCTCTCATTCCCTTCCGCCCTTCTGCTTCTCCTTCCTCCCCCCACCCCACCCTGTGCTTTCAGCCTCTGTCTTCTTTTCCTGCTTTCCAGTGTTCTGGTCATTCATCTTGAGAAAATGAGACAAAGCAAGAAAGCATATCCCCCGTGCTAGTTTATCCAGTTACTGCCGGATCCCCCCTTTACCTGTCTGTAACTGCTTGACACCATAGTATTTTCACCTGCTTTAAATGCCCCTTTTTCATCGTCAGTATTCTGTTATCTGACTTCCTCTGAGTGGTTTCAGTGAAGTTGCTCTTAATTCTAAGTTTTTAATGGCCCTAAAGTGCCAGATTGAGTGATTTCTTCTCAAAGTTTGTTTTATTTAGCTTTTCTGTGATAACTGAAGTTCGCGAACATTCATGCCCCATTTTTTCCCCACTGGCCTTGCCTACTTTTTACATGCCATTCTCTGGGACTCAGTCCTTAATTATTTTCAGTTCTTAGTCTATGCATTTTGCTGGGGTGATTTCATCCACACATATGAGTTTTACTAATGCCTAAGCATTCACGTCTAAACTTCACTTTTCAGGGGCGCCTGGGTGGCTCAGTTGGTTTAAGCATCTAACTTCCACTCAGGTCATGATCTCACAGTTCGTGGGTTCCAGTCCCACATCATGCTCTGTACTGACAGCTCAGAGCCTGGAGCCCGCTTCAGATTCTGTGTTTCCCTCTGTCTCTGCCCCTCCCCCGCTCTCTCTCAAAAAAAAAAAAAACATTAAAAAATTTTTAAACTTCACTTTTCATCTTCTACCTGCTACGGCCTAATCTAGTTGCTTCCTAGACACCTCTACCTGGTTATCACAAAGGCCTCTCAAATTTGCCATGACCAAAACTGAACTTGCTATCATTCAACCTGGTTTCCCTTTTTCCTTCAAGTTAATTAATGAGATCACTATAATATAGTTTTAATAATTATATGACTATAATATTATAGTTATTACATACTACAATATATATAACCTAAACCAGAAACCAAGTTCACCTTTCTTTCTTCCCTATGCCTCCGGTATTCAAGTGGTCACTGTTTTAGTGTGAGATCTCCTTAGTTGTTACCTGGACTGTTGCAGTATGTCTTTAACAGCGTGGAATGGCAGTTCTTGAAGTCATTATTTTCTCTGTATCAAGAAGGAATTTTCTAAGACCCAAATCTTTGAAGTCATGTCTTTATTTAAAAAATTTCTTGATGTTTGTTTATTTTTGAGAGAGACACAAACACACAGCAGAAGCAGGGGAGGGGCAGAGGGGCAGGGAGACCCAGAATCTGAAGCAGCTCCAGCCTCTGAGCCGTCAGCACAGAGCCCGCAACGGAGCTCGAACTCATGAACTGTGAGATCATGACCTGAGCCGAAGTCGGACCCTTAAGTGATTGAGCCACCCAGGCGCCCCTGAAGTCACCTTTTTAAAACTGTAGGCTCTCCACACCCTACAGTATAACCGTCAGAGTCCCTGGAATGGCATCCAGGGCCCCCCATCATCTACCATTTACCTGTGTAGCTCCTTTCATGGCTCTCCATTCCCTAGACATTCCTTTTAACTGCTTATCTTTCACTAAACATCTGAGCAACTTCAAGCTGGTGTGTAAGTGTTCCTTCTACTTTGCACATGCCGCTCCTCCTACACGGGGTACCCTTCTCCCCTTGTTTGCCGGCCAATTCCTCTGGATCCTTTCAGACCCAGGTTAGGTGTCTCCTGTACTGGTTACTTCTCTGCTCAAAGAGAGGTGACTTTTTATTCTTTTTTGTCACTTTACATAGTACATACCTCTCTTATTGTACTTACCACATTTAGTTGAAATTATTTGTGTATGAATTTGTCGCTTTTACCAAACTGAACCGGGAGAGGGATCAGTCTTTATTTTGTTCACTGCTATTGCTTAGACCATATTAGGCATTCGGATGTTTGCTGAATGAAAAAAGAAAGAACGTGGTAAGTGCCCCAAGAGGTTACAAAGTACTTGGGGAATATTGGAGGATGGAGTCCTCACTTTTCAGAGTCAGAAAGGCCTTCCTTAGGCAAATGGAAGAGTTTCTATAGCTAGAAGTGGATGGCCTGAACAGTAGCATAGGGGAATGGAAAGTGACATTTCTGGAATACTGGTTTTCTTTGTGCTTGTCTTTCATGCTGTCATTTAGACTTCCCTACGACCCTAAGAGTGGTGACCGCTTCCACCACCCTCTGCCCCGGCTGGAGTTGTGTGTTACAACCTGGGAGGTCAGTGAAGTCCGCTCAAGATGGAATTGACTTCCGTCTTGAGACCTGAATGATGAAGTGCAGGGGTCTTGGGGAAGTGTACGGGCATCACTAACAACAGGATCAGAGGCCCTGAGGCAGCAAAGCAGTTGGCGTATTTCAGGAACTGATCTTGGGTTTAATGTGGAAATATAATGGAAATTTGGTGGTGGGGAGACGTGGGGGCACTGGCAGTGTGGGAATTGTGAGAGGGTAACATGAAATGCAGTTAGAGCGGTAGGCAGAGGTCAGACCAAATGTATGCGTCACAGCATGGTTTCTCAAACAAGGTTCTAACCCATTACTCGGTCATGAAATCAATTTGTTGTATGTAGCCAGTCTTAAAAAAGACGACATAAAACAGACGCTATATTCATTGTATGTAATAAGGATAACTTCCATGAAACTTTTATTGTAAATTGTGCGTGTGTTGTATGTACTGGGTTATGATATAAAACATATTCCTGGGGCTTCTGGGTGGCTCAGTTGGTTGAGCGTCTGACTTCAGCTCAGGCCGTGATCTCACAGCTCCTGGGTTGGAGCCCTGCATCGGGCTGTGTGCTGACAGCTCAGCCTGGAGCCTGCCTCAGATTCTGTCTCCCTCTCTTTCTGCCCCTCCCCTGCTCTCTCTTTCTCTCTATGTCTTTCAAAAAATAAACATTAAACCCCCCCCCCCCCATATTCCTTACTGTTGGTCATGATCCACAAAGTTCAAGATGTAGTGTACTTTGTACCAATATATGCTTTCAGAGGCAAAATAGTTGATCTCAAGTCACGCAGATTTCTTATTCCTCCTTTGACAGTGACAATCTTCTTATGTGGCAGAAGAAGCTCTGAATTTAATGGGAGCCTAAAATTGACTAGAGTAGAATTTGCAAGTTTCTTTTTACACCCAGATCTGTTTCTTGTGTCAGTCGCTGTCAATCCTTTATGAGAAAGAATAGGCCTTTAGAAAACGAGGGGGAAATTGACGTCCTTTCTGTGTGTTCAGTCTTGCCACTAGCAGGTATGTTGCACGGAGCTCCGATGGTGCCCCTACAAGCAGCTGAGAGTGGACTTTGTTTGCTCTGCTGGTGCGTCTTCCTGACCACTGCAGTGACCTTATGTGGTTCGTTTCTGTCTGCATCTAGTTTGTTCACAGTGCAGCTTCCAGCACCGAAATGAGGTTCTGCCTACAAATTCTAGAACCACCTCTGTCTTGTGAAGCAGAGATAGGCAAGTGTAGTTCAGCATGTCTCAATTCATGTTGTTTAAAATAAAGAATATGCTAGGGTCATCAATTTATTTACTTTTATGCATAAAGAAAATACAGGAGATAATGCCAAGACACTCTTGACTAATAAAGAGATGTGAATTTTTTATATCTTCTGAAATAGAACATTGATTTGAATGCTATTAACCAAGATCGTCTGCTAGTGTAACATAAGGCTTTTAAAGACTATCCCCTGTGTTCCACAAGAATTAGACTAAACACATGTCTCAAAGTTGTTTAAAAGAGACTTTAAAGAGAGTTTCATGATTGCTAAATATGAACAAGATTTTATTCCATGAAATGTTTTTCAGTTTTCAGCTTTATAAAGTTTCTTCTAAATAAGTTTACTGTTTTTATCTCTGACATAAACTTCTTAACCATCCAGGATTCCTTTTCTTACTGAACTGCTAACTTGTAAGGACTATAATTCTAAAGCCCCAGGAAGGTTTCATTGATTGGAACTGAATCAGAAAGTATAGCACCTAAATTAGAAATCTGAAACTTATAAAAAAAGTAACAACTGATTTTTCCTACTAAGCATTTTTATTACAATTTGGAGTATGTTTCTTCTCTAATAGGAACCAGTAGTATTTGCAAAAGAGAATAGCAGTGGATTAATGTAATGTCCTAATTTTCCTCACATGTAGCTCTTTTATCTTTTTCTGTCCCTTTTCTGCCTTTTAATTCTTCATTCTTTCTTTTTTCCAAGCTTTATTGGAATATAATTGATAACATTGTGTAAGTTGAAGGTGTATAAGTATTGATTTGATACACATATATTGCAAAATGATTACCACTATAGCATTAAGCTAATACCTGTATCACATCACAAAATTACCATAACTTTTTTTGTGGTGAGAACATTTAACATCTACTCTCTTAGCAACTTTCAACTTTATAATATGGCATTGTTAACTATAATGACTGTGTTGTGCATTAGATTCCCCAGAACTTAACTCCTCTTCTAACTGGGAGTTTTTACCCTTTGACCAACATCTCCTCATTTTCTTCATCTACAGCCCCTGGTAACCTCCATTCTATGCTGTTTCTTTGAGTTTGTCCTTTTTAGATTCCACCTATAAGTGAAATTATACAGTATTTGTCTTTCTCTGTCTCACCGACTTTATTTGGCCTATAATGACCTCAGAGTCCATCCCTATTGTCACAGATGGCAGGATTTCCTTCTTTCTCATGGCTGAATAATAGTCCATTGTATATATGTGCCACCTTGCTTTGTGCATTCATCCACTGTTGGGCGCTTAGATTGTTTGTTTTTTTTAATGTTTATTTTTGAGAGAGAGTGACAGGGCATGAGTGGGGAGAGGCAGAGAAAGGGAGACACAGAATCTGAAGCAGGCTCCAGGCTCTGAACTGTCAGCATAGAGCCTGATGCGGGGCTCGAACTCATAAACCGTGAGGTCCTGACCTGAGCTGAAGTTGGATGCTTAACCAACTTAGCCACCCAGGTGCCCCTTAGGTTGTTTTTATATCTTGGCTATTGTAAATCATGCTGCGTTGAGCATGGGGGAGTGCATATATCTTTTGAAGTTAAAGTTTTCTTTTCTTTTTTTTTTTAATATAAATGCACAGACGTGGAATTGCTGGATTATATGGCAGTACTAATTTTAAAAAGTTTAAGGAATCTTCATGCTGCTTTCCATAGTGGCGGCACCATTTTGCATTCCCACCAACAGCGTGTGAGGGTTTCCTTTTCTCCATAGCCTCCGCGACACTTGATAGTGAAGCCATTCTAACAGGTGCAAGGTGATATCTGTGATGGTTTTGATTTACTTTTCTGTATTGGTTATGATGCTGAGCACCTTTTTCATGTACCTGCTATCCATTTGTATGTTTTCTTTGGAGAAAATCTCTTAAGTTCTTCTATTGTTTACATATCTGTTATTCAGTAGTTGTATGTATGTATATACAATTTAGATATTAACTTTTCAATAGATGTAGAGTTTGTAAATATTTTCTCCCATTCTGAAGATTGTCTTATCATGTTTATTATTTCTTCAGCTGCGCAGAAGCTTTTTAGTTTGTTGTAGTCCCACTTATTGATTTTTGCTTTTTTGTGTGCTTTCAGTGTCATCCAAAGAACTGTTGCCCAGACCAATATCAAGGAGCTTTTCCCCTGTTTTCTTCTAGGAGTTTTATGGTTTCAAGTCTTGTGTTTAAAGTTAATTTTTGTGAGTGGTGTAAAATAGAAATCCAACCTCATCCTTCATCTATTCTCTCTCAGTCACTAATTATTTACCAGTTCAAACAGGTATTGAGTGCTTTATGTGTGCCAGGCACTGACAATACATTGATTAATGAGATAGCCCTTCCTCAGTGCCTATAGAGTAGGGCCCAAATTTCTTAACTGGCATTTGAGACCTTCCCTGGCCCCAGCTTACTTTACACACCCCCTTGGAACTTCCCGAGAAAAACAGACATTAGAAGATAAATTTCAAGGGTAAGTTGGGTTACAAAAGAAAAATTACAAGGTAAGGTCAAAATGTGTGCTAAAAAAGAGTGGCCTGACCTAGCTGGGGTAGTCAGGAAAGTCCTCTTTGATGGTTTAGCGTTTAAAATCTTTTTTTTTTCCTTAGTTGAGACATACAATATATTAAATTAATGAATGAGGTCATAACATAAGTAAATAGGTCACCTCATCTGATGCTAAGCAATATGAGGAAAATTAAACTAAGTAATGTGGTAGTGCCTGGTTCCAAGAGCAAGTAGCTTCAGGTGGGAAAATGAGAAAAGGTCCTCATGAGGTATGTGGCTTTTAAGCTGAAATTTCAAAGAAGGAGCCAGCAGGCCAGGTGGAGATCCAGGGGAAGCACCTTCCAAGCGGACAGAAGCCAAGTGCAGAGGTCCACTGGAGGCTCGAGGGGCAGGTGGGGACGGGGTCTGGGGAAGCTGAGGACCGTGGGATGAGTAGGGACCTCAGAGGCCCAGGGAAAGCTGAGCCTCCTGCAGCTTTGGAAGGGTTTTGGATTTTACTCTAAACCTGCTGGGATAATGCCTCTCATAGTTTTCCCTGTTCCATCAAAAGAGTTTACTTTCCTTGGAGCTGCCTTATTAAAACTTTAATCAGATTAGTTTGGTCTTTCAGTGACAATTTCCATCCTGTCTGTAACACTTATGATCTTATAAACTTTGGAAAATATTTTTCTGTCCAGATCTTACGTTTGGAGATTAAATACTCCTGATTTCTCCCTTTGTAATCGCTCTTCAAAAATGTAATCGCCCTCTTCTGGACTCTTTGTTTCCATGATACCTTTTCTGAGGTGTGGGGGTCGCACATTCCGGGTGGGTGTTATCAGTTTCTCCACGGATGTGGTGTTTGCTGTTGGGATTTCACCTGGCTTTCTGGCTGGTGCTCTCGCCCAAGATTGAAGCAGCTCGGTCTCCAGAAATCTCTCTAACACTTCTATTAGCCTCTATCCACTTTCCTGCAAAATCTGTTTAAGCCGCTTCCAAAAGCAGTTGATATTTTAAGACTTTCTATTTATTAGATGTGCGAAATTGTAGCTATTAAAATGCACTGCTCAATTCAAGTTTATTTTCTGATACTAAGCACTGTGTCTAATTAAGTTGCTATTGTTATCTCTCCTGACTCATTTTATGTACTGTGCCTTCTTTGTAGCCCTTTATTCTTTAAGATCTATTTCCATAGGTGTGTGTAATGGCTCCAGAGTTCTCTGATATATGTAAATTTAAATTTCATCCTGTTTTCTGTAGTTTTGATACAAGTTACATATGCTATGTGCATTGTACTTATTGTCTAAAATATATCATTATGTGATACTTTTATAATGTATTATATATGTAATACAAATATATATAAGATACATATGTATGTTTAACTTGTGTATATGTCAAATATTTAACTTATACTGGACAAACAGTCATTTTTGGAGATGTGAAAATATGTAGAAACAATATAATTAAATTCATCTGTATTATCACTGACTCTATACAGTCACTAATAATATTTTAGTATAATATCCCAGTCACACCCACATACAGTATACATATACATACACATATGTATTTATCTTTTAAAATGTGATCCTACTATATGTATGGTTTACAAATCTGTTTTTTTCCCCACTTTATCTTATGCAGTTTCCCAGATCCAATTTTAGGAGCTCCATTTTATTCTTTCATTTACACTGATATAACCAAGCCATTTATTTTGTCTTTTAACACCATAATTAATATATTTTTATAGGCATAGGTTTATATACACCCACAATTATTTCCTTAGAATAAATTAGAAATGGAATAACTGGGTGAGAGGATGTGTGCATTTCTAAGGCTTTTTGATATGCGTTGCCAGATCAACTCCAGAAAGTTTTGCTATTTGTCCTCTGCTAGCAGTGCGCCAGTGCCTGTTTCTTCTAAGCCCTGACCTGGTATTGTTACACATTTCTTACATAGATTCATCTAACAATGGATTTGAACTTTTAGTAAAAATTTCACCTTTCTTACCTAATACTATGTTAAGATTATAAATCATAGTATGTTCTTTTCATCCGTCCGCTAACCATCCATATGTCTTCTTTGGAAAAATGTCTATTCATGTCTTCTGCCCATTTCTTAAGTGGATTATTTATATATTGGGTGTTGAATTGGATAAGTTCTTTATGTATTAGATACCCTTTATGAGATATGTCACTGGCAAATATCTTCTCTCATTCTGTAGGCTGCCTTTTAGTTTTGTTGATTGTTTCCTTTGCTGTGCAGAAGCAGCTTTTATCTTGATGAGGTCCCAATAGTTCATTTTTGCTTTTGTTTCCCTTGTCTCTAGTGATGTGTCTAGTAAGAAGTTGCTCTGGCCGAGGTGAGAGAGGTTTCTGTCTGTCTTCTTCTCTGGGATTTTGATGGTTTCCTATCTCACATTTAGGTCTTTCATCCATATTGCGTTTATTTTTGTGTATGGTGTAAGAAAGTGGTCCAGTTTCCTTCTTTTGCATGTCACTGTCCAGCTTTCCCAACACCGTTTGTGACTTTTTCCACAGGATATTCTTGTCTGTTTTGTTGACCATTAGTTGACCATATAGTCGTGGGTCCATTTCTGAGTTTTCTGTTCCATTGATCTCTGTGTCTGTTTTTGTGCCAGTTCCATACTGTCTTGATGACTACAGCTTTGTATTATAGCTTGAAGTGCAGCTTTGCTTTCCTTTTTCAAGATGCTTTGGCTATTTGAGGTCTTTTTGGTTCCATACAAATTTAAAGGTTGTTTGTTCTAACTTTGTGAAAAATGCTAGTGGTATTTTGACAGGGATTGCATTAAATGTATAGATTGGTTTGAGTAGAGTTGACATTTTAACAATATTTGTTCTTCAACATCACTCATCAGGGAAATGCAAATCAAAACCGTGACGAGATATCACCTCACTCCTATCAGAATGGCTAAAATTAACTACACTGGAAACAACAAATGTTGGCGAGGGTGCAGAGAAAGGGGAACCCTCTTTACACTGTTGGTAGGAATGCAAGTTGGTGCAGCCACTCAGGAAAATACTGTGGTGGTTCCTCAAAAAGTTAAAAATAGAACTACCCTACAATCTAGCAATTGTATTACTAGGTATTTACCCCAAGAATATAAACATACTGATTCAAAGGGGCACATGCACCCTGATGTTTATAGCAGCATTATCAACAAGAGCCAAATTATGGAAAGAGCTCAAATGTCCATTGGCTGATGACTGGATAAAGAAGATGTGTGTGTGTGTGTGTGTGTGTGTGTGTGTGTGTGTGTACACAAAAAGGAATACACACACACACAAAGGAATATTACTCAGCCATCAAAAATAATGAAAATTTGCCATTTGCAATGACATGGATGGAGCTAGAGTGTATTATGCTATGTGAAATAAGTCAGAGAAATATAAACTTCGTAAGATTTCACTTATCTGTGGAATTTAAAAAGCAAAACAGATGAACATAAGGGATAGATAGAAAGGGAGGCAAATTATAACTTAACTATAGAGAACAAACTGAATGTAGATGGAAGTAGGTGGGTGGGCCATGCACTAAATGGGTGATGGGTATTAGGGAGGACACTTGTGATGAGCACTGGGTGTTGTATGTAGGTGAACCACTAAATTCTGCTGCTGAAACCAATATTATGCTTTATGTTAACTAACTAGAATATAAATAAAAATTTGGTACAAAAAACCTTTAAAAATTACAGTATGTTCTATAGATAAGAAGGAAGAACTGTTAATAATTACCTGAAATATTTTTTCTGTAATTATTTGGCATTATTCATAAATTGTTAGAATTCAAAATTTATTACCGGCATATACGGAAGAAGATAGAGGTAACCCTTTCTAGTACTCACAGGTGGATTATGCAGCCCTCTCTCGTTACCTGTTCCGAGGGGGCAGCTTTTTGTAGCCCATGGGATCTGGTGCAGCGCTCGACGCCTATAGTTTTCAGTCCTGCTGCAGTCTTGGCCTCAGCATGTACTTACTGTGTGGCTTGTAACCTTTCCAGGCAACTGGAAAGGTGCAGTTCATAAAATCAGAATGATAATTTCTGTTCAGAATAGCCTGAGGCATTTTTGTGAGGATCAAATGAATATGAAAGTAATTTATAAACTGTAATGTCCTATACATATGAAATGTGTTATTTTCTCATTAACCAGAATGCTGTCTAATGAGAAGATAGTTGGGGGAAATGGAAGGAGATTAAAATTTTAAGATAAGTTTCAGAAGTAAATAGTTGAGGTTAGGGGTGTTATTGTCTAATTTTGTGCTACTTAAAATATTTACTTTTGAGGCACCTGGGTGGCTCAGTCGGTTAAGCATCTGACTCTTCTCCTTCTGCCTCTCTCTCAAAAAATAAAAAATAAGTGTTTTTAAAAATTACTTTTATATATTAAATTTTTTGTCAGTGTCTGTTGTAGATTCCTTTTCCTGACGGAAACAATAAGGGGTCTGGGTAAAAGGAGGGGAAGATGGGAGATGGTAGTTCTACTGGAGGCTGATGTCAGTAACTCCTATGCTTTCGAGGGCGGGATAGCGAGATGTGTGTGATACGTGTTTAGTGAGTATTAGATCTGAGGTCCATGAATTTCTGCTCAGCTTAAATAGATTCGATGGGAACATTTGCTTTTATCTGTGGTAGTTGAGATTTTATCATTCAGTAATTTGATTATGAAAGTTCAGTGAGCGCATTCCGGCCTAATCTTTTCTGGCTACACAGGCCTAGAAATCTGGCTTTGGAAAAACTGAAAACCCCTCCATTTAGTGGCAAGTACAAGTCTGTCATTACTTTAAATCACCTTGCTCTTTACAATTTATTGTATGTGTACATCTCTCCTAAAATTGAGTATTTGTATGTCTCAAGTATCTGAATATTTTTCATAACTAAACAGCTTTAAAATTTATATACAAAGGGAGAATGGATCCTAAAATATAATCGCTTTTTCCTCCATCATTTTCATTGAAAAATCTAATAATGTCTTTAAGATTTTCTCTTGTTTCTCAATATACACATAGGTTGAGCTATGTGGTAATAATACTAGCCCTCCTAGTAAGTGGTAACAATGTCTACTATTAAATAGTGTTATAATTGAATTGGATAAAACTCTTAGCCTAATGCTTTATATATCAGAAGCATCCCAAGAATGTTAGCTGCCATTATTGCTGGTACTGCTGTTGTTACTGACAGATACTAAATAGAGACTTATTGAATATGAGAACAGAGAAGAGTGACTCATCACTGTGTAGGAGTGTTAATTAAAAACAAAATGAGTTAACTTTACAGCATTCTCTGTGGGTTTTTTTTTTTTATTATTCACTGAGTTTCAGGTTTTAACCTCTGAATGTATCTAAATTTAAAGTTAAGCTTATGCATAGTAAGATCAATACTGATTCCACAAACTTACCAGAAAGCGTTTTCTTTTTTTTTTTAATTTTTTTTAATTTTTTTTTTTAAATTTATTTCTAGGAGAGAGAGAGAGAGCGTGAGCAGGGGAGGGTCAGAGAGAGAGGGAGTCACAGAGTCTGAAACAGGCTCCAGGCTCTGAGCTGGCAGTCAGCACAGAGCCCGACGCGGGGCTCGAACCCACGAACCCCGAGATCGTGACCTGAGCGAAAGTCGGACGCTTAACCGACTAAGCCACCCAGGCGCCCCAAGAAAGCGTTTTCAAACAGAGTAGGAAACGGCATCACTCTCACACCCTGCACCATCACGTGCTTAACAAACGATGTTTTCCCTTCTTTTAAACCTTTTGCTTATTGACCCAGTAGTTTCCATGGGGCGAGTTGTGACTGGGCACATAAACATTTGGGACCGTTAGGAACACCTGAGGTGTTCTTACTAATACACTTTTTAAGAAAATTCTTTTTGATGTGTTCTTTTGAGACATCCAGTTTTTAAAGTTTACAACTTTTTTTTTTTTTAATTTCACATTTACAGGCACTTCAGCTACACGTGCTATTCAGTTTGCCCTGAATGCTTTTCCACGCGTCCCTGTGCTGCAGGAACCTCTTCCGAGAGTGTTTCCTTGTGCCCTGTGTCTAAATTAGCCGCTTCAGGTCCCCCTGTTCCCTTTCTTCTCCCACTGCTCTTTCCTCGCTTCACACCTGGCGAAAGCTCTGTACAATTGATTGCAGTTTTACTAATGATGGTGCCTGACGTTTACAAAACATTTTCCTATATTTTTAGGCACTTAAGATTCTTAACTAATTCATAGTGTCCTTTAGCGACAGCTGTCGTACGTGTGGAGAAGAGAAACAAATATGAGTAGGGAGCAGAGGGGCACAGATGTCCGAGGAAGAAGAATACAAATCTGAAAATATAGTTGCAAAGAAAGGAAGTTAACTTTCCACTGAACTTCCCAGCTAGTTGTGCGTGGTAGAGACCAGGGAAACCAGTTTTGAGCAAGGATTTTTTTTTTTTTTTTTTTTTTTTTTTTACCACCAGAGAAGGTCTAGAATTCCAAGTCAAAAACCATAGACTCTTGTTCTGAAAGAGAACTCTCGGCTCACTCATTCATTCACCAGTTACTTTTAAATCCCTATTCGGCGCCAGACCCTGGCCTAGGCGCCCAGGATCTAGCAATGAATGACAAAGTCCTGCCCTTACGGACAAGGAAACCAGACGTATAATGACGTGTTAGGTATTGATAACTGCTATGAAAAACTGACACCAGTTATAGGATCAGAGAGTGGAGGGCATGGAAGCGGGTTGTTACTGACTTGGATCGTTGAGGGGGCCTCGCAGAGTCAGCAGCCTGTGAGCAGAGGCCTGAATGGGGTGGTGCTGCGGGAGCCGCCGGCCAGGCGGGCGGGGGCAGAGGTGTGGCTGACACGTAGCTTGGGGTGGACGGATCGCCCGGGCCCTGTGCCCCCGGACTCCCCGAGCCTTAGAGCTGGAAGACCGGAGTTTCCGAAGGCCAGTATCTCTGAAACCGAGGTTATGACTCGCTGGTCGGCCTTTAAAAAAAAAAAAAAAAAAAGCATAAACCATTAGTGCGTTGCCCACACCGAGGGTAAGCGTTGCGGCTGGGAACTTTCTTTCATTTGTGGAGGACGTGTGTATGCGTTGGTCCTAATGGAAATTGTAGTTCGTACTGCAGGTTGCGGTGAAAACAAGGCGGGTGTGAGCCACTGACCTAGCCGTACCCCAAGCAGTAGAGGTGAGGCGGCGAAGTTGGGAAGGACTCGGAGGCTCGCACGCCCTCCTTGCCCGCTGCGCTCCCGCGCGGGTGCGGCGTGCACGGCTGTGTCTGGCGGTCACCGACTCTCTGTGGAGTTAGGGCTAATTTCTAAGTGGGGAGAAGGAATTAAAAGCTTAATTTAGAGGCCCCTGGTGTCTCAGCAAGTTAAGCATCGACTTCAGCCCAGGTCGTTTTCTCACGGTTTGTGGGTTCGAGCCCCGCGTCGGGCTCCGTGCCGACCCCTCGGAGCCTGGAGCTGCTTCCGATTCTGTGTCTCCCTCTCTCTCTGCCCCTCCTCTGCTTGTGCTCTGGCTCTCGCTCTCAAAAATAAACATTAAAAATAATTTAAAAGTGGCAAACCACGAGATACTCTTGAATGCGAGAACAAACCGAGGGCTGAGGGGGGTGGGGGAGGGGAAAGGGGGAGGATGGGCATGGAGGAGGCATTTGTGGGGATGAGCCCTGGGTGTTATGTGGAAACCAACTTGACAATAGACTATTAAAAAAATAAAGCAGGTTTCTGAAAATAAAGATTTTGAAGAAAGGCAAAAAAATAATTTAAAAGCTTCATTTAGTTAATACCACATTAGTGAGTACCCACTTTTTTTTTTTTTTTTTGATGTTTGTTTATTTTTGAGAGAGGGTGAGAGAGGACGGGGCAGAGAGAGGGACACAGATCTGACGCAGCTCTAGGCTCTGAGCTGTCAGCACAGAGCCCAATGTGGGGCTCAAACTCACAAACCACGAGATTATGATCCAAGCCGAAGCTGGACACTCAACTGACTGAGCCACCCAGGTGCCCCACTTATGCTCTGTATTAGGATTCTCTTTTACAGTCTCATTTTCCTTTGCTTTCTCTATTTTCTTAAATCTCCTCTTGTTTGTTCAGGAAAGAAAGCTATCCAGAGGGGAGTGAGAGGGAGAGACGGAAATCCAGGAATGAGAGTCAGACAGACACATCCAAACTCCAGCAGAGAAAAGAGAGAATCAAGGCCAAGAGTGAGCAAGAGGTAGTGACATCTGTGTGTCTGCCTGTCCCCCCTGCTGCTTCCGCCGTCCCCTCTGCCCCTTCCGGAAGGCCCTGGTCTCCTGGGAAGGTAGTGCTGCGGGAGAATGGAATCCAGCTAGTTTCAAAGACACACTGGGAATTCGCTTCCGTAACCTGCCTTCTGGCTGAGTGAGGACTCGGTAATGTGCTGAAGAGAATGAGCTCCTGCTGATCAGAGTTTATTTCTTATGCTCCTTACCGTTCCAAGACCTGGGACTTGGAGGCCCTGAGAAACGATTTTCTTAAAAGACCACCATCCTGATCAATACACTGAGCCAACCTCTTATCCAAATTATAAATCTCTAATCTCAAAGATAGGTTCAGGCTCAAAAGAGACTTCGTTTTGGAGACCTTGCAAGGCTAAATTAATGAAATTGGATGCAATCTAAGGGTTAAAAAAGCCAACATATGGGAGCAAACTAAGTGTTCATTAATAGATGAATGGATAAGGAAAGTGTGGGATACACACACAGTGCACTGTCAGCCATAAAAAAGGACGAGATCGGGCCATTTGCAACAGTGTGGATGGACCTACAGGATATTATGCTAAGTGAAATAAGTCAGACCCAGAAAAACAGATACCGTATGATTTCTCTCATCAAGGGAAGCTAAAAAAAAAAAAAAAGAATAAAAACAAAAAGTGGAATCAGAACTATAAGTACAGAGGATAGACTAGTTGCCAGAGAGGAGGGGAGAAGGAGGTGGGCAAAATGGGTGAAGGGGAGTGAGAGATACAGGCCTCCCGTTATGGAATAAGTCACGGGAATGAAAAGCAGAGCATAAGGAACACAGTCAATGAGACTGTAGTAGCAATATACAGATGGTATAGATGGAAGCTATACTTGTGAACATGGCATAATATATAAGCTTGTCAAATCACTAAGTCGTACACCTGAACCTAATATAAAAAGAAAGATACACATACATCCCAGATTAAACCTTTTTTTAAAAATGTCACGAGGAAGATATTCTTGAAATAGTTTAACAAGATCTTAAAAATCGTTTTTTAATTGTTTAAAACTCTGTTATGTAATTTATTAGACGTGAGAAAGCAAGTGAATTCACTGAATGTTACTTGTCTTCCATACAGTGGCTGTTTGAACCTGATCATTTAGTTCTTATTAGCTAAAAAAAAAAACAAAAAAGCTTTAAATGTACTTGGAGCTAGTTTGGAGAAGGATCAAAAAAGAACTCAGATGGGGCGCCTGGGTGGCTTAGTCAGTTGGGGTTCCGACTTTCACTTAGGTCATGATCTTGCGGTTTGTGGGTTCGAGCCCTGCTTCGGGCTCTGTGCTGACTGCCGGCTCAGAGCCTGGAGCCTGTTTCAGTCTGTGACTCCCTCTCTCTCTGACCCTCCCCTGCTCATGCTCTCTCTCTCTCTCTCTCTCTCCTAGAAATAAATAAAACATTAAAAAAAAAAAAGAACTCAGATTAGGTCCTTTTTTATGCAAGTGATTAGAGAGGAATGAAATTGTTGACATGGCACAAGACTCCTTTTTAATAAAACATTTCTTTAAAACAATTTTTACTGTTTGTTTATTTTTGAGAGAAGGACGTAGCATGAGTGGGGGAGAGGCAGAGAAGGAGGGAGACCCAGAATCTGAAGCAGGCTCCAGGCTCCCAGCTGCCAGCACAGAGCCCAGCATGGGGCTCCAGCTAATGCATTGACTGCGAGATTATAGCCTGAGCCCAAGTTGGACACTTAGCTGACTGAGCCACCCAGTCGCCCCTAATAAAACATTTCTTAAAGCCCCGAGGACTGAAGGATATATGAAAAACCAAAAGAAGGGGCGCCTGGGTGGCTTAGTCGGTTAAGCGTCCGACTTTCGCTTAGGTCATGATCTCGCGGTTCATGGGTTCGAGCCCCGCATCGGGCTCTGTGCTGACTGCCAGCTCGGAGCCTGGAGCGTGTTTCAGTCTGTGACTCCCTCTCTCTCTGACCCTCCCCTGCTCATGCTGTCTCTCTCTCTCTCCTAGAAATAAATAAAAATATTAAAAAAAAAAAAAAAAGAAAAACCAAAAGAAAGCAGTGAACTTATAACTCTGAGTGGGAAACCTGTTTTTCTTAATAGTTAACATCTATAATCTATCGAATGTCTCCTGTGTATTAAGTTCTTTTCATAAGAGGAAACAGTTTCAGGTTTAAAAATATGTGAGGCAGGGCCCAGACTTGAACTGGTGTGGCCGGGAGCTTTTGCTCTTGCTAGTCAACTGCAATTGGGGCCGAGGTGTTTAAGATATAAAAATTGTTTCAGTACTAATTTTTTTTTGTAGCTATAGAGAAGTAACTTTCGGAAAACCCAATTTCCAGAGCATATAGTGATAAACCATTTTCTTCAAAAAGTAATAATTCATATTTTGATAACTAAGGGCCTCTGAAAAATTATGACAATGCAAACTGGCTGTGTGGCCTGGCTGTGTCAAAATCCACATTGAACAGTAGGTGGCACTCTCCCACCACTGGAAACATCCCTTCAGGAAAAGATCACCTTTATGGATATCAATAGTGCTTATTATTTTAATCATTGATGTGGCATATTAATGCCACTCATCTAGGAAGCACAGAGTACACAGTACCACAGATTAAAGACACATTTTTTTCCTTTCATAAATTAGAAGATTGAATCATGAAAAAAAAAATTGACTCCTTTGGGATTAAGCTTGAATTTTTTTTTTTTAATCTGTTACTCCACCAAATATGTTTTATCTTATAAAAATATCCTAAAACAGTAAACTGCTAAGTTAAAATAACCAACCCATGAATCATTCTATGATTATTAACCCATATTCTATTCACCCATAATATAATATGATATAGGCAAAAGCATTCCATAGGGTAGAAGAGATTACCCCTTGGACCTCCTTAGATAGACCGTCTGAAGATTGCTGATAGCGTCGAGCCTCTCACCACTCCTACAGAGGTGTGTTCATGCTACAGCGCTTGAATCTGCCCCACTTGACTCTGCACATAGTATTTTCTCCAGTGATTGATGATTGATACTCACAGTACTCAGACTCGTTCTTCTCTCATGATATTGCAAACCGAATCTGTTGCCAAGTATAATTAATGCTGAAGAGTAATAGTTTGCACTGCATGCAGATCTGCGTGTCTGTTCAACATGTGCAGCATTTGGCGTTTGAAACAGGAAAAATGGAACCAGTTTGGTCTGCGTGAGGCTGTCCTCCTTCTCCACAACCAGAGCCGCGGCACACCGCCATGCATGTGTGCACAAGTGTGAGTGCGTTGAGGGTGTGCTTGTTTATTATACATTTTTCTAACTGTAAAATGTTCTGAGGAAGGCACAGCTTTTGCAGATTTATGCAGAAGTACTAGATCGGCTAGAGAACGGACTTCTCAGATTTCGACTCGGTGACACTGGTCATCTGTGCCACTGGCACTTTTCCTCGAGGGATGTGATGCAGAAATACATTCCAGATACATGTAAATTGCTAAAAATATCAGGGTGGGTTTAGGGTTTCCACACTGGAGGCAGAATACCTTCCCATTCTATCTGCCTTTCAGTACCACTTTCAGGTCATACTGGCTTTTTTGTTTTTTGAATTTACCAAATACCATTTCCTTCTCAAAACTTTACACTTTTGGCTCCCTAAAACATTTACTCCCCAGGTTTCTGCCTGAATGGCTTCTCCTCATCCTGGTTTTACTTCAGATGATACCTCCTCATAGAGGGCTTTCTGGATCATTCTAGCTGAAGAGGGGAATCCCTATCTTTCTGGTCCCTAGTAGTCATTAACACATTTATTTGTGTATTCTGTTGTCTTTGTTACACTTATTATTACAGGAATTATACTGTTTGTTTATTTATTTTTTTACATTGTGTGACGAGAGATAAAATGAGTAAACAAGCACTATCCTTGTCTGTCTTGAATATTGCCAGTGTCTGTGGCAGTACCTGGCTGGCAAACAGTAGAACTCACCTTTTGTTGACTGACTGAATGAAGGAATGGATAAATTCAACTTTTCAGGCATTTTAGGCTTTTCATTTTATACTGGCTATTAGATAAATTCTGCTTTTTAAATATATTCATTCAATAAGCATTTAATAATACCCACTATATGCCATGCATATACCTAGTCTCTGGGGATGCATCTATGAACAAAACAGATCCTAAAAGGGTTTACAGTCTATTGTGGGATATCTATAATAAATAATAAACTATTAAGTATAATATACAGGATGTTTGGAAGTGTGAAGTGCTCAGGAAAAGTGAGTGGTGGTTAATGTATTAGGAAGGGACAGAGACAGTGGTTGCTAAGCAAAGATCTACACCAAGCAAAGCAATTGAATTAGCGATGAAAAAATCTTTCTACAAAGAAAAGCTCAGGCCCTGGAGACTTCTCTGTGAATTCTATCAAACAGTTAAATAATCAGTAATACCAGTCTTTCCCAAAGTCTTCTGGAAAAGAGAGAAAGAGGGAATACTTTCCAAATAACTCATTTAAGGCAGTATTACCCTTGTACCAAAAACAGAAGACATTATAAGAAAACTACAGACCAATATTCCTAATGAATATAGATGCCCAAAATATTAACAAAATATCAGCAAACTGAATCCAGCAGCATATAGGAAGTATTATACATGACCCTTGTGATTTACACCAAGAGTGCGAAGGTGATTTAACAACTGAAAATCCATCTTGTATTAATAAAGGATAAAACTCACATGATGATTAATGGACACATAGAAACATTTTACAGTATCCAATACCGTTTATAATAAAACATCTCAACAAATTAGGAACAGAAGAGAACTTCATTAACCTAAGGGGATTCACGAAATACCCTAGAGCTGTCAACATTCTTAATGATGAAAATGTGAATGCTTTCTTCCTAAGGTAGGGAACAAGGCAGTTTATACAACATTGTAATGGAGGTTCTGTCCAGTGCTGTCGGGCAAGGGGAAAAATAAAGGGCACCCAGATAGGATAGGAAGAAGGAAAATTGTGTTTATTTATAGGTGATATGATCCTATATGTAGAAAATCCTAAGAAATCTGAAAAACAAACTGTGCTGACTAATGTGTTTAGCAAGGTAACAGAATGTAAGATCAATATACAAAAATCAGTTGTATTTCTTTATACTTTTTTCTGTACATATCAGTGGATAATTTGAAAAGGAGATTAAGAAATCTCTTCATGACAGCATTAAAAGGATAATATGGGAATTTTTAGTGGCAGTGGGAGGTATACACTGAAAACTACAAGACATTGCTGATTAAAAGTGAAGATATAAATAAATAGAGAATAAACCTTTTATGGTAAGTTGATATTCAAGAAAAATGCTAATGTCATTCAATGAGTAAAGAGTAGTCTTTACACCACAAATGGTGCTGAGACCATTGGATATCCACATGCAAAAAAGATAAATTTAGACCCTAAAATGAAAAGTAAGTAAAAATGGATTGTAGACCTAAATGTAAGAGACTATAAGGCTCTTGGAAGGAAATATAGGAATAAATCAATAAATCTTTGTGACCTTGGGTTAGGCAAAGCTTTCTTAGATATGACACAATGAGCAAAGTTTCCCCTAATTTTTAATTGAATATTAAGTGAATAGTATAAAATTGCTTAAATATTCTCTTGCTAGCATAGCTAAATTCTATATGTGTGTGTTATATATAAATATATATAGCATTTTTAAAATTTTTATTAGAAGTTTTTATTTAAATTACAGTTAACATACAGTATAATATTAGGTTCAGATGTACAATATAATGACACATCACTTCATACTGATGTATGCTCATCACAACAAGTGCACTTCTTAATCCCTATCACCCATTTAACCCATCCCCCCCCACCTCCCTTCTGGTAACCATCATTTAGCTCTCTATAGTTAAGCATCTATTTCTTGTTTTGCACCCCTCCCCCCCCTTTCCCTTTGCTAGTTTGTTTTGTTCTGCTACTTAACAGGTCACAAAACTCTTGCCAGGTCATTTAACTTACTTGAGCTTCTGTTTTCCTTACCATGAATATTCCTTTGATCTCTGAAATTCTATGAAAATCAAGTACTAGTACAGAAATATCAGTTGACTGGGTTGATTTTGGAAAATTTCACAGTAATTCTGTTTCCTTTAAGATATCTAAAGCAAAGTTCAGTCTTGCTTTCCAAGGAGGTTTCCCCATATAGACTGCCTGTGGCATTGTGTTTTTACATGACAATGCGTGGCGTGGACCTAAATTTACAGCTGCGATTTGTAGAAGTCTGAGGGAGGATTTTCAGAGATCTACAGGCCAAGTTAAGAAACTTTTAATAAGTCTTTTCTTTCCTGAAACTAGATGTGAGCCTTTTAAAATGATTCCATCGTGTTTGATCAGTTTCCTGATTTACATTCACACTGTAGAAATGGTTCTTTCCTGCCATTTTTCACACTTGAACAAAATTAAGCAGGAATTAAATTGAAAGTATTCCTAAGCATCACAGTTGGGGAACTACATGAGTTTGTGTTCTGTTTACTGCATTAACTTTTTTCTGTAAAGACAAATAATGCGTTTGACTTCTGAGATGCTCAAATGACTTTTTAAGAAAATAAAATCTTAGAAACATGGTGGAATTCTCATCGTGAACGTCATTTTTCACCAAGCCAGAAGATGTTTAGCCTTAAACTGAAAATTTTTTAAAGATAAAAATAATTGCAGCAGTTTCACTTAGTTCTTAAAAAGAATTTAAGTGGAATAGGATAATTAAATTTGATAATTTGCCTCCCTTTTTCCTTCTAGTGCAATTTGTTTGTCTGACTTTATTAATGAGAAATACTAAGCTCGAGTTAGCAGATTAGACTCTCCACATGAAGGCCCTTTTCCCTTGAGCTCACCTTCTGTTTGCCTTTTAGGGTGGGCTTATGAAGGAACAAGCAATAGCCCTCTGAGAACAATTTGGACAGGCTCCCAACTGGTTCTGGCCATACTAAAATAAGGTTAATGTTTGACACGATCCAGGGTAGGAGAATGCTTGCTCCTTGAATAAAACCCTGGAGGAAAACTACTTGGTAAAAGTTTAGTACAAAACAAGTCATTGATTAGAGCCTAGCTCTGTGGTAATGGGAAAATATAAACCGTTTGGTTGTTTTTTCATTTCTGTTGTACTTATCACTACAGCATCTGGGTAAAGCAATAGAAGTTGCTCTGTTTATTTGCCTACTGTGTCAGGTGATAAATCTTTAATGATCTACCGCGTTCTCAGAATGTTCAAGGCAAAGTGAAGTCTGTTCATTGGAAACCAATTAAACCAGCTGGAAGCAGCTGGCTTGAGGTGGCAGGTTCTCATAAACTGTTGATTTCTATTATAATGTCATTAATGGGATGTAGGTAAATGGAGACTTGGATTAAACTTTAGAAGTCTGTTGAAGTTTAAAGTCTAAACTTTATCATCAGTGTAGTTTAGAATGGAAGTTTGTTTGGATAAAATACACAAGTATTTAGAACTAGGTACTTCGTAGATAACAATGCCTCATAGAGAGCGCTACGTCTTGACTATCACTGTTAGTGTTCTTGTAATATTGCCTTGTAATGATGTGTTTAGATATTTATGTTTATGTTATTTACTTCCTTAAAGCCAGGGATTGTTTCTTAGAATTCACAGAATGTACCTCAGAACTTGGCAGAAAATAAGCAGTTGATAAATATTTTGGAATGAATAAGTGAGTGTTGAATGGAGTATTTGATCATCTGTGGTCTGGTTTTTCCAGTTTTTCTTCTGGTTTTTCTGTTTTTTTTATTGTGGTAAAATGCACATACACCTAAAATTTACCCTCTTTATCATTTTTCAGTGTATAATTCAGTGGTATTAAATACATTCATAATGTACAGCCCTCACCACCATCCATCTCCAGAACCTTTCATCTCGTAAAACTGAAACTGTAACCAGTCACTTACATTTCCCTCTCTCCAGCCCCTGGCAACCACACTTCTGTCTCCATGATATTGAGTACCTCATATGAATGGAGTCATATAGCGTTTCTCCTTGTGTATCTGGCTTATTTTACTTAACATTATGTCCTCAAGGTTCACCCATGTTGTGGCATATGTCACAATTTCCTTCCTTTTTAAGGCTGAATAATATTCCACTGTGTGTGTATGTATACATATACAAAACAAAGTCATTGAAAAAAATATATTATATATATATATGTATATATATATACACACACACACAATGGAATATTATATATATACACACACACACACACACCATGTTTTGCTTATCCATTCATTCATTAACGAACACATGGGATGCTTCCACAGTGTTTTAGCTATTGTGAATAATGCTACTGTGAACATGGGTGTATAAATACGTTTGTAAGATCCTGCTTTTGATTCTTTTGGTCTGTTTTTTGAAGGTAAAAGATAAAACTGTTTAACATTGAATTCTTACAGGAAACAAAGGTAAAGAAGAGGTAGAATACTTAATCTCCAAGCTGTTTTGATCTCAAATTGTTGTTAGAAAAAACAGAATATTCCCCCTCTCTGAAAGTGAGTGCTTAGTTATAATTTATATGCTATTAATATGTTATGTACATTGTAAATAATACACAATAAAAACTTTAATAGGTTCAGATAGAAAAATAGAAATGGAAATGTTGATATTTTCTTTCCATCTGCTAATGGGATCTTAGAGACAATTTGATATAACTTAGACACTACTGGTATAGAGAAAGATATTTTTATAGACTTGAACTTAAGTCCTGTTTTTGGCACTTAGTGAATGTGGTTACTTAATCACTCTGTGCCCCTTTAACAACCTCTTACAGTTATTGTAAGGATTAAATACAACAGTATATGCAGATAACTTATGATGGTGCTTGGTATGTAATAAGGGTCTAGTAAATGTTAGCTGCTATAATAATACTGATCATAAATTGGATTATGTTATTGCTTTGATAATGGTATGATGATTTTTTTGGAAGAAATTTTTCCTTTGGGAATTTTTCATGAAATTACCAGTTTTCATCTATCCTAATTTTTTCTTTTTTGGATTCTTAAGTAATCAGTTCTGTTTTCTAGTCCTATGGCTCCAGATGATTACTATAATAATTAGAAGTTCTGCCTTCACTTCAAAATCTACAGGCCTCCATGCAATCTCATCATATTTACTTTTTTTTTAAATATTTTTATTTATTTCTAGGAGAGAGAGAGACAGCGTGAGCAGGGGAGGGTCAGAGAGAGAGGGAGACACAGACTGAAACAGGCTCCAGGCTCTGACCTGTCAGCACAGAGCCCGACGCGGGGCTCGAACCCACGAACCGCGAGATCATGACCTAAGCGAAAGTCGGACGCTTAACCGACTAAGCCACCCAGGTGCCCCTCATCATATTTACTCTTGAAAAGATCCTCCCTCCATTCACCTTGGCTTGAAACCTTGAAAGCATCTTTGATTGATCTCTAGCTCTTATTCCCGTAACCCTTCCTTTCCTTTCACTGACTTAGTACTCCTTACTTAAAAGTGTCTTACAGCCATCGTTCCCTCTTCATTCTTACTAAATTCAGGCCTAAAAAAGGCCTGAATGAAAACATCCAGTTTGTCTCCTAATTGGTCTCCCTTATTTAAATGTTTTCTGCTCTCATCCAGCCAGCCAGTTGTTATATTGGAAAGCATTTATTGAACACCTACTTTTACCAGATAATTTTTTAGGTCCCAGCAATGCAGCCCCTCCCTCAAGAGCGCATATCCCTGTTAAGATGAATACTATAGCTTCAGATCATATTTCTCTACTCAGGTTGTTCACGGGCACGGTGATTCACGGTTTTCAGTTTGGTTTAAAACGGACACATGCTACTTAACAGCCGTCCCGTGGCCTCTAAGCTCCATCCGCCCAGGTTTCCAAGGACACTCGTCCCCACTCCCAGTTCTGCACTTTCGCGGCTCTTGTCAGGACGTTTGTTTGTGTGGACTGCTCTTGTTCAAGTGCCTAATGTGTATCACACAGCCCATTCCTGAATTATTTTTTATTATATTTTTGCTGTTGTTTCATGTGTTTTGATCTCTGTTTATCAATTTAGACTGATTGCAAAACCCCTAAGGATCTGGATGATGATTTTGCGTATGCCCCTTTCTCCCACCCAGGACCCAGGGCGGGGTCTAGAAGGGTGCTTGTTCCCTTCCTCTGTGAGTTCAGTCTGCATAGAGCCTGCTGAAGGCCATCACATGTGAAAGGAATCCACACTGTCAGCATATTTTATATACCTTTTGTTATGTCATTAAAAATAGAAAATCTGATGGCAAACTTTTAGGAGTGATGAGAAGGAGGATTGGGTGTAGCACCTGGTGCCATGTGTCTTCTTCCGTCCCCACCACTGGTGTTTGCAGGAGTCAAGAGTGGGAACCTCAGTTGTCATCCAAAATGCATGGGCCTTATAGGAGCTTAGAAGGTACAGTTTTTTTGTTTTTTTTTTTTGTTTGTTTGTTTTTTTGTTCACTGATTAATGAAACTTGTGCTCGTTTGAATGCAAAAACTCTCTGTGGTTTGGCTGAAACATGTTAAAAAAAACTTGTAAATATGTTAGTGACAGGCCATATAGTCCCCTGAAGTAATAGATATGCAAGTAAAGTTTTTTTGTTTTTTTTAATTTCTAGGAGAGAGAGAGAGAGAGAGAGAGAGAGAGACAGCGTGAGCAGGGGAGGGTCAGAGAGAGAGGGAGTCACAGACTGAAACAGGCTCCAGGCTCTGAGCCGGCAGTCAGCACAGAGCCCGATGCGGGGCTCGAACCCACGAACTGCAAGATCATGACCTAAGTGAAAGTCAGACGCTTAACGACTAAGCCACCCAGGCACCCCACAAGTAAAGTTTTTAAGAAGTAAAAGTAGTAAAGTAGTACGATACGGAAATACATATACAATGAAGTTTTTTGTAATCTTGCAACAACAGATAAAATAACCATGTAAAAATCCTGCTCAAGTATGTTGTGACAGGCCTGGCGTAAACAGTTTTCAACAGGAATTCGTTATTCTTTGAGTCTAATGTTGAAACATCGACTAGGTATTGACTGAATGCCAGCTTGTAGAAGACACTGTGGTGGGCACTCTGGGGGATATGAAGATGAACGATACACTCATCTTTGTCCTCAGGAACCCCCATTATGGTAGAAGATAAGATGTGTACATAAACAACTATACATATGCTTCTGAAGCCTAAGATAAAGTGCAAGGCAATTTCAAAATACTGAAAAGTATCTTCCACCTGGGAGGTTCATGGAGCATTTTCTTGAGCAGGTGAAGTTTGAATTGTGTCTTGACAACAAAATGTGTGAAGGTTTTGAAGGAACTGAGAGAAGGTGTTCAAAGGTTTAGAAGAAGGGCCATAAATAACAAGATACATGGTTCATATAATCGATTCAGGTCTGCAGCATATTTAGGTGTTTATGTCAGCCACGATCAGAATTGAAGTGTGATCCGTTTTGGTTCATTCCTGGAAAAACTAAATAGGCCAGTTATTCACTTACTATCATTATAGAAACTATCTCCACTCATCTTTACTCATCATTCTTCTGGAGCCAGTTGATTTATCCTAGGATGTGGTAGTGAGTTAAATGGGTTTCCTGATTCCCACCCCCCTTCTCCCAACCTCTGCAAATAACAGTTTGTGCTTGCCTGTTGACCCGCCCTTGCATAGCCAGCAGCCTGGCCCCTCAAAAGGAAAAGGAAGTTCCAGCTCTGGAGCTCAGTGGCGAGGAGCATAGGTCGTTAGAAGACCCACCATTTACCTGAGTGGATGGACTTTTATTTTGGCAAATCTGCTTGCGATAGATTCTCTTCTCCCTTTGTGTAGCTTTTGTGCAATAAACAGAGGATTCAGTGGAAGACATTTTAGTTTGTGTCAAAGTTACATACAATTTGGGAGAGTAGAAAAGAGGGTGAAGGTAGAAGGGTTACAATACGCTGAAATGTGTAAATGGTTTTACACTGCGTAGATCCTAAATGTTTCCCAGTCTTAAGTGATAAACCAGAGTACAGGGGAGGTCGTTCACTGCTATCCGGTCATGAGTAGAACTAGTATTTTAGAACTTTGCCCAAAATTTCCAGTTCTTTATAGTCCACTAAGTTATTCTTTTAAATAGTAATGAGAATCCTTGTAGAAGGTGGTGGACCTGTGAGATGCCATAGGAAATGAGGGAGGTTGCAAAGGTCGCTTCCCTTCTTGAGCAAGTAGAAAAATGTAGGGAGAAATATGCTAACAACACTTGCAGCAAATTTGATTTCTTTTTTAAATTCACTTAATATTGTATCACTTGATGGGAGAGAGAAAAACTAAGTGGCATTGAGTTATGATATCATAGATTCATATAATATATACAAATAAATATTCAAAGAACCTGAATACATTTGAAACTCAATATGTAGCTATTGAAGTGGTTGTGTAGCAAGTGATCGTCGTCGCTGGCTAGAACAGGACCGCTTAACCCCAGGGAAGTGATGAGGCTCTTCCGCTTCACTCTGTTCTAGATCAGTGATTCAGAAACCGTGCTTCCTTCCTGCTTCCTCTTTCTGTGAGAGTGTCAAGCCACGTGACTCCTTGTTGCACATAGTCCTGACTCAATAGTGGCACCTGCTGTTTCCTTACAACCTCGTTGAACTGCATGCAGGCTTGTAATTTCTTCTTCCTTTGGAGCTAGTACTCTACTCTGTGCAATGGTGGGTCAGTGGCCAAGGTGAATTAAAATATCCCTCAAAAAGGATTTCCTCCAGTTCTTTGAAGATACAGTTTTCCCCCTTTGTAGTTACTTTTTGATTTAGCACATTTATTATTATTTTTTTTAATGTTTATTTTTGAAGGGGAGGGAGAGAGAGAGCGCGCGAGAGAGCGAGCAGGGGAGGGGCAGAGAGAGACACACACACACACAGTCTGAAGCAGCTCCAGGCTCCACGCTGTCAGCACAGAGCCCGACATGGGGCTCAAACTTGTGAGTCATGAGATCATGACCTGAGCCGAAGGTGGGTGCTTAACTGACTGAGCCACCCAGGTACCCATTTAGCACATTTATTTTAGTGAGTGGTAAGTTGTTGCTTGGTTCCAATAGGGAAAAACTTTTTTTTTTTTTTTTTTACGGGTGCTCAGTCTGAGAATAAAGGAGATGTGGAGGGAGATAGTGGACAGTTTATGGTGTTTTTTTCAAGGGTTTTTGACCTTACCTGTAGGTCATGTAATGAGTTCAGAATCAGTTCAGTGTGTTTAAAAAAAGTAGGATAGAAAATCATCGGGGCGCCTGGGTGGCTTAGTCGGTTAAGCGTCCGACTTTCGCTTAGGTCATGATCTCGCGGTTCGTGGGTTTGAGCCCTGCGTCGGGCTCTGTGCTGACAGCTAGCTCAGAGCCTGGAGCCTGTTTCAGTCCGTGACTCCCTCTCTCTCTGACCCTCCCCTGCTCATGCTCTCTCTCTCTCTAGAAATAAATAAAAAAAAATATTTAAAAAAAAAAAAATCATCTTAGTCCACGGCACATAGTAAGGATAAATATTGCTGCGTAAAACTTGTCAGTAATATATTCACAGGTACGAACATATTGGGTCACGATGGGGTTACAAAGTTTGAAAGCCACCATTATAATGAAGTTTTAAACATGTGAGAAAGAAAAGATATAGTAATAAGTAGCTGTTCCTAAATTGTATGCATGTTCTGTGGTTAAAAAAATAACTTTAATAATTCCAAGTCTTTTCTGAATTAGGTTCTGAGCAGCTTCCACAGTCTTATTCATTCACCTTTGTAAACATTTTCCACCCCTATCTTCTGGGCTCAGTATAGGGTTGACCCTTGAACAGCATGGGTTTGAACTGCCAGGATCCACTTATGCATTTGTTTATTTGTTTGTTTGTTTTTAAGAGCTGGCAGAAGCGCAAAGCTTTATTCACAACTGCCCCCCCCCCCCCCCCCGCCGGTCTCCACAGTAGTGAAGCAAAGGTAACCATTGCAGAGGTCACGCCTGCTGTCTTCTGAGGACCCAGGAGAGCAGCCTGTGGGGGCCCCGGGGCCGGGAGGGCTACAGGTCACCCTATGGGCTGATGGGCGGTGGGGGGTGAAGTGGGATCCAGTGCTGCCGCCCGGACCGGAGGGGAGGAGTGTGTCCAGAAGGCAGGGAGGGCACTGCACGTGGAGCCCCATACCCTGTATCCCACCCCCAAGTCCTCTGGTGCCAGCCTCAGGGCTGTGCACCGGTGGCCTTCGGCCTCGGCCCACTACCGGTGGGCACACATCACTCCCTCGGTGGCACCCTGGTCCTGTGGCCGACCACAGCTGCCAGTAGCCATGGGCCGGTGGGACCCCTCCAAGCACATGGCCCAGCTGTGCTACGCCTCTGGGCCCCCAGTCTGCCTCTGACAAGCAGAGGCCACCAGGCTGCTGAATGTGGCCACCGCTGGGGGCTAGGGCCGTCACTATTGCCTCTGTGTAGCCCAGTCTGTCCACCTCTGTTAGAAGGCGAGGGAGGGTCAGTTAATGTACCCTCCAGACTGAGCAGGCCCTTTAATACTGAAGAAACGAGGCAAGCCGCTCCACACCCTTTGGGCCAGAGTCTTATTCAGGGTAATTTACTGACGGGGCGACTGGGCAGTTGGACGGAGGGACACTGCTGCAGTGTGCTGGCCCTGATCTCTGCCCCTGTGCGGACCTTCGTCCCCAGCTTTGTATGGAGCAAGTGGTGCTGTATGTGTGCAGAGGGGAGGACAAGAGGGAGGGATGGAGATGGGGTCCATGTGGCCAGCAGGCCTTCAGCCGCCAGCCGGCGCGTCCCAGTAAATACAGGCCCAGTACCGTAAACGGTCTTTCTCATCTGTATGGGTTTTAAATAGCTTTTCCTCTAGCCGTTAGTCTTTTGCAGGAACATGGTATTTAATACATGTAACACAAAGTATGTGTTAGGTGACTGCTTGTGTTATCAGTAAAGCTTTCAGTCGGCAGTAGGTTATCAGTAGTTCAGTTTTACAGGAAGGAAAACTTCTGCCTCTGCCCTTCACGGTCTCCCAGCTGGACTAAGAATTAAATTTACATGAGATGGTAACAGGAGAATAAAACCAAAGTCGTATGTTTGTGTGGAGGCCCAATAATGAAATTGAGACCCAAATCAGGTAATTTTTATGTTCTTTAGACAAAGGGACGATACATTTGTGAGCAACTGGTAGGATAAGGAAAGCAGATGTTTGGGAGCTTTAATTAGTAAGGAATTCTAAGGGGAATTTGAGCTGAGCTAGTAAATTAGAAAGTAACAAGCTTTGGGGCGCCTGGGGGCTCAGTCGGTGAAGCGTCCGACTTCGGCTCAGGTCATGATCTCACGGTTCGTGGGTTCGAGCCCCGCGTCGGGCTCTGTGCTGACAGCTCAGAGCCTGGAGTTGCATCGGATTCTGTGTCTCCCTCTCTCTCTGACCCTCTCACGCTGTCTCTCTCTCTCTCTGAAAAATAAATAAATAAATTAATTAAAAAAAAGAAAGTAACAAGCTTTGTTTCTACAGCTTTGTCAGCTTTAAACTTACTACCTCTGGTGATAAGGGTGGCTTTTTACCACTTAGTACAGGCGGGGTATCTTTCGTACGGGGATATATTTTCTGCCTTGGGGAGGGGGTCTGAGTGTCCTGGCTGTTTCCCAAGTAGCTTCAATTCATAATAATCAATATGCCATCATAGCACATTTTGGGTAGGCTACCCTTGGCTCCTTCAGGGGTCAAAAGTTATATCCAGATTTTGGACTGCACGCAGGCTTAGAGTGGGTGCCCTAAGCCCCCAGTTGTTTAAGAGTAAAGTATGCAATTTGACACTTTGATGACTGGCAATTAGTATTTATATCTTAACGGTGTCCCTTTGGAGTTCTAAAAGTGTAAAATAGGCAAGCAGAAGACATTTAAAAATTTCAGTTTTTACAATTTCAGAAATGAGAAGTGTAGTACTATTTCAGACATATACTAGCTGATTGATATATCATGCCCTTAGGTTTTTAAAAATACATTACTTTGGAAAACTAAAGTTTTTTGGGATGATCTCTTGATTTACTCTTTGGGGGAAGAAGGGTCCAGAATATTTTTTTTTCCAGATGAATTCCTGAATAACTATTATATAACAGAATTCTAGAACCAGCAGAAATACCCTTCAGAAAAATGGAGGTGGAATAGACATTTCCAGAGAGATCTGGAACATCTGCTGTGTCTTTAAATACATAACGCCACATCATATTACTGTTACTACACAGTTTTTTCTTTTATGCATGCCTTTCTATTCCATGAGCTGATTTTCATTCCCTAGAAATCTGGTATTGACTCTGAGTAACTGCTTTCCATTGATCTCTTACAACGTATCTATTTTTTTTATGAGGTATAGTTGACACACGATGTTACATTAGTTTCAGGTGTACAGCATAGTGATTCAGCGAGTGTGTGGGCTCTGCCATGTTCCCCACAAGTGGAGCTACCATCTGTCACCATGCAGTGAGTGCTATTACAATACCATTGACTGTATTCCCAATGCTGTACCTTTTATCCTTGTGACTTAACTTACTTCATAACTGGAAGCCTGTATCTCCCACTCCCCTTCACCCATTTTGCCCATTTTCCCGCCCTCTCTGCTTTGGCAACCATCAGATTGTTCTTAGTTTTTATGGGCTGGTTTCTGCTTTTTGTTTATTCATTTGTCTTTTAGATTCCACATATAAGTGAAATCTTGCAATATTTGTCTTTCAATGACTTCTTTCACTCAGCATAATACCCTCTAGGTCCATCTGTGTTGTCACAAATGGCAAGATCTCATTTTTGTGTGTGTGATTAGGTAATATTCCATTATCACACATCTTCTTTATTCATTTATCTATTGAGGGACCTTTGAGTTGTTTCTATATCTTGGCTATTTTAAATAATGCTGCAGTAAACGTAAGGGTGAGTTTATCTTCTCATGTTAGTGTTTTCATTTGCTTTGGGTAAATGCCCCCTAGTAGATCTATATGGTTGTTTCTGTTTTTAATTTTTTGAGAAGCCTCCATACTGTTTTCCAGTGGTTGCACCAATTTACGTTCCCACCAGCAGTGCATAAGTGCTCCTTTTTCTCCACATCCTCATCAACACTTGTCATTTCTTTTCTTTTTGATTCTAGCCATTCTAACAGTTAAAAGGTGATAACCCATTATGGTTTTGATTTACATTTCCCTGATGATAAGGGATGTTGAATATCTTTTCATGGGTCTGTCGGCCCTCTGTATATCTTCTTTGGAAAAATGTCTATTCAGGCCCTCTACCCATTTTAATTGGATTATTTGTTTTTGCTGTTGAGTTGAATCAATTCTTCATGTATTTTGGGTATGAATCTTTTATTGAATAAATCCTTTGCAGATATTTTCTCCCATTCAGCAGGTTGCTTTTTTGTTTTATTGATGGTTTCCTTTGCTGTGCAATAGCTGTGCGAATTTTGGTGTAGTCTCAATAGTTTATTTTTGCTTTTGTTTCCCTTGCCTAAGGAGACATATCTAGAAAAATGTTGCTACAGCTGATGTCAAAGATATGACTACCTATATTTTCTTCTAGGAGTTTTATGGTTTCATGTCTCACATTCAGGTCTTGAATCCGTTTGGAGTTTATTTTTGTGTAGGGTGTCAGAAAGTGACCTGATTTCATTCTTTTCACACAGCTGTCTCATTTTCCCAGCACCGTAAACACGTAAACACGTAAACTGAAGACACTGTCTTTCCCCCATTGTATATTCTTGCCTTGTTTGTCATAGATTTATTGACCGTATAATCATGGGTTATTTCTCAGTTTTCTATTCAGTTCTGCATGATCTACATGTTTGTTTTTGTGCCAGTACCATACTGTTCTGATTACTATCACTTTGTAGTATAGCTTGAAATCTGAGATTATGATACCTTCTTTCTCAAGATTACTTTGGCTCTTGTAATACATCTTAGGTGCAACTGCCAGAAACATATAAAAAGTGCCTCAGTAACCTGTCAGAGGCCTTTTACAACTCTAGAATAGTTCCTATTTTTCTAGGATTGAGGCTCAACTAATTTTCCATTGTTAGTGACCTTTAGTTTCTTTTTTTTTTTTTAAATGTTTATTTCTAGGATAGAGAGACAGTGTGAGCAGGGGAGGGTCAGAGAGAGAGAGAGACACACACAGACTCCGAAACAGGCTCCAGGCTCTGAGCTGGCAGTCAGCACAGAGCCCGATGTGGGGCTCAAACCCACGAACCACGAGATCATGACCTAAGCGAAAGTCGGACGCTTAACCGACTAAGCCACCCAGGCGCCCCAATGACCTTTAGTTTCTTATCACCGTCTGCTTTTGTGCTGAGATACACCTTGTAGACAGGCTACCTTGCTCACTGTATTCCATCTTTGTTTCTTTTTTGGTTGATCCAGAACTCTTGATTTTTTTTTTTTTTTATTCAATGCTTTTGATGTCTGGAAATGAGTATTGATTTTTAACATGAGACTTTTGTTTGAAGCCCAACTCTGGCCCTGACTAGGTGCTTGATCTGTGTAATCCCTTGTGGGGAATCAGTTTAGGAATTCCCTGGTCTTGCTCTGATGGGTTAATAAGGCATGAAGAACTAGAAGGCCACAGGATGAACACACCCAGGTTTGTGTAAACAAGATTAGGAAAACAGGGCAAAGGCCCCCAGTATAGGACAAAGGTATATGAATAGGGAATCTCAGGACGAAAGCATCCAAGATTAGGTGATTAAGTATTCAGGGCAGAAGTGCCCCCCAACTACTACAATAGCAGAAAGTTGCTTTCACTGGAAGGAAGGACAGAAACAGGAAAACAGGACTTTAGACCACAGCAGGGCCTAGAGGAGCTAATTAGCAAAAGAAAGGTGCCTTGTTGACCCTGAGGTGCCTGCTCTGTCTTTCTTGTCCCCTAGGCCAGTTCAGGTAAACAGAGGTGCCACCTCATGCCTGCTGTAAACATTCCTTCTCCCAGCACCAGGATTCTGTTTTGTATTGACCCAACCCCCAACAACGCTTCTCTTCAATGTCCCCTTTCCTGCATGCCCATGGTACTACCCACGGTTTCATTGTCTCCTTGTGCATTCCCATTCTGCTTGTAGCCTTCTGACCCTAATGAAAATGGAGCAAGGACCCCTAAATCGGGACTGTAATCTCTGCCGACATCAGCCTCTCTCGCATTTTAATCCTGCGTCCTGCTCTCTTGCTGGACAGGAAAGAACTCCAGACCCAGAGTCTACGACAATCCGTCGATAATTAACCTTAGTCCCTCTTGAACCTCTTTCTCATTGGTGAGAATGAGAGGGAGATGCTCCATGACAGGTTTGTGGTAAGAATCACCTGAGATAGGGCTCGAAATATGCCCGACAGACTGTTTAGCTTGTCTCCCTTTCCCTCCCGGCCTGCTTAATTCAGTATTTGCTTCTGACTTTTCTGAGGGTTAAATAAGATTTGTAAAGGTTAATTAAAATAATAGCAGTTTAGAGAACACTGAGTTGTAAGTGCAAGCATCAGATGTAACAGTGAATCCTACTGATTCATGCAAACTTATGATAGTTGGTACCCTAAAAATAAAATAATGGCACTGCCTACCTGCCTTCCTTCCTTTTCTTTTTTCTATTTTTTTCTTTCTTTCTTTTTTTTTTTAAAGAATTCTCTGTGTTTAGTACTTCCCTATACTCTCTTGAGGCCTTACCAGAATACAAGGTTCCTGGATGAATAAGGGACTTTTCCTTGTTAAGTGTCTCCGTAACATTGGAGACATTTAAAATGCAATAAAGATAATTCTGTGCTATTATCATGTATTATTCAGAAATATTTCTCTTCACTTAAGATGCACACAAATGCACATATACGCACAAACTCATTCTTCACCCCAAGCAGTTGTGAATTGGATGAAGTACTTTTCCATGCATGTTAGCATTTTGTTTCTTCTGCATTTATAATTGATGTGAGATTAGATAAGTATGATTTTCAATTCCTTCTGCCTCTCCCCCAGGCTTAGTACTATCAGGAATAAAAAATTCCTTGAAAAGATGCCCTAATTTACTGGCGGGCCATTAAATAGAGATTTTGGGAATTTATTTGACAAAATTTTCTGTGCATCTGATATCAAAGAACCCTTGGGTGTACCCTTTCTCATCTGGAAGATTTCTGTCTCTTAAATCAAGTATGGAGCACTTCTTCTTTTCTTTGTAGAATTGGAGGCAAGTTCTTCAGAATTATTCTTATTTCATAAACCTGGCTCCTCAGACTCCTGCTTGGCCCTGCATACCTAGTCACATAAGTAGTTCACATCTTCGCGTAGATAAATGGTAAAGTGTGATACCTGCTCCTTTGGACATATTGGTTGCTAAGAAGTATAATATCTAATATGACTTTAAATATTATATTAACTATAGAATGTGAATACTTTATTGTTATTTTCCATAATCCCTTTGGTTTCTGTGCTAAGCCAAAGAACAAGGCTTTAATTTTTCACAGCTGTAATTTGCAACAGTGACTTCATGTTGATTGATATATTGGTGTAATTTACGATTTTTCAATGGTGTCCTTCCTTTGAGAAGTTTGAATTATAACCTAATGATTATTGGGTCACAGATGATATTATAAAACTTAAAAAGAAAATTGTTGCTCAATTTCTTATTGGTGAAAACTCTGAGCCCTCTAAAAGACAAGATTTTGTACGCCTACTCTGATTTATAACATGCCCTTTATAAAAAGTTGCTTATTATTGCAGAAAGAACTATATACATTCCATAGCTTTTCTTTTCATGACTTATAATTTCAATCACATTTCTTTTTTTCTGTCCTTCACAAAATCTTTTTTCCTTCATAGTGATTTTTCTGTAAGGGCCTTAAAAAAACTACTTAGTAGGATTTGCTGCAGCCGTAGGATTTGTGAGGCTGAGGTATCACAAATCAAGAGAGGCTCTTCCTATATATCAGGAAAAGGCCAGTGCAGCTCTGAAGTCACAGCTGCTGGAAAGACTCAGGCAACATAAATCCTAAGTGCCTTCTGTACACTAAGGCATTTAGTCCCCACGATTACCCTATGAGCAAAGTTTATTAATAGTCCCATTTTACAGATGTGAAAACTGGGGCTTTGAGAGGTTGAGTATCTTATCCAAGGCCACATAGCCCAGGTCTGTTGGCCTCTAGAGCCCATGCTTTTAGCCATTCTGAAGCATTCCCAGCCGACCCAAAAGTAAGCCCTCTGTAGTTTCCTGAGTCTTCCCTTCGAGCAGCACAGTTCAGGGCCATGCCAGTTGCTGCCTACGAATGATAGCAACTATAGCAGCGGCTGCAGACCTCGTGTGGTCCGGGCATTGCACTCCACAATCCTGGGGGCCAGGTACAGTCAGGGTGGGGTGACCGATCGTTGTAGGGTTAGCAGGAGTGCAGTGGCCCTTTCTGACCAGTAACATTGAAGTAGATGAGGCCAAGATACAATTACACTTGGTGACATAAGCTTATAAACTTGCTCTTGAGGTAAGGGCAGGCACATGTGCATGGTAAAGACTGTTAGTTTCACACGTCCATGTGTGGTTGGGCCTTCCTGTAAGTAGTGACCAAGAGAGGTGTGGTGTGATTTGATTTTCCAAAGGCTTGGTTACCTTTCAAATGTCATTTCACCTGGAATTTCAAAACTAGCGGTGAGATTTCCTTAAAATCACCTATATTATCTTATAAATTCTGTGAAGTTATATGAATTTTACATTCTGTTCAATAATATATGTTTGTTATAAAGTAAATATGTTTACATTACTTACCATTAAGTAAGATTGATGCTCTAGGAAGACTCTCTCTCTCTTTCCCTCTCCTCTCTCTCTCCTCTCTCTCTCTCCCCTCTCTCTCCTCTCTCTCCTCTCTCTCCTCTCTCTCCTCTCTCTCTCTCTCTTCTCTCTGCTCTCCCTCACCTCTCTCTCTCCCTCTCTCCACCTCAAAGAATGAATAACACAGTATCTGCCTGTCTATACCTCTAACTGAATGGACGTGGAACTTACACCCTTCACAAAAATTAACTCAGAATGGATCATAGACCTAAAAGTGAGACGCAAAACTGTAAAACACCACAGCACAGAGCAAGAACAGGTTAGTTAACTTCATTTAGGGCTGAGTCTTGGATGAAAAGAATTGTTAAGATAGGGATGGAAATGACAGACCAAGGAATCTAAGCTGGATGAGGAAGGAAGTGAAGGACGCCGGGCTGGTGGGTTGGAGATGTGTGCAAGGGCCCCTGCGCTGGAAAGAGGGAGAAGCTGGGCAGACTGAGTGCAGGGTGTGGGCCGGGAACAGAACGTGGGAAGCGTGGCCTTTGTGGTGGAACACTTTCAGGTGACAGCAAGGACCCACGTGTCACCAGCTCATCTGTATTGATTCTGTCCTTTCTTCTCGCGTTGTCTGCAAGTTCAGCCACTGTCATGTTTTTAACCAATATACATATGGTTTTTAAATTTCACCTGTTTTGCAGAAGAATATTATTATTTTTGTTGGTTATCACCTATTTTTTTTTCTTAAAAGGAATTGAAAGAAGGGAAAATGTTTTCAAAATGAATGGAAGAAACTTACCCACGTCATTAGCATGTGCATGGTATAATCTAACTATTTTAAAAAATGGCTGCACTGGGAAGTGACTCATTCCGGAATGCATTTGAATAGATGCTTTTCATATGCTACATTTTAAAATGACATTTTCCTTTTTTAGGTGTAACAAAGTAAGTTTGGAAAAACAATCTGAGATTTTTCTACGTTTGAAAAAGCGTACCATCCAAGGGAAATTAAAAATTGTAACGCGCTCTACAGCACATTCTGATGAATGGTCTTATCGGTGTAGAATGGATTTTAAGTTATGAAATTAAAATGACCTATTGTAACGGAGTCAGCTGTGACACAGCAGAACAATCAGTTCAGAGCCAGCAGTTCTCAGTTCCTCAAATTGCTTCACTGGCTGCTAGATTGTAAGGACCATGTTTGTTTCTAATCACCCTTGTCATATCTTGATATATCGGAGTACCTGGCATAGTACATAGAACATGGCAAGGACTCAGTTTGTTGGATAAATGAATTGGTGGATGGGAATCAGGTGAGGTACATAGTCTGATGGCCTTGCCTTCTGCTTTTCAGTGTGCAAATAGTGAGGCCTGTACAGAAACTTGGGATATTTCCTTAACATTCATGTTATTATACCCATTGCTTATTTCTTTTGTTTTTGTTGTTGTTGTTGTTGTTGTTTGTCTTCATATTCTGATTTTATAGTCTGGCTAATAGAAGAGAATTCCAAAGGTTCTACATGATATATGATGTGAGGAACGGTCTACTGAGAAGTATTATCTCTGTTGGGTGTTTACGTAGTTAAATTCTTACACAGTGAAAGAGAAAACAGAAAAATCAGCTTCAGTTTTTCAGTGTAATTTAAAATTAAACTACAAGGAAACAAATTCTACAAATTAGAAAACAATTTAACCCCTCTTGGCATTAACCAATAGCAAAAAATACAAGCATCAAACAGAACAGTTCATAAAGGTGTACATTGAAAAGTGGCTTCCCAGCCCCCTGCCACCCCCTTACATACCACACACTCCCCAGCGGCAGTTATTTCTGACATATTCTTCAGGGTCCTTCTAGAAAATTGTTCCCTACCTATACCAGGATTTTAAACTGAATATTAAAGATTTGGGTCATCATCACCCAAGGTCCTTGGCAGTAAAAGTGCTCATTATGTTGTTCAATGCTGATCTTTTGCAGTAGGAACAGAAAGAACCACTTTTTGTTCCGGTTAATACTCTGATTGCAGATTCCTCACTGTGAATCACATTTAGCTGTTTACATAATCATCAGCATATCGTTTCTTACTACTTGCCATCTTGCAGAACCGCTTTTTGCTTTTTGCGACTTAAGGTCTATTTGGTTATTCACTCCTTCTACCCTCCCCTCCAATACAGTGTCTGAAAGCTTCTATTCTGTTTTATTGCCTTTCTACTTAGCCTTTTGGGGAGTTGTAGGGGAGGAAAAAGTTTTCCTTGACCTTCTTAGGGTCCCTGGCTATGTCTGAAAACTGACAAAGACAGATTAATGGGAGGAAAACATATCAATTGGTTAAGTTTTATGTGGGATGGGAGCCTTCATAAGGAGATGAGGACCTTATGAAACAGACCTGAGTATTTTTAGTTGTGTCTAATGAGGAGTGGACAGTTGTGGTGGAATATGATAGGCCTGTGAGGTAAGTGTTGTAAACTGGAGGAAACTTCACAAGGCCTGTTCGCTGGGGCTGTTTTTTCCATGTTCCTTTGTCCTGAGAGATAAGGATGCTGCTTCTGGGAAGGCACCTCTGGACATCTAGTTTATTTTATTTTTATTTTAATTATTTCATTTTTATTTTTTTGGAGAGGGAGAGAGAGGAGTGCATGTACACAGATGGGGAGGGGCGGAGGGAGAGAGAGAGAATCTTAAACAGCCTCCACGCCTAACACAGAGCCCAGCTTTAGGCTCAGTCTTACAACTGTGAGATAATGACCTGAGCTGAAATCAAGAATCAGAACTTAACCAACTGAGCCACCCAGGTGCCTGTAGGCATCTTTTGACTCTATAAAGTCACCAGAGTTTCTACTGCAAAGATAAATCAGGAAGTTAAGTTTAAATCACATTTGAATACAATTTGTACTTGGCAGAGTTGGCCTTGTTGCATGGAGGAAATAATACCTGCTTGAGAGTTTCCTCATCATAAATAGAAATTACATTATTACTTTTTGTAGTTTTAATAATCTTGTTGAGATAAGTCCCAGTTGTAACTGAAGGAATGAGATAATTTTTCAAGAGACTATGAAGGATTTTTTTTCTTTGTATGTAGATGCTGTTCCAAAACTCTAGGTTAAAATCTAAGAGGCCAGATTGAAGAGCTTGGGCATTTTTGAAGTCTTGTGGATATAGTTTCTGTCTCTTTCTGTGTGATGCTTACTTGTCAGAGATTTATTTAAGTGCTGTGCAGTGTTGTGGACTCTCCCTTCAATCTCATTGGGTGGTTCTGAGGGAATTTTTAAAGATATCAACTCTTTAATCTTTTCCCAATAAAGTATGACCTTTGGTGTCTGCTGGCCTTTTCCCCCCTTTACCTTAAAAAAGTAATTTTATTACTTTTCTTTAGAACTTATGACTATATTAGAATAACTAATGCTCACAGTGAAAAAAGATTTTTATTTTTTTAATTTTTATTTTTATTTATTTTTGAAAAAGTTTTAAAGCAACACTTAATTGCCAACACAATATAATTTCTGTAATTTCCTAGATAACATCTGCTTTATAACATTTTTTTTTTTTTTGGTATTTTACACACTGATGGTATCTTAGAAGGACACACTTCAGTGACTTGATTCTTAAAATTTTGGAATTGGGATGTAATTCAAAAGCAATATTTGTTAAATATGCTTGATGTCCCAGGGAATGAGATGGTTCTCTTATTGCATTTCATAATAATTCATTTCTCTTCTCCGACATGATTGGTAAAGGCAACAAACTTGACCCTGTTTAGAATTATTTCGCTTTGCATGGAAGAGTAGATAAATAACTCAGTTCATCAGTGGATGGAGGCCCATTGAATGGATACTTTATTTAATAGTGACTTTTGTGTCATTTTTCATAGACAGTGCTGTTTAATGGGACAAAGCATAGTGAGTTCCAACTTATTTCTTTGTTGTGTAACCTCGGGCCAGTGTTCAAAAATTTTAAGTTTTCCTATCCTTGTCCATGAAATAGGGGTGCTACCTATTTTGTCTGTTGTGAGAATGAAATGAGATCATGTCAGGAGCCTGCTACTTACCAGGTACTTTAAAATTTATTGTTATTTTCATGATTAGTGCTTATCATTCATTTCTTAACGTTTGAATGTCACTGATTTGTTAAACATTCTGAGAAATGTTTTCCCATTGTCTGAGGAGTAGAGGAGGGAGAAGATTCTTTCTAACATAATAGAGAGTGAAAAATTGAATAGAACGCCCCTAATTCATGCATCTATTATTTTAAGAGAGATTCTTGTTCACTAATATGCATCGGAATTTGAGAACAGGTTGAACAACTGATTTAGAAGATATTTTCTTTGCTTTACATAATTTGATGAACATTGTCTACCTTTTACGTACTTTATATTCATTTTGACGTACATCCAAATTTTATGTATTTTCTATCCTACAAGGCATTCTTACTATTTTGCATGCATAATATTCATTTAGATTTACTTACATGTTTACATCTTCACTGTTTTTCAGCCCGTTCTTTAACTCCTTGAATCATCTGGTATCATTTTCCTTTTTCCTTTGGAACTGCCTTTAGAATTTCTGTTAATGCAGGTATACTGGTAATAAATTTTCTCTTTTTGCTTTTCTAGAAATGTCTATTTCAACATTACCTCTTGGAGGATGTTTGTTTGCTAGCTAGAGAATGCTATGTTAGAGTTATTTTTAGTTCTCGAATTTCCACTTGACTTAACAAAGTAAATTCTTGCTCTCTGGTGAAATTCTTCATCTCGATGTAATTTTTAATACCTATCTTTATTGTTTCGAGGCCTTTTTCAGGTAATAGGTAGGCTACTCATGGGTCTCTTTCTATTATCTGTTTTTTTCTCTTGGTTTTCTTTCTTGGTGTATCTGATAGCTTATCTCTGAACTTGTAGAGTTTCTGGAGAGGCACGGGCTAGAATGGGGAAAATATCCCCTCAGTATGGTCAAGGAGTAAGCGTTGTAAACTTTGTAAAGGTCAGTTGACCCTTTTGTTTACCTGTGCTCCTAGAGTGTAATGCTCCGTGAATCAACAACAAGGGGGGGGAGGCTTAACCAGAGATTTCCTTTTTAGTGGGTTTGGACTCCCATTTTTCTCTCCCCATGCTGTGAGGCTATAGAACAGACACAGGTATGAGCTCACTTTTCTATAATGTCCTTCTCCTCGGATCCTTGTCTCTCAAATCTTGGCCACTTTGGGAGCCCTGTAGTCCAGTTTTTGTCTCCGTATCCCTGTGACATTGTCAAAAGCTCTGCTAACTTCTCTGCCTCTTGGCAGCTTTCCTTTACCAGCTCTTCTTTTAAGCTTCTCGGTCTCTTGTCCAGGCTGACTTAGACGCCACATCCGTCCTCAGGTGAAAGCAGCACAAAGAAAGGTGGGCCGCTTCAGTAACTTCCTGCCTTTCCAGATCTGGGATTGTCAGATTCCGGCCGCCTTGAGGCTCCCCAAGGTTTTCAGACAGATTATTGTTTCATATCCCCCTTTTCTAGCTGTCCTTGCTTTGGTTTACTGTAAGCTGGTTTGTCAGTCAGAAACAGCAGTTCCATCATTTATTTTCTTTATATTTTAGAACTGTTTTCTGGATAGTATATTGCACAAAATTCTACCACCTGCCTCAGAATTAAGCAATATGATTGGTTAGTTTGTTTTCGGGCTCCCTGGATAAATCGAGGTGCCAAATTTCATTGCTTTTTCATTTCCCTCACTATCCTGCCCTTTTACCTTCAGTTAGATGCATCCTTATTTCTTCCATTTTCTTTAAACAATTTTTTTTAATGTTTATTGATTTTTGGGAGAGAGAGAGCAGCAGAGGGGCAGAGAGAGGGAGAGACACAGAGCTGGGCTCCAGGGCTCCAGGCTCTAGGCCCTGAGCTGTCAGCACAGAGCCTGATGTGGGGCTCGAACTCATGAACTGTGAGATCATAACCTGAGCTGAAGTTGGAGGCCTAACTGCTTGAGCCACCCAGGTGCCCATTTAAAAAAAAATTTTTTTTAATGTTTATTTTTGAGAGAGAGAGAGCACGCATGAGCAGGGGAGGGGCAAGATAGAGAGAGACACAGAACTGGAAGTGGTCTTCCATTTTCTAATTTCATTTATTTATTTTAGTGAAGGAACTATTTCAATGATGTCTTTAAATGAATATTTTGATATAAAGAGTAAGCTGGCAATATTTAAGTTTTCTATAATAAGGAGACTACAACACTAGAACGCACAGTGAAACCTAAACCTTAAGCTGTAATTGTAAGAATATGAAGAAAAATGTGTGAAGAAAGGCTTTCATGAATGTCATATTATGTCTCATTTCACCTTCATATTCTCTTGGCCAATAAGCATTGTTTAAATATGTCTTTGCAGATGATTGTGGGGAAAATAAAATAGTGTCTTAAAACTTTTTATAGTACAATTTATGAATATAATCCTAAACATAACTAGCCATACAGCATCTACCATTAGAATATAGAAGTGAATTATTGGGGCGCCTGGGTGGCTTAGTCGGTTAAGCGTCCGACTTTCGCTTAGGTCATGATCTCGCGGTTCGTGGGTTCGAGCCCCGTGTCGGGCTCTGTGCTGACTGCCAGCTCAGAGCCTGGAGCCTGTTTCAGTCTGTGTCTCCCTCTCTCTCTGACCCTCCCCTGCTCACGCTGTCTCTCTCTCTCCTAGAAATAAATAAAAATAATAAAAAAAAAAGAAGTGAATTATTAACATAAAAGGAACCTATCCATATGTCCTAACCAGAGAATCAGATGCTAAATTTAGTATTAGCAACAAAACGCCTAGATTCTTTTCTTCCTTATATGTCCTCCTTTGCTTATTATAATGAAAGACCTTTGAGGCTAAGGTATTTTTAACAACATATATGATGGGAAGTCTTGCTTAGCAGTCAAGGAAAGAGGGTCAGTCTTTGACTTATTTTTTCATTTTACCCTGTGTGGTAGACATAGGAATGCACCGCTCACACCTCCAGTTGGAGGGAGCTTCGGGGAGCAAGGGCCCTGGCACTGTGCCCCGGAATTCCTCTGCTGCCTTTGCATTTCAGACGGGCTTCCTGAGGGCTGCTCCCAGCTGGTGCCTTTGAGACGCCAAAGCAGGCTGGCCCCGGGGTACCAGGGAGCTCTTGCGGGCTCCCCGGCTCCAGCGCTGCCTGCCAGTCTTGCTGAACCTTCCTTAGACTCTACAGCGGTCTGGAACGATGCCTCCCTTCTCTCTTGTCCGTCTGTCCTTCCGGTCAGATTTGTGTTGTTGTCTGGATCCCTCTGCATTTTCTCCTCTAGGAATCTCCCTTACAGGAATAGAATTCTTGCACGTTTAATCCTGTCTTGGTGTCTGCTTCTCAGAGGACCTAGACTAACACATTCTCCTACAATTTCTGTAAAAGGATACTATCACGTGAAATTACTATGGAGAGAAAGGATGTTTACTATAACTTTAATGACGACAGTGTTCTAATACTGCCGGATTCTTAAATTTAGGAAAGTTAAAATTTTATGTAATTGAGAGCTAGCCTCTAAATTTTTTTCTCATAGCAGTTTATTGTCTGTTTATATGGAAGTTTGCTTTCAGAAGGCTGAATTATTACAGTAGTCAGATCAGGAGCTAATGTTCTAAAAAATTGTTAATTTACTCAGGGTGATGGGACGGTTGTGAAGTATTAAGCAGTCCATAAGTCATCTTTGAGCTACCTAAGGATATTTAATGAGAAATTAGAAGGAATATTTCTGAGGGTATGTTGATAACTGATATATGGTCGAAAGAAGAATTATTGAATATAATAAATAAGTAGTAACAGATTTACTTGTTAACAAATATTTGGTAATTTTTGCTTCCAACTTCTATGATTTATACAGGAGTGCCTTTTTAACATTAACACTAATGTTAAATTCTTTTTTCTTTGCAGAATCATGGCGAAAGATTCGTTTTCATTGCTGAGTGGTATGATCCAAATGCTTCACTTTTTCGACGTTATGAGCTTTTATTTTACCCAGGGGATGGATCTGTCGAAATGGTAATTGAGGCTTTTTTCCTTAAAAGTTAGCAAAGGGAGTGAATGTGGGCTAGGGAGAGGAATAGGATTGCCTTTCGTGTAGCTGCTTTTGAAAATGCATAATATATATTTGTTTCTTCGACTAATGGGAATTCTTTTTTTGGTATTATATTTCTTGTGCAAGAAGGTAACTTTGTGCCTTTATCTTTAATGTCAAAATAGTAATTAATATTTCTTGTTTAGACAATTGAAGTGGGATTGTTCATGTTTTAGATTAAGCATTAGTCAATAAGTGGGTCCTAAAGTATTGAAATCTGTTATCTATACAAGTCAGATTGAAGAAGATCAGTTTAAGAGAGTCCCACTTATTTCTTTGTGTCTCTTCATTGGCAACCCTTTTACTGGTAGATCTCTTTGGCAGTGGGATTTTGTGTAGGCAAGACAGCAGAAATTTGGAATTTCTCTGTGATTTTGTAAGCACTAATTTGCTGAAATGGTTTGGCAATAAACAAATCTTTCTATTCGGGGGTTTTTAAAGTATTAAATTTATAGTAGGTTTTTCTGTTACTACTGGATTCAACTAGGAAACAGAGAAGCTATAAAAGAAATGTGATTGGTATTTGTAGCAAAAATGAAGCATGAAGCCTATGTTTAATGAAGCAGAATTAGGAATCATTTTTCATTTATAACAAGATGAACATTCTCTTTGGATAATTTTTTGTCTTACTGTGGTGGTTCCAGCATGATGTAAAGAATCACCGCACCTTTCTAAAGCGGACCAGATACGATGATCTTCACTTGGAAGATTTATTTATAGGCAACAAAGTGAATGTCTTTTCTCGACAGCTGGTGCTGATTGACTATGGGGATCAATACACAGCCCGCCAACTGGGCAGTCGGAAAGAAAAGTAAGAAAATATTTTCTTTATTCTTAAAACGTTAGGTATGTTCTGATACCAAATTCCTATTTCTTACTTCTGTCTTGTGTTTTTACAGCATAGACACTTTTCTGATTCAGTGATCTGATTCAGTGTTAGGACAGTTTTAGAATTTTGAGGAGCAGATTCAGTGATTTGTTTTTCACTCAGATAACAAAGTGATGCCCATAGTCCCGGGCAGAGATTATTTTCTGGAGGAAAAAATACAAACTTTTTTTACACCCTCATCTTTCCTCATAACATGCATTTTACAGGGAGCTGAGAATGTTTGAACATACAAAGTACTGGTGTGTAGGACAAACACAGCTTATGGGGAGAGAAGTAGTGAGTGCCATAGTCTCAGTGGAAATGGAAGAAAGTAGTTTGTTGTGGAAGATCAGGGAATGCTTTGTGAAGGTGTTTGAGCTGGATCCTGAAAGATGAATTGGATTTTTACCCAGTTAGGTAGAGAGGAGGGAATGCTGGTCAGAGGAATAAGGTAAGAAGAGGTTCAAAAGCAGAAAGTTTTAGGTTGTTTACTGGGAAGAGCCCATTGTTCCACTCATTTGGTGGTTAACATTTTTTTTAAACTAATTAGTAAAATAGCCTTAATGAGGGTGGTAGCAATAGATAGGAGAGGAAGAAATGTGCAAGATTAGCAATGGTAATGCTAAGCACTCAGTGATGGTCAGCTGTTATATCAAGCATGGTGTTAAGAGGATCTGAATGGGTTATTTGAGGCCTGAGACAACCTAGTAAAAAGGTACTGTTACAGTTGGCTCCACTCTGCAGATGGAGGAGTTGACACTTAGTAGGATAGCTTGCCGAAGGGCAGAGGAGTCCAGTGAAGAATGGGAGGATTGAATCCTAGGAGAACGCATGGACCTGGGAACAGTTGTCCTCTCTCTGTCTCAGTTCATTTGCAGGTCTTCTGGCACCTTCCGCACCGTATCTGTATTAGCCGAATGAATCCGTGAATAACAATTTTAAATTCATTACCTACTCTTTCCTTTTTAAAAAATTTCCTCCTGCTTACAAATGTTGACCTTTGATCTAGTTGACCGAGATGATTTTGTCTAGATTGTAATGAATGTTATCCATTTTTGAGCTTTATACACAGACATAACATGTCTGACAAATATCGACTGGTCAGGTGAAGAAAGGATGAGTGAGTGTTATTAAAAAAAAAAAAGTAACATAATTGTGATACAGAGAAACTTATCTGTCTTGTTCACAACTGTATCCGTAAAAACCATTCTTGTGATGCCCCAGGCAATAGATTATTCACGGGGAGTGCCCCACAAAAATTTGCTGAATCAGTGAATGAAGATGTCATTGAACGTAGTGATGTCTGGAGTAAGGGCTTCCGGCCGTCTGGCCTGTTGGCTTCTCCCTTCCCTCCCCGTGCACGCAGCTCTTCCCGTGATGGTGAGAGGCTGCGGGATGGAGCCTCCGGGTGTCTCTTGGGCCTTCTCTCTGTACTGGTGGACAAAGCTTCGTCCTCCTGACATTTTGTTGATTCTGACTTCGAAGAGACAGAAAATGTTGGAGGTGCACCTGGAAGTCAGGCGCACTAAGGACTTCTTAGTGATGTTTTTCTCCTGAATATCAATTTTCAGCATTACTAAGGTGACATTTTCATTTTTAGTCTCTACCTTTATGAGTTTTCAACCTTTCGAGGCTAGAATGACCGTATTTGAATTGAAATTTTACTTCTTTTGTCATTAGTGGTTTCAGTGTCTGTAGCTAGTATATTATATTGTCTTGGGATTTTTGGCATTGTGGAGTGATTATTGTAGTAATTAAAAGTAGGGACAACTGGTGGAAGGTAAGTCTATCAGTATAAAAAGCTCCAGATACCCTTCTATTTGAGAGGAGAAAAAAAATCTGTCAAACTATATTTTGAGGTCTACCAACAAAATAACTAGCTGGTTAAGTAACATCTGAGTAACTACAGTAGTAATCCTCTTTCTGTGACCCCTTCACAAGCCCCTGATAGCCCTTTTTACAAACGTTTTATAATTCTCAAGTGCTCATTGTGGATATTAGTGGTGATGGATCAGAGGGGTGCTGAATACTTCATAAAAAAAGACCATTCCCAGAGTAATTTCTGAAATGGGGGAAAAATTGGATGTTAGATAAAGAGGAATCTCTCATTGTTATGAGATCTGGTTGTGAAAATCTATGGGATTAAGGCAACATCTCCAATAATTCCTTTATTTGCAAGTAATAACTATTTATAGCTTCAATGTTTTTCAGCGCATATATGCCAAGCACTCTGATAGGCACTTTCCATATGAATCTCAGTTCAAGACTACTTGTAAATTTTCATTTAAACTAGCAGAAGTAAATGAATTAGGGAAACAGGGTTAATAGTATGACCAAATCAAAATTAAATAATAATATGTATAGCAGTTATAACTTGCATATATATAATTTTATTTGTATAGAGTGAATGTCATGATTTCATTTTACAGAACAGTTGAGTAGCTTGGCCACAGTCATAGAGCCGGACAGTAAAGGAACCAGTAAATGTTGAATTTGACTCAAACTCCTTCTCTTTCTATTAAGCCTCTAAGTAATCTGTTGATAAATACTGTTGAGTGGGACTGATTTCAAAGGAGAACCAGAAGAATCTGAAGACAGATTTTAAGTATTTGGGCTGTATAAATATAATTAATGAAAATGTATGCAGTATTATATTTTAACTGACTTAAAGCAGTTTCCCCATCTTCTCTTTTGATTCTTTCTTAACTGCATGTGGGCTAGTAAATCCAGCAACCATTTGGCTGATTTAAATAAACTTCTTCAGAATTCAAGAGTTTAAAAAACTGTATTGTTTCATTTAAATGACAAAAAAGTGGGCATTGGAGAAGTAAGTACATGTATGTCTCGTGCTCCTGGAGAAACAACCTGCATGTAATAATTATAACTCCGCCTCATTCTCCGTGTGCATGATGGCAAGGGTAATTTACGAACTTAGTACATCCCGGTTGTTTTCCTCATACTCAACTCCTTTCTTTACACCAGAAAGAAATAGTAGGAGGGAAAAGTAAAATTGATCTCTGTACTGCCCATCAGCTAATTTTGAGGCAGTTATCCAGATAATTCAGTGTAATTCACTTTAGCTCCCAAACTGGCCTCAGCTTTTCAGTTCCTTTAGACTACAGAAATAATGGCATTTGATTCACACTTCTACCTGCTTTCTTTCCTTAAATCTCTTTTTTGAGTTATAATTGACATAACGCCTGGCTCTGTCTGATTCACCCTTAGGGTGTAGCTTTTGGTCCCAAATTATTACAGGGAGAATGCTCTGTTGAGTTCTGTTCCCCTCTCCCAGCGATGGGAGATTAGAGCTCAGATTTGCCAGAGGTAATGCTGGCAAGGCAGACAAATTTTTTTTCTCATTTTCCTGGGTCTCCAGTTTTCTTTTACTTTTGTGCTAATAATTGTTTAGTACCTAGTCTATTTCTTTTTGCTTTAAAAAATGTCTTACCCACTGTTTTTAGTGGACTGCCCTGAATAACTTTGCCATTGTTGCAAGCCAAAAGCTCTGACTCACTGCAGTTTCCTCCAAAACACAGGTGCCTCATCTGACTATTTTCTTTTATCCATGGGGCAAACACACGCTTTACACTTGCAAAGAAAACATAAAAGAGACCACAAATTTGGCTTTGGGTTGATGTTTTAGAACAGGTTTTTATATGCTTAAGGCCAGTATGCATAACTTTTGAAATATTTACATAAGTTAATATAGAGTAAAGTTTACAAATGTACCCCTTTAGATGGACAGCATTCAGAGAGTCTACTGCACTGCATTGTGTAGGATGTTTGTTCCACACCAGTTGACTAGTCATCTTTATCCCATACATATTCGCTGCCATTTTTGCCCTGAGCCTGTTGGTGTGTGGACAACCTATTTTGTGCATGGCTTCGTGAAAACTGTTATTTTGCAGAAACCTGTGTCCTATCTGAGTTTTGTGAAGGCTGGCCAAGCTATTTTTTCACTCTCCATTGCTAAGAAGTTCTAGTGTGAAAGAGCAGTTTATATTTTTTCTTCTCTTTTGAGAGCATCTCTGACCGTGTCCCACAGTGCATGCTCAGTGCCAGGTGAGAGGATTACTATGCGGCAGATTGTTACAGCATTGGTCCCCAATGAATCACACCTCTGGTGTCATGACCTTGTCCAGTCCCCTCTCACGTGGACTCTGGACTTGACCATGTGACTTGCATTGGCCAAAGGGACATCAGTAACCATGTCTCAGGGGGATGCTTGGTAAGAGTTTGCCTGCTGGACTCTGTGTGGCTGTACATGAATAAGCCTGGTGTGGCCTCCAAAGGATGAAAGCCCACAAGGAAAAAGCAGCTGATCTGCCAGCCACACTCAGCTGTGCGAATAATCCCCTATGAACCCCCTGTAGCCATCCTACAGAATCTTGAGGAATTGTTGTTTTGAGCCCCCACATTTTTTGGGGGGGGGCTTTGTTACTAGACAGAGGATGGATTCTCAAATCAAGTTTGGCTGCTCGCCACTCAGAAACCCAATGCTTGAGAGACAAGCGGTGGTAGGAGAGAGAAGTTTGCTTTATCCGGGAAGCTGGCAACCTGGGAGTATGGTGGACTAGTGTCTAAAGGCTGTCTTCCCTTCCAGCCAAAGCCACAGGGTTCTACTGGGGCGGGGGGGCAGGGGGGATGGCAGAGGCTACGTGCAGGAGAAGCAGGTGCCCAGGCAGTTAGTCGTACGTCGACGTGACCCTGAGCAGACTTGTTGGCATCAGTTGTTTTCAAGTGGTCAGGCCTTATCTTCTGGGAAAGTCTGGCCCTTCATTCTTCAAGACCAGTCTGCAAATCTTTGGGAAAGTGGGTTTGTCCTACAGCAGCCCAGGGGACTGCGGTCAGCAAGCCGACACGTTCACCGTTATGATGGGTTGGAGAGCTGTTATGGTTTGTTACGCAGCGACAGAGAACAGCGCGCTACTAATATACTTTTGTGGTCCTATTGTTTATGTGCTGTCTTCATTTCAATAACACGTATGGTTCCTCCTACCTGTCTTATTTTCTGTTCAGGATACATTTTAATTATGTACTGAACAATTAAGCAGTGAGGACATGATAGGAGAATATATTTAGAGTAATTACTCCTAGTCATCGGCCTTTAATGTAGGCATTTAAAGAGAAAATGAAATTGCATTTTAAATTCAGTTCTGTGAGTTTTCATTTTCCATGTTGGCTCTTGTTCCTAGAAATTGATAACTGCTGATGTGTGTATATTTTCTTTAAGAGCTATAGTTCCAGAAAGTTCTCCTGTAGTTCAGCATAAACAATTCAGGGATTAGTTGGGCTTATGGATATTTAAATAACGTGGGCTAAGAAGTGATGTGTTTTAATTTCATCTTTAGTGAAGCCATATAATATAAAATACTATCAGCGACTCATTTGCTTCAAAATAAAGGAAAGGATTGTCTGGTATAGCTTGTCATAAACACACTGAGATGAACAATTTTGTTATTTATAAGTTTTAAAAGACAGCCATGGGTGACATCCCATTGAAAGTAAGGATGTTTAAATTATTACATCTTTGTCCTATCCTCAGCTAAGCTTGTCTCCTTGGGGGAAAACAGCTCTGAAAAGGCCATTCTTCTTGTGTGAATTCCTTGAATTATTGCCGATATGTCAGAACACCCAGAAATGATGAAGGGAAAGTGGCAGCAGTTTGCTATCATAATTCTGCACGTCCTATAAGCTGAGTTACTCCAACTGGTTCAATTTTCTTCTTGTATTTGCAAGTATTACCGTCGAGAGTTTCATGGTTATGCTCCCTTTTGATGATACCAAGAGTGACCTTGCTAGTGGTATGGAAGGAGTGCAGATGTGGAAGTCTTGTGAGCTGGATGTTTCTATCCTGAAGGTGCCACTGACTGCCTGTGCGACCTTGGGCATGGCCTCTCTCTGGGCATAGTTACCGCATCAGTAAAGTGACGGCATTCAAGTGATGTCCATTGCCAATAATTGATTAATTCTGCAGCTTTGGAGTAGAGAGGGTGCTTTGCTCCTCTCTTGTCCTGCTGGAGGAGACTGTGATTTTAAAAATGAGCATGGTGTTTGTCATCCGTGTACATCACCAAGCAAGAAGACATTTGTTCTTTGTGCATCCCTCGTGCTGTGCTAGAATGTTAAAAGAAGAATTTATAATTATTTCCAAATCAACGCAGAGCTGACTGCATAGCATACATCTGTTAAAGTCTAAGAGACCTCAAATCAAGCCCATAGTATATTAAATGCAATATTTTAAAGATTTGTCCTCTTTTATAAAATGTGTTCTAAGAAACAAATTTTAAAGAGCAGTGTTTTCTAATGTGGGGGCCAAAGACAGGCTGCACCAAAATGTGCCACTTTGACATACTGTTTTAAATAAAAGTTACTTAAGAAATAGCCAGTGCAAGGACACTCAAGCTCCCTTCAAGTCCCCCTGAATAGAAGAAATAAATGTCCCATATGAAAGGTGCCCTCCCTGTACTAAGAAGTAAAAAGAGATCCTTTATTAACACCAGAGATGGGAGCTTTAAAGCCAACAAAGCTGTAGAAACAAACACTGTTACTTTCTTTCTAATCTACCATCTAAATCCAAATTCTGCTTAGAATTCCTTGTAGTTAAAGCTCCTGAACATCTGTTTTCTTTTCTTTTCTTTTTTTTTTTTTTAAAGGTTTTAGTTTTAAGGAATCTCTGCACCCAGTGTGGGGCTCAAACTCACAAACTCGAGATCAGGAGTCATATGCTCTCCTGACTGAGGCAGCCGGGCACCCCAGATCGGTTTTCCTTATCCTGTCAGCTCCTCACAAATTTATTGTCTCTTTGTCTGAGAAGTATAAAAACTGCCTGTTTTCATCATTAATTTGGGTCTCAACTTCATTATTGGGCCTCCGTGCACATGTAATAAAACTTCAGCTTTTTCTCCTAATACTCTGTCTTGTGTAAATTTAATTCTTAGTCCAGTTGAAAGACCTTGGAGGGTAGCGGGAAAAGTTCTCCTTCCCTACATTAATTTGGGCGTATTAAACCTGACAATTTAAACTTTTTTCCCCTTTAAGCTTTTATTATTGTTTTTAGGCTGGGTACCTAAATTTATATTTCCTTGGGAAAAATAGTAAGTTTCCTTTGTATAAGGTTTAAAGCAACCTTTAATACACTTCTCTTTATAATTCATTTTGATGTTTTATGATGTAGGATGATTGACTGTTAGGGAAACTACCACTGCTTGGGAATTAGAAGTAAAAACTGAACTAACTTTATTTTCAAACTTATTCTTTATATCCTTACAGAACATTAGCTCTGATTAAACCAGATGCAGTATCAAAAGCTGGAGAAATAATTGAAATGATAAACAAAGCCGGATTTACTATAACCAAACTCAAAATGATGATGCTTTCAAGGTAATTTGTTGGTCGTTTTCAGTTAATGTAAAGTCTAATTCCTTATTTTTTCTTTTTTAAATCATCTTTTATTTTTCGTGTTATTCTTTAAAATAAAAGCCTCTCACTGAGTGGCAAAGAGTAGAATAGTAATCTTATTAAAATGAGAAGATAAGAAAACAACAGGTAATTATATTCATCAATAATAATTGAACTCTAAGCAAGTAGGAATTGTCGGATTGTACTTGCCTCATTTTTATTGTGTTCCATTACCTCATTGGCTTTTATAACACCAGTACTTGATAATTGTAATCTCTTCTTCTTAATATATAAGTATAACACACTGTGTAAAAATGGTAGAAGAGGAAATGAATGTTTGATTATTTCCACTTGACAAGGGACTATTGCTGTTGGGATTTCCAAAAGGGATACATTTGGAAATGTTTACATTTTGCTCTGCCCAATGTACGTGATTGGTAAATATGCCGATTTAGTACTCTGAAAAGCAGTCCATTCTATCTGACCTGTAGTTTCTAAGTTATTTAGTGAGAACAGGACTTACCGATACGTAGGGACATTAACGTGGCAGTTAAGAGAGCTGGCCCTGGGTGGTGTTCTGATGTTACTCCACTGGGTTTTTTTGTTTTTGTTTTGTTTTGTTTTGTATATATTGTATGGGATAGTTGCTTTTTGGCTCCGTGAGAACAGGGACAATGAATAGCAGTAGATACTCAATGCAACTTTGGTAAGTGATCCCTAGACACCTTAACAAAACAGCTTCAAGTTTTATCCCAACAATGACATGCATTTAATTTGAATTTTCCTGCTGTGTAAGCTCTTGCAGTTTACATATTTTCTAGAAAGTCAGGGGGCTTAAGTTTCAGAGCACAGAATTTAGAGCCAGATTGTATATAATGGTACCACTTACTAGCTGTGTGACTCTGGACAATTTACTCTGTGCTTCATTTTCTTCATCTGCAAAATGGAGGTTATAACCATCTGTATCATAAAGCTGTTAGGATTATGTGAGTTCAATATACGCAAAGTGTTTTGAAAGACCCGGACACCTAGTGAGTATATATAAAGTTAGCTATTGTTATTAATAGCAGTAATACTGCTGATCTTATTATTTAGTGGAACTGAGGTCATGACCCTTTATAAGTAGTTCAGTTTGTCCTGTTTCTGTCTGTATCATGAACGCTTGCCCTGAGAGCAGGCAGTGGGGCTGCATTCTGGAGAAATGCCTTTGAATACTTTCAGTGAGATTAAATACTTTTGTTTTTACACTGCTAGTGCTTAATAAATTAGGCATCAAACTTCCCGAGATAAAGATGCCCAGAGAAACTTAACTGCTCCCTTATTTTTTATAGCACCTCATACATCTCTATTAATACCAATGTCAAGTCTTGGATTTTGTCCAACTCAAAAGCTAATAAGCTAGTCTATTACTCTTTCATGGATACTAGCGGAAGACGTGAGACCTCTGAGTCAGAGACAAAAGAGTTGATTACGGTACAGCGAACAGCAGGAGCTTCCTGCCTATGTTGGTTCTCCTTGCCTCCTTGTCCCGTGGGAATAATATGATAGGAATCCAGGTAGATCTTGTATACACAGTTGATTGCATCTTAGCTGAGGGGCATTGAACTTGGGTTATTCACTGTTTCAGTAGCAAGCAGTACACAAGGCTGCTCTCTGTAGTGAAGAGAGACAGACCTCATCCCTCCGAGTTGCTCACTGTAACTATGACTCGGAGAAAAGGCTAAGAGAGAGGGGAGCTGGGACCTTGTAAGCACACCCAATCAGTCACGATAGGAGCACTGGAGACCCATGGAGGACTGTCTCCCAGCACCTGAGTCTTTACTAAACTTGTTTGTTCAAATGTCAGTTCCCCAATCGTGGCAGTGTATGAAAGGCAGCGGCTGAGTTGCATCTGACTTTGAACTTCTAGTTCTTGGATCAGTGCCTGATTCAAGGGAGGCACTAAGTAAATATTTATTTCATGAAAGAATTAATGGATAAATCTTTGTGGGAGAGTGATTTCCTTATAAAAACACAGCAAGACATAACAAAACAGTAAAACTCCTTTCTGTGGTGATGCACTTGATGGGAAAAATTCATGAACTTTCATCTTGGTTCCAATTTTGGATGTTGAATGGAGCTAACTATGGGGTCGGTGACATGTTAATTAAGATTTGTCTTTTCTTCGGTGGTAAAGATGATGATTGGTTTTTTTCTTTTTTAGAGGCTCAGTTGTGTTGAAAAGTTTAGAATTGGTTGTTTTAGTCATCTTGCTGCTAAGTCTTTTTTTAAATTTTATTTCTAAGTTTGTTTATTTTGAGAGAAAGCAAGTGAGCAAAGGAGGGACAGAGAGAGAGAGAGAGAGAGAGAGAGAGAGAGAGAGAGAGGAAAAGAATCCAAAGTAGAGCCACATTGTCAGCATGGGGGCTGATGTGGGGCTCGAACTCACGAACCATGAGATCATGACCTGAGCCGAAATCAGGAGTCAGATGTTTAACCAGCTGAGCCACTCAGGCGCCCCTTGCTGCTAATTCTTTTACAATGCTCTCACGTGAGTTTTTCAGACATTCAGTTTTACCTCATTTTAGGCTACAGTACAATATATCCATTTCATTTTTGTGAATTCTTCTGACCCTCTGTAGCTGGTAACAGAAAGGGCATAAATAGAGATTTGCAGCAAGAGATTTGGGTTTGACTCCCTGACCCTCCTTCCCTTTCCAGCACTTTACCTGGGTAAGTTATGTAATCATGTTGAACTTCATTATTTTCATAAGCAAAATGCCGGTGATCGTACCAATTTCAATATATTGTTGTGATAAATAAAATGATTTAATGTTGGTATAATAGGTTCTAGAAAGATGAGTTTTCTTCCCCTCTTATTTCTTGGGATGAGTTTTTATTAATTATTTTTTATACTCGAAAAGTACAATTTTCATAGTCTGCTCCTAACCAAAGAAAATATTTCAGTACATTTGGTTTCAATAAGAGCATGCCTGCTGTAGCTTACTCTGTGAATTCATTTGGTAGTAGGCTCATAAAGATCTTAAAACACTGCAGACTAAGTTAATTATCATGCCTGAAAGGATAATCCTTTGCTAGAGGTGCCTTTAACTTCTTTGATATTTTAAAAAGTAGTTAATGCTAACTTATTTGTCATATACTATGCACTCAGTTTAAAGCCTTTTAAATTGAGTTTGAGAGACACCTGATTTGATTAAAATAAAAAGTTGCTTAGATTTTTTAGCCAGTCAGTTTAATCTGTTATTCTTTCAGTGTCTCTATAGGTTTTCTTTTGTGGGAATACAGATTTAAAACGTAAATCCTATTGCCCTTAGTAAATTCTGAATATCTCCACATTGGCCTTTCTTTTCTGGTGATGTTAATTAAAGGATTTGTTTTTAATATATTAATAATCAAGAAGAATACATTGATATGCTTAATTTGTCAAACAGATTATAAAAACACAAGATCCTTGGCAGAGATTTCAGAGAGAAAACTGTAGCTGTTAAAATTCTAGCCCAACCTTTCAAGTTTAAAGCCTGTAGAAGAAAGTGACAGATTTTGAATATGAAGGTCTATTTGTATTTTTAAATGTAACTTATTTCACTTCTAAAGAACAAATAATTCTTATTGGTCAAATGTTATACTGTGTTTCAAGAATATTAAAGATGCTGGTGAAAGAGAAGATAATAGATAACATGAGGAGAAAAGTAAATATTGCCTCTTACATTCATTGTAATTTTACATCTTAATAGATATTCAACTCCCAAAAAATTTGAGAGGTGGGACAATTTGAGCAGAATATTTAGTGAAAAGTCATTAATCAGTTCCATGCTGATCAAATAAGTAGAAGATTTCATCTTTATTTTATTTTATTAATGCAAGCTACAATAAATTTTTAATGTAATTCTTAACTGTTGTCATTTTGATTATTTTACAGGAAAGAAGCAACAGATTTTCATATAGACCATCAGTCAAGGCCCTTTTTAAAGTAGGTGCTGAATTTGGGGCAAGCAGTTTACAACGGAGGATATTCTGAAAAACTAAAGAATTATAGTTTTACAATTCAAAAATTTGTGATATGAAAATAATCTGTCAAAAGGACCATAGCAACATTTTGTAACTGTAGAGAACCATTTTCTAAGAATTGGGGTGTGTTTTTTTTGTCCTTTTATTAAATTAGAATCCTTATTTTACCATTAAATATCTTCAACTTTAATCAGAAGCAAATAGGATGATTTATTTAAATTATAAGAGACATAGCTTTCTTTTTAGATTTCAGTAGAGTAAAACAGTGATAATTATATTTTATGTTGAGTATTTTTTAATGTTTTTATTATTATTTTCAAGCTTATTTATTTTGAGAGAGAGAGAGAGAGAAAGAGAGAGCAAGAGCACACGTGTGCACAAGGGGAGGGGCAAAGAGGGATGGGGAGAGGGAGAGTCCAAAGCGGGCTCCACACTGTTGGCATGGAACTGGATGTGGGGCTCGAACTCACAGACCATTGAAACCTGACCTGGGCCAAAATCAAGAGTCAGATGCTTAACTGACTAATCCACCCAGGTGCCCCACAGTTTTTAAGGGTTTTAAAAATTTTATTTAAGTAATCTACACTCAACGTGGGGCTCGAACTCACAACCCCAAGATCAAGAGTTGCATGCTCTAATGACCAAGCAGGAGCCCCTGTGTTGAGTATTTTTGCTGTGTTTTTTAAACTTTCTTATTTTGGCATTCTTGTGTACATGAAACAATGTTCACAGAGCCGTTACTTTCGTTCCTTGAAATATCGCAGCTATTATATATTAGAAACTGAATTTATGTTCTAAACGTTTGAATGCTGTGAGGTGCATATTACCTTTGTCGAAGAAGTGCTTACATTTCTAAGAAGGATATTAGTCAGGCTGCTATAGTAAACATACTGCTTGGTATCCTTGCATGTGATCGTGTTTTTCTTTTAATTGTATAAGTGAAAATTATGTTATAGATTGTTTTAAATCAAGCAGTTTAAAATATTCTCAAGCCTTGTTAGCATATACTGTTTTCTTGGAAATTATTATAGTCTTGCTTTATGTTTGTATCTTATATGTAATTAGTAGGCAGTATATTTTATTAAGTGGGTGAATTACCTAGTTTTCTGGTATTATGAAAGACACAATAAAAGATGTACCTGCATTAATGGGAAATAGTCTCATGAGACAGTGTTTTTTATGATCAGACATACCTTTCTCTGCATTCTTACATGCCACACTCATGTTATAGGCTTATTCTACTATGTGTTTTGAGAATTCTGTAATACTAGGACATTAGATTATAAGTTTCTTGAGGCCAGGATATCATTGAATATTCTGACTTGTAGTAGGTAATTGTTAAGTGCTTATTGAATAGATAAAAATGGATTTGTTCCCTTGATGTGGGTTCCTTACGTCTAATTTTTTTGGCTACTAAGTCCTATAAGAATATGTATGTAGATGTCATGTGGGCCTTTTAAAGGATAGAGCATATGAATACTTCTTTGTACATACTATTTTTTAGAAATCCTCTTCAAAATGAATTGCAGTGATTTAAAAAGGGAGTTAACTCATAACATGATTCATGAGGGAAGGAAGTATGTTAAAACAGTCAAGAGTTAGTAGGTACAAAAGGGTTTGTCACACCACGTGCTTTTCTCCTGGAGGGCTCTGTCCCTCTCTCGTAGCTTGGAAGACGGAGAAACATTGGCTTGCTTTGAAAAGTGTTCGGTCCCTGCCCCAAACAGTAGGAGGAATGGTGTCACTTGTCTCCAGGTTAAACCTGTCATGGCTGCCTTATCCACATAGGGAAGCCGAGAAGGGAAATGAGGTATTGTTTTCATGGGCTGGGGTGTTGTGACTCAGAGCCGGAGTTTTCATCAAGAACCTATGTGTACTCTGTAAAACTCAAGATAGGAATATCCCAGAGTAGCTTTTATAGTAAGAGGATATTTTTCGAGGCCTGTTGATTTGTTTTGTTTTGTTGTTTTTTTTCCGTATCACGAGCCCAGCTCTGTGTTTATTGACTGAAAGTATACTGTGGTTCTTTGAATTCTAATCTACACAAAAGTAAATGAATTCTTACTATAAATATGTAATAAGACATCACCCTCATCACTTTCTATATTAGAAGTATGACTTAACTGCAGTGGTAAACCACATGAAAATAAAAAGGAAAATCCTTCTTTACCTTTCAGGGCAATGGGAAAAGCATAGGTTACCATAGGCATTTCGAGTCAATGAAGTAGTCTTACTTAAGTGAAACATTGGCTTTTTTTTGCTTTGCTAACAGTAAATAATTTGATACCAGCAGCGATGTGTAGTGACTCACGCTGCTGCAGGACACTCAACTTACAAAAATTTATTTTGCCTATGTAGAATTCACTGTATCTGACAGTTCCGAGATCATACTATCCATGCGTGTGTTGAAACACTCCAATTGTATCTTGTGAGTAGAGATCCATAGCTTGACAGGAAAATGAAGCGAATCAGTCTCTTACCTGTTTTGTAGTGAGCTGATCCAGTTTATTACGAGTGGTCCTACTGTCGCCATGGAGATTTTAAGAGATGATGCTATATGTGAATGGAAAAGACTGCTTGGGCCTGCAAACTCCAGTATGGCACGTACGGATGCTCCTGGAAGCCTGAGAGCCCTCTTTGGAACAGATGGCATAAGAAATGCAGCTCATGGCCCTGATTCTTTTGCTTCTGCTGCCAGAGTAAGGTTTTTAAAAAATATTTTATTCTGTTTTTGCTTTGTCAGATGTTTTATGTGAGAGGAAAACATTTCTGTCACTGCTAACTTAGGGTAGATTCATACAGGTGACCCAGTAGTAGAGAAAATCTTTGACCTGTTGCCTAGGGTTAAACAGTATTTCAATAATATGTCTCTTTTGGGGCACCTGGGTGGCTTAGTCGGTTAAGCGTCCGACGTTCGCTTAGGTCATGATCTTGCGGTTCGTGGGTTCGAGCCCCGCGTCGGGCTCTGTGCTGACTGCCAGCTGAGAGCCTGGAGCCTGTTTCAGTCTGTGACTCCCTCTCTTTCTGACCCTCCCCTGCTCATGCTGTCTCTCTCTCTCTCCTAGAAATAAAAAAAAAAAAAAATTAAAAAAAAATAATATGTCTCTTTTGTGAACCAGTAACTTGGTCATGGTCAAGATGAGTTTTCTCCAATTAAAATACTTGTCATCCTAATTTTTGTTCCAAAACCATTTCAATTATTCAGGCTCATAAATGTTTGAATTACTGAATTCATATAAGACTACTTTATTGATAGTAAATATTCAGAAATAAAGCATTATTTAATATATTTTTCCTGACTCCTACTTAAAATTCTTTTCAAGCTTAATATCCTTTTCTTTTCCTATATGTAGCTAGTGTTTATGAAAAAGTTTTTATGCTTCTTACAATTACTCCTTATTTTAAATCCATATAAATAAGGTATTTTACTGGCTTTATGCTGATGTTGATTTAATGAAGTTGCACATTTATTCTTAGTGTCATGAGAAATTTCTCAGCTAATTTAAGATGGTTTTTAGTCTGGTCATGCTTTCATTAAAATAATGTTAGGCAATTTTAGAATAATCAAATTTTTCTTTTTCTTACAGCTCTGTCAACAGATCCTTTAAGTTTTCCCTTCAAATTAGACCTTGAATGTGATTGTTGTGGCCTAAGTCATTGTTATATTTTGTCTGGACTACTGCGTAAGCCTTCTCATTCCCCTTTCCTCTTCTCTGACTGACACTCAGTTTATGAAAAATTTACCTTGCCCACATAAAATTAACCAGGCTAAGAGTGATCTTTGAAAAACAAATCAGATTAACAATTTAACTATTGACAACTCTTTGGTGAATTTTTATCTCTTTTACAATAGAATCCCACGTCGTTAATGTGGGCTCCAGAGCTCTACTTGATCTGATTACCATCTGTCTCTCTGGCTTTATCTCCAGTTAGTCTTTCCTTTATTCACTGCGTCCCAGGCACTGACCATCTTGCTTGAATAGTGAATTTCTGCCTGGCTTGTTCAATCAACAGTAAAGAGGACAGTGGAGTTGACTGAGAGTGAGGGAAGGAGGGACTGATGAGGTCATAGAAATAATCAGGGGAGATAGCACATGGTTTTGTAGACCACGGTAGTATTTTTGACATTTTCTCAGAGGAAAACTGGGACCTCATGCAGGGTTAGAGCTGGCCTGTGAAAGGGCCACGCTGGCTACTGCATCGAGCACAGTCTGTAGTGGACAAGAATGGCAGCAGGGCGCCCAGTTAAGAGGCTGTCACAATAATCCAGGGAGATGATGGCTTGGACCAGGGTGGTGGCATTGAGAGGTGTATATAGATACATTTTAAGATACATTTTAATAGTTGAAGGTCAAATGAACAAGATTTCCTTCCAGATTAAATGTAGAGTATGAGAAAAATTGATATCAGGGATTACTCCAAAGTTCTTGCCGTGAACAACTTGGAAGGCTGCAGTTTACCTACACTGAAATAAGGAAAGCTATGGCTAGAATCAGTATGGATGGAAACTCAGGGGTTAACATTTTGGACATTGCAAATTTAACATGCATGTTAATGATCAAAGTAGAGAGATGGTGGGCAAAAAATTTAATTATAGGAGTTTGGAGTTGCGGAGGGAGGTCTGGACTAGAAAATATGGGATCATTGGCATCGAAATGGTATCAAAGCCTTGAGAATGGTTAAAGATTACCCAGGAGAAAGTACAGATAGAGAAGAAAGGAGAACAAAGATGGAGTCTTTGTGTTCCTAGGAAAAGGCTGAAGAAGAAGCAGCAGCACAGGAGGAAAGCCAAGTGAGGAAAATAGTCAAAGGGGAGAGAATGATCAGTGGGATCAGGTGAGGCAGATCTATCAAGAAATAAGGGCACTGAAATTGACCATTGGATTTTGCAATGGAGAGTACATTGGTGGAGTTTGTAAGGGATAGAGGAGTGGAGGCAAAGTCCTGCTGGAGTGGATTTCAAAGCAAATTAGAGGACAGGAAGACAAATTTTTTAGGAGTGTTGCTGGAAGTTGAAAGAAATAAGGTGGTATCTGAAAAAAAACATTTTTTTTTAAGATGAGAAGAATTACAGATGTGAAAAATTGAGGATATAGAAAAAAAAGTGAGACTTACTGGCACAATGTCCTTGATTAGGTAAGAAGGAATGGAAATTAGAGCCCAGATTGACTGCGCGTGGGTACAGGGGTAGTTGTCTGTAGCAAGATGTGTGGGTGCAGATACTGATTCTGATTCCCTTTTCTTAATTATGACAATAGGGAGCAAGGTCAAAAACAGCTAAAAGTGAGAATGAGGGAGAAGGTGTTTATTGGTTTGAAGAGAGAGAAGATGTGAAATAATCATCAGAAAGACTAGGAAGAGGAAGCAATTAGGGAAATATGGGTGCTCTGCTGACTCAGTGGCCCATCTGATGTTCATGGTTATGAATTCTGAGTGTGGTTGTTCTCTGTCCTTGGTCAGCCACGTGGGTGTAGGTGCAGAGTAGGTGGAGAGTTGACGTCAACCGTGGCTGTGGTTTTGTGAAGCGAACTTGACAGGAGGGTCTGGTAGTCAATGGAGTGTGCGAGACTGATTATAGTCTTTGACCTTTGATCTTAGTAGTAGACAATCACTCTAAATGTAGTATTACTTTCTATAGTTAAATTACCAATCAGATCTTTTAAGATATTACATAAGTGATAGGAATAAAAAATTAATGAAATAAATGGGGGCTGACCTGAAAGTCACTGACCATGTTCATTGATATTTGCCTCCTATTTCCCTCCATTATTATCTTACCCCATCCATTTCTAGCAGTTTATTTAATAAGTTTAAACACAAGTATGCTGGTCAGGTTTTAGACAATTTAGGTTCCATATGTATTTATATATTAGATGATTCCATCAGTGAGCACTGTGAGGGGAGGGATTTTCGTGTTTTGATCAATAGAACCTGCGTGGCACATAGCAAATGGTGATTGAATTCTGGTATTGGTCATGAAAACTCCCTAGTTACTTCCCATTGGTGAACAATATATTTTTAAAGTTTCTGTATTAAAAACTTTGATACAAGTAAAATGAGAAGAAATGGAAAAATGTGAGCATATAATTTTTATATTTTTCTCAAGACGTTTTACCTTACAAATATTCTGTGCCTTTTGTGAACAAACCATGAATCTTGACCCTGAGTCCGACTACACCATGTTGCAGTATTATGATTTATGAGAAATACATATTTGGTCATGCAGATGACCAAAGTATTTTTTCATATATATTTGATCTTTGTCCAGTTTCTGGGTCACAGCTCCTCCAAATCCTTGGAATTTCCTAGGTGTTGAGGGTGATAAAGGTGTCCTTTGTTGTGTTAATAAAATGACTTTTGGAAAGCATCTAGGGACAGAGGCTGGTTGCCAAGAGAACCAACAGTGTGGCTAGAGGGTGAGACCTTTCAGTCTTTATCTCATGACCCCTGGGAAGGGGAGAAGGGCTGGGGGGGCGGGGGGCATGAAATAGCTGATGGGGATTAAAGAGTGCACTCATGGTGAGCACCTGGGTATTGTATGATATTGTTGAATCACTGTATTGTACACCTGAAACTAATACTACACTGTATTTTAACTAACCGGAATTTGAATAAAAACTTAAGGAATAACCAATGGCCAATGATTTAATCAGCCGTGCCTACATAGTGAAGCTTCATAAAAGGACTGGGTTTGGAAGGCTTTGGGGTTGGTGAACAAGTGGAGATTGGGGAGAGCGGTGTGCTCTTTCCCCATACCTTGCCCTGTGTATCTCTTCCTCTGGCTATTGATTCGTAGCCTTTATCATGTCCTTTAATAAGCTGGGAAACTTAAGTGTTTTCTAAAATTCCGCGAGCCTCTCTAGCAAATTAATTGAACCGAAGGAAGAGGTCGTTGGAACTTTCTGTCTGTAAACAGACAGTCCGTCGGAAGCATAGGTTGCCTGGAGTTGGTAACGGGATTCTGCAGTGAGGGTACTCTTGTAGGACTGAACTTTAGTCTGTTGAATCTGATGTTGTCTCTGGGTAGATAGTGCCCGAATTGAGTTGATTTCTCGGACACCTGCTGGGAGAATTGCTTTGGTGTTGTGTGTGGGGGAACATTCACACGTTGGAATGGGTCTGGAGCCCCTAAAAGACATGTTTTTATTTGATACTTAGTATAGGTTGTGCATTTATTTAGTACTATTGATTCTGAAAACAAGTGGATTCACAAGTGCAAGGAGCTTTATACTTTAATATGATAAAGGTAGTCTTGTCGTAAGTATATGTTTGTTTCTGTGGCTGCACATACATATGTGCCTATCTTCAAATACAGTTTGTAGAATGATTTTTTTTTTCTTTTGGTAGCGGAGAAGCTTCTGCAGAGTTAGCTACCATAATCCTTCCTCCTAAAGAAATATCTTAAACATATTTGCTTCTATTTTGTACATTTAAATTTTTTAGCTTTTTCTGACATTTGTCCCTGAAGTACCCCATTGTCATGAACCCTGTAGGATGCACCTTTCCTTGAGTCTTGTCTTGGGAAGAGTGAGTATTGTGGATATCATGTTAGCTGTCAAAGAGAAATCTGGCTGCAACACAAAGCACACATGAGGAAGTAAGGACGGTACCTGTGAATTAAAAACTGAAAACCTGGGGCTCCTGGGTGGCTCAGTTGATTAAGTGTCTGACTTTGGCTCAGGTCATGATCTTGCGCTTCGTGGGTTCGAGTCCCATGTCGGGCTCTGTGCTGACAGCTAGCTCAGAGCTTGGAGCCTGTTTCAGATTCCGTGTCTCCCTCTCTCCCTGACGCTCCCCTGCTCATGCTGTCTGTCTCTCAGAAATAAATAAAAACGTTAAAAAATTAAAAAAAAAAAAAACAAAAACGTCACACAAGCGTCCCCAAATTGTCTCTCCTTGATGTGAAATTCCTGTTAGTTCCTATTTAATCTTTTTTTCTTTCTTATCCAGATTGCACCAAAACTTAGACTATACTTAAAGTTTTCTCTTCAGTTGCCTTTGACTACGTATTGAGAGCAGCCACTACAGTGTGGCTTCATCTGTTCATTCCACCAAAATCATTTTGGCTGACATAGTCAATGTCCTCTTAATAACAAAATTCAAGGAAAAATTTCTATTGTTTTTGTATCTTCCTGCAACATTTAAGTTTGAACACTTTCTCCTTTTTGAAAATCTTTACCCTATTTTGATTTTGTGATATCTCACTGTCCATGTTTCTTTATAGCTATCAGATCATGATCTGTGTCTTATTAATAGGCTTTTCTTCCTTCACCTATCCTTTAGAGTGATGATGTTAATCAGGCTCCAATCTGTCACCTACTAATGTTTTTGCCCTATTTCTCAGGCTCGGTCTATAAGATCAAGGGAGTAGTTGTACTACATTACAGTATTCTTCTGCAGATTAAATAAAATATAAGTGTTTAGCATAGTGCCTAAAACATAGTGTTTAATAGATATTATCTGTTATTAATATTCCACTTTCATGGTGTTCTGAAATCTCTACCGATTGGCTGTAGTGCATAATATCAATATATAAAAATCAATAGTATTTTTGATACACCTGAAATAACCAGTTAGAAAATGTAAACTTAAAAGAAAGTTCTTTCATATTGTTAAAAAAAAAAAGTATATGTACTTAGGATAAACCTAACAAAAGATGTGAGAGATCTTTATGGAGAGAAACATAAATTTTATTGTAGGCCATGACAAAAGACTTAAGTAAATGAAGATCTATACCACGTTCGTGGATGTGAAGATTCAGTATCATAATGATAAAAAGTTTTTCCAAATTGATCTATAAATTCAGTGCATTTCTAGTCAAATTGTAGCAGAGTTTTTTTCATGAAGCTTAATGAAATTCTTGTGTAGAAGAGCCAAAAGAGCCAAGGAATTTTTGAAGGGTAAGAAGAAGTGGTGATAAGATGACTTGCTTATGCAGGAGGAAGCCTTTTATAAAGCTTTGGTAGAAAAGCAGTGTGAGGTTGGTATGGGAGTAGACAAGTGTTTCAGTGTAACAGCACAGGGTACTCAAGAAATGACCCATAAGTAATGAGATCTTGGTGGCATTATAAATCAGTGGGCAAGAGATAGACTGATAGTCAATAAATTGTACTAGATAATTTTATGTGAAAAACTCAACTTCTTAATTCTATAGGTAAAGTTCTCTTTAGTCTTTCAGATTCATACTCAAATAATGCATCCCAAACTGAACTGATAACTCACCAAACTATTCCTTTTGTATTCTGCATACCATTAGCAAAGGAACTTGAGAGCCAGTAAATATTCTTCTGCCTCCTTTGTCTCCTACATTCAATAAATAAAAAGTTGTGTAGATTTATCTTCTAAACATTTTTTTCACCTCTCTCCTTTTCCTTCATTCCTCCTCTCACTGTTCTGGGTGAACTGCGCTGCTGCAATAGCTCTGGCTCAAACTTTTCTCCCTCAAATACCTCTTCCACGTAGGTTTCCAAGTACAAGATCTAAAAATTCTGATTGATCCATGTCATGAATCTACTAAACATGTTCCAGAGTACTGCGTTATCCCCAGAATCAAGTTGAAGCTCCTTACTGTGTTTTATGATAATGATCTGAATGCTCGCCTCTTCTCCAGTCTCACATCCTGCCTCTCCCTCTTTCGACTGTGGTCTGTCTTCGTCCTCTGTTGCCTTTACTCTTTCTGCCTCTGCCCTAGAACGCCATCTCTCCCTTCGCCCAGGTAGTTTTTACTGGTCCTTTAAACTCTGCTCAGAGTTCTTTATATATTACAGATGCAGATTTTTTTTACCCAAGTACATGATTTGCAAATACTTTCTCACTGTATATTGTTTGCATTTTTACTTTCTTCAACAGTGACCTTGATGAGTAGAAGTTTTTAGTTTTGATGAAGTCCAGTTTATCAATTTGTTCTTTGATGTGCTGTGGTTTTTGTGTCACATCTAAGAAATTGTCACCTCATTCAGGGTCACAAAACTTTTCCCTTTTGTTTTCTTCTAGAAATTTTACAGTTTTTGGTTTTATATTTAGCTCCATGATCCATTTTGAATTAATTTTTATATATGGTGTAAGGTCTGAACAAAATTTGTTGTTTTGCATATAGATATCTGATTGCTCCAGCATCATTAGATTTGAACTTATTAAGAAAACAAACATCCCAATTAGAAATGGGCAAACATTTTTAATAGGCATTTACTTCACCAAAGAAGATACACGAATGGTATATAAGCGCACATTAAAAGTGCCCAACATCATTTGGCATTATGGAAATACTAATTAAAACCACAACGAGCTACCACTACACACCTTTTAGAATGGCTGTGGTTTAAAAGACTGAGCATATCAAGTGGCAAGAATGAGGAGAAACTAGAACTGTCATATGCTGCTGATGGAAGAGAATTTAAAATGGTACAGTCACTTTGGTGACCAGTTTGGCTGGCGCTTAATAACTAAAAGTTAAACATGCAGCTATCCTATGATCCAGCCATTCCACTTTTAAGTATTTTCCCAAGAGAAATGAAGACACTATTGATACAAAGACTTGTACATAACAACTTTGTTCATAAGCACCTTATATGTGATATCCAAAAACTAGAAATAACCCAAATGTCCAAGAGATGAGTGGATAAACAAACGATGATATTAACACGTGGAATACTATTAGGCAATAAAAAAGAATGAAGTATTGATACACACTACATTGCATTCCCAACATTTTGCTGAGTGAAAGAAGCTGGACTAAAGAGCCCATACTATATAATTATATTTAAGTAAAATTATTAAAAATGAAACTAATTCATGATGGAAAACAGATCATTGGTTACTGGGCCAACTTATTGACAGTAAGGGAGGTAATGGTTAATGGTAGGTAAAGCCGGGAGAGGCAGAAGAAAGGAATTGCCCGGAGGAAGGAGGGATGACTGATATGCTTATTATCTTGATTGTGGTGATGTTTTCTCAGGAGTAAACATGTCAAAACTTATCAAATTTTATCCTTTAAATATACTCAGTTGGAAGTATCATCATTAGACCTCAACAAAACTTAAAAATCAGTGACAACAACTCTGCTCAACTGTTATCAATTTCCTGGTTCTGTGAGGTACCCTTCCTTGAGGCTTGCTTCATACCTACTGCACATCACTATTTCTTACCATGTTTTAAAAGTGTTTGTGTTTATGTTCATCCTCTCAGTAGACTGTGAATTCCTTGAGGATGTCCGATTCATCATCATACCTCCAGGATCTAGGTCACCTCGGTTCAAAAATGTTTTGGAATTCAAAACTACAACAGACTTTATGTGTATTGAGTGCTCACTGTGTCGCAGGCGTCATTCCACACGCTTTGGTATCTGATTTAACTCTCACAATCTCCTGTATAGTCGCTTATATCATCCCAATTTACCAGGAACTGAAACTCCGTGAATTTAAGCACCTTGGCCTCCTGACAACTTGAGCCCAGGCAGCTCTGGCTGCAGAGCCCCGTGTTTAACCGCCAGTCTCCACTGTGGATACCAGAAGTAGCGGCTTCCCTTGTTTTAAACATTATAGTCTTTTAGACTATGTTAGTGATGGAAACACTTTCAGAGAATTTGGCAAGTGGAGAAGAAGATTTAGCATTAGTAATCCTGCCACTGATGTTTACAGTTTGTTTATGGAATATTCCTTCCATCTCATTCCCTTGACCATTTATATAATTTACATAGTAAACACCATGTACATGATTTTAACTTGATTAATTAATCAATTAATTAATTAATTAATTTTTTCACTTAATTTGGTATTTTTCATGTTACAATATTATCATAAGAGTAAATTTTATTGACTACGGAATATTTTGTTATATGGATATAACATGATTTATTTAAATATCCCCTTACTTTTGGATGTCTTGTTAGGTTCTCTCTTTTTGATTTGTAAATAAGGCTGCATTGATCACGTGACTTTCATTTCTTAAAGTTTTGGATTTTCTGAGAACAGATTTCTTATTTGGTGTTAGGGTATATAGAGAGAAAGTTCAGTGTTTTCATGTTTAGTCTGAGGCACTTACAAAAATGATATTTAAAATTACTATATGAAAGTTTTGGAGAAACTTTTAACCAGCAATCATTCAATGTAGATTAGTCAGATGTTTCAGTGAGATTACCATGGGGTCTTAGGTGAAATTTATGAAACAGTGCAGCTGTTTTGTTACAATGTGTTAAGTAAGATATAGTTCAAAAAGCAAAGACTCATGGAGTCTTTTTAGTAAAGTTACATATTTCTGCTAGGCAGTTCAGGAATATGTAAAAGGCTAAGAGTAATAGCAGGGACCCTAGGTGGGAGAGGAGTCTTATGTAAAATGCTTAAGCAGCTCAAATCACAAAGGAATGCCAACATTTATTTTATTTTATTTTTTTTTTTGCGACTATTACATTTGTTGTGTGAAGTCTCTAAATTAGTTGCCATAACAATGACCTAGTAGAAGTGCTCTTGCAAATGTCAGCTTAGATTAATCACTGGGACGATAGGACAGCCTGCACAGGGAGAAAGAGTAAGCAAAGGCATAAAATAGAATTACTCGCGTTCAACTGAGAAGGTATATTTAAGTAAAACCTTGCCTGAAACACATATTTATTCAGCATATGTAAATGAGTACTTGGAAAGCTGGCATTTTCATTTTTAAAAATTGAGGAAGAAAAGAGAGGAAAATCGAGACAAAAATAATTGGCCCAATAATTGGTTCAACTAGAGGTGGAACAGGTTAGCACAGCTTCTTTACTTTTGAAGGACAGGTAGTGGACAAAGTCCAGGGCTTTGGAACCACTGTGAACTGGATCCAGATCCTGACTTTGCCACTTGCTAACATGTAAGGGCTTATGACTCAAGGCTTTCTCATGTGTGCAGCGTGGATAGATGTATCTTATTCAGCACATGCAGGATTTATTAGTTTCTGAATTTCAGTCATTTCGTTATATTGAGAAGCTGCTAGGGCCAAACTGGGTCCTGGCTTCCTTGGAGCCTACATCAGTTCTGATGGTGAAGGGGATGCCAGATAATAAATAAATAGACATAAAACAAGTCAGGTGGTAAGTGCTATGAAGATGATAAAGCAGGGGAAGGGATAGAAAAAGACCAGGGTGGAGGAAGGACTGTGTGTTGAGTAGAAGTGAGGAATGCTGTTAAATATATTTATATGAATACAAATCTATGTCAGGAAGCCCTCACAGTCTCTGGTTTGAGCAGAGATGAGAAGGAAGTGAGGGAGAAACCATGCAGGTATCAGAGAGGAAGAGTGTTCTGCGAGAAAGGGAACAATACCTGGCAAAGGTTCTGAGGTGGGAACTTGTTTGCTGTGTTTAAACAGTGAGTGGGTGGGGTCACTGGTGCCGGAACAGAAATCTAAATGTTTTTTTTGTGGAAATAGATGATTAGCTCAAGGTATAGCTGGAGCCTAGGGACCAGAGCCTATAATAAGGCCTTGTAGACATCTAGAACCTTAAACTTCATGCTGAATGAGATAAAAGGCTACTGGAGTGTTCTGTGCAGGGAGCAGCATGTGTTTTGCAGGTTTTGTGCTGTCTGCAGTGTTAAGAATAGATCAGGCCAGGTGGGTGTAGGTGTGTTGGGGGAAAAGTTGGAATGGCAGATCAGTTAGGAGGTTAGAGCAGTTGTCAAAGGGAGAATTGGTGATAGTCATGGACCGGGTGTCCGATATGGAAGTGGTTGGATTCTGGACATGTTATAAAGGATTTTCTGAGAGATTAGATGGATGGCCAAGGAAAGGAGAGGAATCAGGGATCACTCAAAGTTCTTTCCTTTGGCCTGTGCAGTTGGAACGATGGGAAAATAGGGTGCGAGTGAACAGATTTTATGGGAGACTGGAAATCAGGACATTTTAAATGTGAATCCTCTATAAGTGGTAGTGGCTTTGATATGGGTGTGGAATTTAGGGAGGAGGTTGGACTGGAGGCAGAAACGTGGGAGCCATCAGAATACAGGTGGCATTTAAAGACATGGGACTTGAGCTCATCGAGAGAGTGCCGGTAGATAGAAGATGGACCCCGGAGCTCGCCAACACAGGGGTCAGCCACATGGGAGAAAACCGTCAGAGGAGACTGAGGAGGAGCAGCCAGTGAGGCAGGAAGAAAGTCAAGGGACGAAAGCATTCCAGGATGTAGAGAGAGATCACCTGTGTCAAATCCTGTTTGGGCCAGGGGATGAGGGCTGAGAAGTAGCCAGAGGACTTGGCAATGCAGAGGTCACACTGAGCAGTTTGCAAACACAAGTGATTGCCACTTTAAGAGAGAATGGAGGTGAAAAGTAAAGAAAGAGAATAAAGACCCCTCCCCCCCTTTTGAGGAGTTTTGTTGGAAAGGAAGCAGAGAAACAGGAGCTCCAGAGGAGGCACTTTCTTTCCAGGCTGCAACCCTCTTGCTGTGTCAAGTTGACTTCATTCATTCATTACCTGTCAGGACCCCATAGGGGTGGAGTTTTCACCTGGATCATACAGTTCCTCTGAGAGTAGGTAATCAAGTCGTCTGATGCAGGACTAGAAGTGGACGTTGCTGTTGTTACGATCAAGGAGAGTCATAAACAAAGACGGCAATGTGATAGGAAAATATCCAATGTCTAAGGAATAGAACACTTAATTCTAAGATGTCTTACCGCCAGAACTGCACTGGTGTATACACTACAGTTTGAACAATCCCTCACGTTCTCTGTGGTTTTCAAAATTGTACATCAGTGTGGCCACATTAACACTTCCTATGATCTTTCAATTTTTAAATTCGAGGGTAAATGAATACTTAGTTTGAGGCATTTGTGTCAGATGCTAAGGGACCTGCAAAGCCATGCAGGTTAGTCACTTGCTTCAAATTTAAAACTTGGGAAGGGCAGTTACCCAAATAGCCACAGTTTTGATTGGGGACATCACAAAAGGCCTCCTCCTGGAGTCAGTGATGTTTGGAGTGGTCCTTTACACATTGGTAGAGTTCTTTGGAGCTTTGGACAGAGGGATTTATAGGGTATACTGGAAATAAAAGGAAAAGCTTTGGGCGGAAAGCATTTGTCTAAATAATTAAAAGAATTAATTAGTGTGACTGTGTTTGTGGCTAGTTCAAATTGCTGAGTTGTTGTCTTAGTGAACCATGTGCAAAGCAGATAACATAGACTGAATCTGGTTATAAAATAAAGCTTGTATGATTTAATTGTATGCTAGAACTAGTTTAAACTAATTAGTTAAAACTAATTTTGTAGTTCTGATTCTTAAATACTAATCTATTTCTACAAAGAAACCCTAGTTTTTAATTTTACATATTTCAATAAAAAATCTAAAATTGGACCTGTGTCTGTGAACTAATGCTTTGAGGAAAATAAGAACTTTATATTCATTACTTCCAATATTCAAAGTATGTTAAGATGTTATTAGTTTTAATCCTAGGGCAGAATGATACATGTTCTCATTACTTTCATTGTACTTTTTTATATTATCTTTTGATTACAAGACTTAAAACAGGGTTCAGTTAATCAGTCTTCGTAAAAGTAGTTTTTAGAAAATTTGAAGCAAAGAATTTATACTATGAAACTTTAAAAGTAATCATGTCATTTTCTTTCTCTCAAATAAATATCCTAGGAGTTCAAGATAAGAGATGACATGTGCCAAAGTTATTTCTCTCTGTCTATAGGAAATGGAGTTATTTTTTCCTTCAAGTGGAGTTTGTGGACCAGCAAACACTGCAAAATTTACCAATTGTACCTGTTGCATCATTAAGCCCCATGCCATCAGTGAAGGTAAGTACTGTGTTAAATACAATATATCTGAATACATTTTGTTAATAGGAGCTTATTTTCTTAGTTCATATTTTGGATGTACTTCATCGCAGAAATTAAAGTATAATTTTAGTACTTTTTTTTCCTTTGGAGTCACATGAACAAAGGTAAGATGAGTGAAAAGTCTGCCTACGCTTATATTTATCTGCATAGCTGTACATTTTTAAAAAAGACGTTCCTTGGTGCTGATCATGATCATGCTTGTCCTGTTTGAGGTCTTGATTCCTTGACTTTAGATCTGCCTCCTCCCAACCACAAACCTGATTTACTTAGTTCAGTGAAATAGGCCTTAAAACAATGTCTGCAGTGTACCCTGAGAAAGCTGAAGAAACTTCCTTTAGTGCTTAGTATGTGAAACAGAATTCTTTGACTGAATATGTAAATACATATTCATATACACACATACATGTACACATGTACACAGATGTGTAGATAGGTAGATGTGTATATATGGCTATATACAGAGAGTCTGTAAACTTTTTTATCTTTCTTCATCTCTTTGTTTTATTCTGTTGTATACATTATTGTCAACTATTCCAAATCCTTTTGGAAATGAGACGGGTATAATTTAAAAGATTATCCTTAAAAAAAAGTAGAATTTTCTGAATAATAAACATAGGTGAATGGGTTTTTTTAGTTTTTTTTTCCCCCTAAGTATCAAAAGTACTTCAGGTATACAGTAGAACACTTAGAAATGGAGTGAAAAAGGAAACAATAAAAGTTACCTGTTTTTCCATTGTCTTGACATAGTCATTGTTAATACTTTTATATTTCCTCTAAATCCTATTCTTCTGAATATATGTGTGTCTGTGTGTATACTGACATGTAATTGTGAACATGGTTGTGATGTAGTGCATAGGATATTGTTTTAATTTTACGGAGCATTTTTGGATGCTCTTAATTCTTCAGGAATACTTTAGTAGTTGTACACCGTGCAGTCATAGAGATGTAGTATAATATTGGGATACTTAGGTTTCCAGTTTTTTGATGTTAACAGTAAAGTTTTGAATATCTTTGTACATTAATATTTGACTGTATCTCTAATCATTTCCTCTGGCCACTTTTCTAGAAATAGAACTATTGGTTGAAAGGATATGAAGATCTTAAAGATCTTGTTGCATAATTAATACTTCTTTAATTATTTAGGAAGTACTTTAATATCTTGTAAATCCTTAGGACCACAGTTATAGGGAGCTAATATGTGTGGCAGTAACGAATATTTATGGAGGCCTTACCACTGTGTGCTAGGCTGTAAACTGAGCACCTTATACATATCTTCTTTAATAGCCATATCAATTATGCCAAGTAGGTGGATATCTCATTCTTTTCCAGATAAGTGAGCTGAGGCTATCTGAGAATAAGTTATTTCCCCCAGTTTAGAGTCGGGAATCTAGGGTACACACCTGGTGTCTTCTAACCTCCACGTTCTTTCCTCTCCATTTAGGGCTCCACAGTAAGATGGTTACAATAACATGATTAGCAACACTTCCACAGGAAGTAATAATCATATTTGAAATGGCTGGTGTTGACAAGCTATGAAAAACAAAATTGAGATTTTATGCTGCATTCTTTTTTCTTACCTTGGGATGAATATACACACATACACATACATATTTGTACCCACATACGTATACACACGTATGTATACACATACATACATAATATAACTTACATACATAATACATGCTTTATTTTATTATTACTTTTTTAGGTTTATTTATTTATTTTGAGTGAGAGCACGAGCAAGGGAGGGGCAGAGAGAGAGAGAGAATCCCAAACAGATTCTGAACTGTCAGCATGGAGCCTGATGTGGGGCTGGAACTCATGAACCATAAAATCAGGACCTGAGCCAAAACTAGGAGTCAGGCGCTTAGCTAACTGGTGCATGTTTTAATATGATGCGACAAATTCTTCTTGTTTAAAAGCCTCAACTTCATTAAAAAGCTTATCTTTGGCATCTTAATACATTCAGTCGGGTTTGCAACTTTTAATTTTTTCTGAAGAAAATGAGATGCATGGATAGACAGGAATAAAATAGCATTATAGTAAATATGGTTATATACTTTAATAATTGCATAGGTAAGTATAACTGAAATCTAATAAAGATGATTAAGTGAAAGGTGATGTCAAAATGAGTAATTTTATATTTATATAGGTTTAAATCATTCTTCGAGCTTTTTTTTAAAGATTGGCTATATTTCATGTGTTTATATTCAATACATAACATTAGAGGCATATGAGTTGATTAAAGGAAATTTTGTAAAATCTGATCAGATGGCAGAATACTTTAAACTTTGGCATTTTGAGACCTTTCTTTTTCTTTTACTTTCTTTATAAATCTCAATTTTAGGGAGCCTTTTAGACCACTTTTAAATGTGTAATTAATCCAGTATAGCTTAGGGTTAAATTATGGCTACAATAAAATAGAGCTCAAAGTCTCGTGTTGAATTTATTGTTAGATTTATGTGAGCCCTTTCAGTTGCTGGCGTATGTTTATCTTTTTCTATAATGATCTCACTTCCTGGCATATTTGATTCACCTGCGGCCTAGAATCGGTATGAGAGAAGAAGGGATTTTTTAAAAAGGTGTTGTTGATAAGAGAGCAGTTGAAATAGAATTGGGTCATTTCCTTCTGTTGCCTATCAACTCCCCCTGAAGAAGTCCAGAATAGCTTCAGTCAAGCAAAACTGTTGCTTAGGACAATGAGAACGTACCTTGATGGTCTTGGCAGTCTTTACCAGGGAGAGAGAATTGGCCTGTATTGTAGGGTTTCGGGTGTAACCTTTAGAGATTTAAGGTGGGTCTTTCAGTGAACTGATCTGATTGAAACTGGGTAAAGTTCATGATCTGATCGAATAGTTTAGGATTAGTGGAAACAGTGAGACAAAACTCTTAACCAAGTCTTGTTAAGTACACAGTTCATGGATAAGTGAGTTGTTTGTCCAGTTGAGGGAATATTGTGGAAAGGGGACTGTTTGACTAGTCTGTTGTTGGGGCAAATGGACTTTTGGGAAGTTCCTGAAGCAAACAATGAAGTTATTTACTGATTTACAGCCTTATCTTTGGGTAAGAATTTCTTGGCACAAATAATAAAGTCATGTGTATGTAGGCAGCCTCAGTTCTTAGCCCTGTAGTTAATCTGTATGGATGTGGAAGTTTACTTCTCCTAAGAGAGCTTAGTTTGCAGAATAGGTGGTGAGAAAAAATGATGGGGTACACTTGGGGCGTCAGCAGTGTTTATGTAGTTTAAAGTACACTTTGTCATTTGGGGACTCAGGTTTTACAAGGGAAGAAAAACAAGGTGAATGTTCTTAAGGTTTTTTTTCTTTCTTAATTTAAAAACTATATAATGTGTTTGTTTCGATATCCTCAGTATTATTTCCATGTAGTTAGTTTAATTCCATCAATGAAATGAATTATTTTTACTCTGAAATCGGGCTGGGTAGGTTTGAATTTTGGCTCTGCTACTTACTAGCTGTGGGAAATTGCATTAAGTACGGAACCTCTTTGTACCTTGTTGCCTTATCTATAAAATAAGCATAGTATAGTACATCTTCTTTAGTGGGTAACCATAAGGATTAAATGCCCTGACTGCAACAATTAAATGGCTAAATGATTAATTAAATGGTTACATGTAAGGATCCATGTGTTAAACACAGTGCCCAACTCTTAAGGTGCTCTATGTGTTCGACACTCTTACTATTATGATTATTGCTCTGTGTTTACTCTGGTTTCTCTTCAGATCATATGAATCTTTCGCCTTTTACTACTCTATTACTGTTACCATCGTCATTACTACTAATATCGTTACCTTTTAATTTTAAGTAACGTTAATGACTCCTTAGTAACAAGGCAATAGATTAAAATGCTAACAAATTTCAACTTCTACATCCATCATCCACAGGGAAAAAAAAAAAGAAAAGAAACTCCCCATCGTTGTGTAAGGAACAAAGTACTGACACTTTTCTCCTCAGTTAAGTTCTGGTTCTGATTCCATCCACGCGATAGGACCCTTGCTTACGTCTGGTTGATTCAGCAGCTCTCAGCTCTTCCCTATTGCGATGGTCCAGTGTGGCAGCCCCGGGGGTGCAGCCGGAGCGAGGAGGGCGCTTCTGCCCCTGTGGCCCCCAGATTTAGCCTCTGAAGTATTAGAGCCCTGACGTTTTGTTGGGAATTTCCCCTTCTTACAACGGGTTTATGCATTAAACAGTCTTACTGTGCTGTTCTTAACATTGTCCTTCCTGCAATGTCATTTCTCCCATAGTAAAGTGAGTCAAGATGGTTTATAAGTTTCCTCTCAGCCCTTAAACCCAGTATTCTGTACCTCAGTGTTGGGTTTGGCTATAAAACTAATGCTATTTTCATGGAGACTGTTTCAAAGCAATTTTAGATTTTATTTTTAAAAAGGCGTATAGAGACAGTGTTGGGATCTGCTTACATTTAATTAGTTAGGAAACAAATTACTTATGAGAATTTTGGCCAGTAGACAAATTTACCCCAGAATTGACTCTGATATGCTAACTAGAATAGGATAAATACCAGCAAGATCATATTTTTCAAGTTCTTCACTTTTTAAAATTGGGTTATTCTTATTCAGACTCTCTTGCAGAGTTTTAATTTCCACCTCAAGTGGTGGTTTTGATGCCAGGTAGGCCCAGAGTCCCATAGGATACATTCCACCTGATGGCAGCCCCCTGAATTGGGGCTGATTGAATTGGTTAAGTTCATAACTTTCTTGTATGAGATTTCATTCACGTAATTCAGCCTCTAGGACACTGTGGAAGAGCTGTGAAACTTTTTGGTGCAAACACATTGGATGGGATCTCACTTTGTTTCAATGAAAATTCTTGGAGTGGGCCCAGTTTTGCTTAGAATGTCACAGTTTTGGAGTTGTGTGAATGTTTTATGTTCTATCTGAAAGAGTAGACGAAACAGTGGAGGGAATTTATAACAGATGCACCAAGTACGTTGAACTACACGTGAGACCTTTGCCTTTGAGGGCATTGAGCGTGGCATGCATTCTCAAAACACAAAATTAGAGGCAGTGAAAATACCTAATGAATTTGTATGTTATGAAGATTGTTAAATGAAATTAGTGATTTTTTTTTAAAAAAGTTTATTCATTTAGAGAGAGAGTGTGAGCAAGGGAGGGGCAGAGAGAGAGAATCCCAAGCAGTCTCCCCACTGTCAGCCTGATACGGGGCTCAAAACCCCCAAACCATGCGATCATGACCTGAGATCAAAACCCAAGAGTTGGATGCATAGCTGATTGAGCCATGCAGGTGCCCCTGAAATTAGTTATTTAGAAGGAATTTCAAGAGGTGGTTTAGCATCCGACTTCAGCTCAGGTCATGATCTGGCAGTTCGTGAGTTTGAGCCACGTGTCAGGCTCTCTGCTGACAACTCAGAGCCTGGAGACTGCTTCGGATTCTGTGTCTCCCTCTCTCTCTATCCTCCCCTGCTTGTGCTCTGTCTCTCTCTCCTTAAAAAATAAATAAACATTAAAAATTTTTTTTAAAAAAAGGAGTTTCAAGAATTTTTCTGGTTTAATGGCCCTGAAGAAGTAGGTATATAGTAGGCTATTAAAATTTTTTTGTTTTGAAATAGTGAAATTTTGTTTGCTAATATGTCGCAAAATCTAATAACCTTCAAAGTAAAATATAAGTCCCTAGGATTGTCAGTTTTGATGACTAAGGGTAGAGGGAAGAATCAAATCTTGTTAATGAGACACTTAGGGCTTTTCTCAAGGATAGAGTAACAAAAGCAGTTTTAATACTAATACCAGTTCACATTTATGGAGTGCTAAGTACTTTATGTGAATTATTTTGTCTTCAAAACTATAGCACAGGGAGTATTTGAAGCCCATATCACATTGAGGAAACCTAAGCAATGAAATGTTAAATAACTGGCCAAAGTCATAGAGCTCTTAGGTGGTGGGGTTGGAATACATGCCAAGTTTGTCTTCATTGTGTCACATTGTACCATTCTGCCTCTACATGGATTCTCACTTAGACCGCTTAAATTTCCATCATCAAGTTTGATTGATTATTAACTCATTTTACAGGTATAGAATTGAAGCAGTAGAAGGCACAGTTAACATCCTGAACTCCAGATCTATTTGATTCCACAGTTGGGATTCTTTGCACTATTCCAGGTCAATTGATTGCTTACGGAAATCCATTATGGGTAGATGGTTATATAATAATTGGTATGAAGGGTGATTTTAATACCTAACATCTTAACTGGGTGAAAAATACAGTTTAACGTATGACTTAGAGAAATTATTGCTGTTCAGGTCAATAATGGCAGTTAAGAAATGAAAAATAAACAAGTTCTTGAGAATTGTAAACTTAGAATAAATACCTCCTTAAAACTTTCTAGTTTCATGCTTTTTATATTCTTAAAGGTGTTTAATCACTAAGAGCAGTCTTTGTTTGTCTTCTTTTATGTTTCAAGAATGTAGTTTTTGGGGCCCCTGGGCGGCTCAGTTGGTTAAGCGTCTGACTCTTAGTTCTGGCTCAGGTCATGATCTTGTGGTCTGTGGGTTGAGCTCCTGCGCTGGGCCTGTGCAGACAGTGCAGAGCCTGCTCGGGGTTCTCTGCCCCTCCTCAGATCTCTCTCTCTCTCAAAATAAACAAATAAACTTTTTTCTGTTTTTTAAATCTACTTTTCTTAAGAGTCACTTATTTACACTTGTTTGAGGTCACTCTCCCTTGCTTCTGCATTCCAATGCCACTGTCTGCCTTTCAGGTCCCCAGTTACCCTTCAACCCTTCTCTCCTGAAGACCTTGTTCCCTGCTTTTTCCCTTTGTGTGGAAGGTGCGTGCCCTCCTCCTTTGCCATCCCCAAATGTCATTTCCTCAGGGAAAGCTAACCTTACACCCCAAGAAGATACTAGATTCCCAAGTGAAACATTCTTTTTTTTTTTTTTTAATTGTTTTTAACGTTTATTTATTTTTGAGACAGAGAAAGACAGAGAACGAGCTGGGGAGGGGCAGAGAGAGAGGGAGACACAGAATCTAAAGCTGCTCCGGGTCAGGTTCTGAGCTGTCAGCACAGAGCCTGACGCAGGGCTCGAACCCACAAACCATGAGATCATGACCTGAGCCGAAGTCCAACGCTTAACTGACTGAGCCCCCCAGGTGCCCCGCAAGTGACACGTTCTTTTGACATTCTGCTTTTCTTCAGAGTCCTTAGTACAGTTTGCTGTTCTATATTAATCATTCCATAATACTGTCTATCACATAGTGATTTCTGCTTAATGATTTTGTGTGTTTCCTCCACAAGGTTACAAACTGTGATGGCAGAAACAGTCCTTGTTTTCTAAATATTTTGCACTCTTTAGTGTAATTTTTTTTTCCTTTTTCTTTCTTTTTTTTTTTTTTTTAGCTCGTGTTATTTAGTGCCTACCCATTGTCAGAGAATGAGGTCTCTGTGATAATTGGTTCTTTGAAATTTGTTGATGTCCTTTGTTACTTAGTACATGGTTCAGTTTTAAAAATATTTCTGATATGTGCTTGAAAGGAAGAGTATTTGCTGCAGTGTCCTCTCATATATAAATGACTATTGATTCAGATCTGTTGTTCAGATTTACACCCTTCCTCCCTTTTTCCGTTTTTTTGTCTGGTTGATTTATCAGCTTTTGGAAATACACTGTTAAACATTCTCCTATGTTAAAATTACTCTTGTTATGAATTTGCCAGTTTCTCTGTTTAATTTGGACTGTTTTTGCTTTGTATATCCTGACGCTACATTGTTACGTGTGATTATTATTTCTTTTTGTTTATTATGTGGTGGTGTACTTCATTCCCATTAATTGTTCTGTGTTGTTTACCTTAAACATAAGGTGGCATATCCCTTTAAAAAATTTTTTTAGCCTTTTGCTTCTAATACATATCTTATAGCCACTATGGCTAAATTTTGTTTTATTTCTATTTTTAAAAATTTTTATTTTTTCAATGTTAGGATAGCCGAATTCAACCTCTTGACATATATTGTAGTTACTGATCTATTTGGAATCCACACATTCCAAGATCAGACAGATCTGTTCACACTGATTTGGGGTGTGTGGGCAGACGTCTCTGGAAGTCAGCAGGCTGGCAGATGCCGTTTTCCTCCCCTCCCCCAGCACCTGCAAAAGGCGGGGCCCCAGACGCTGTCGCCTACGCCTGGGGCTGAGAGCAGTGTTTGCCACAGCTGTGTGTGCACCGGCCCAGCCCCTGCATGCACGGCTGCCCCGTGGGCTCCGCCGGGCACAGCGTGGCACCACCACGCCCAGCCAGCAGGTGCACAGCTGCCCTGTGTGCCATGCTCCGCCCCTGCACCGTGCCTGGCCACTCACCCTCAGCCACCTCTGGGTGACACTCCCATCCTTGTGCCACGCTGCCACATAGCCCCCACCCGCCATAGTGGTTTTGGAGATCCCGCGTAGGATTAGTGGCCTAATTTTAGTGGCCCAGCAAATTTTGCTGACATTGTCGCCCAGTTCCCAAGTTCCCAGTGGCACGCCCCCTCAGAGGTGGCCTACCTTTGTCCCACTAACAACACAGAGAGCAAGCACTGCCCACAATAGGCAGAGGGTCAGTGTAGACACCTGCACCGAAAGGAAAAGTGACTCAGATACAACAGCAAGCCATAAGCAACATACGTAGGATATTCTCCTGAGGCACCAGGTTCTGGTGAACAGGGGACACTGCACTCCAGGTCCTCTTCTTCATAACGTCACCCCTTGCAAGAGTAGAAGACACAGCTTACTTTAACATACAGAAGTAGACACAGAGAGGCAGACAAAATGAGGAGAGAGAGAAATTTGTCCTAAATGAAAGAACAGGACAAGGCCACATGCAGAGACCAAAGCAAAACAGATATAAGTAATATGCCTGATAGAGAATTTATCTTTTTATTTATTCTTATTTTTTTAGGTTTATTTATTTTGAGAGAGAGAGCGAGCACGAGTGCATTCATGAATGGGGGAGGAGCAGAGAGAGAGGGAGAGAATGAGAGAGAGAGAATCCCAAGCAGGCTCTGCACTGTCAGCACAGAGCCTGATGTGGGGCTCGATTCCATGACCCATGAGATCATAATCTGAGTCAAAACCAAGAGTCAGATGCTTAACTGTCTAAGCCACCCAGCCATGCCCCCTCCCCTATAGAAAATTTAAAACAATGGTCGTAAGAATAATCACCGGACTTAAGAGTGGAAGGTATGAGTGAGACCCTTAACACAGAGATAAGGAGTAACATAGCAGACATAAAGGGCTCAATAAGCAAAATGAGAAAAATACCGGATGGAATGAGTAGCAGTATGGAAGAAGCTGAGGAACCAATTAGACACCTAGAAGACAGAGTAACGGAAAGTAATGAAGATTAACAAAAGAGAGAAGGAAGAACTCTGCAACACAAGAATAGATTTAGGGAAATCAGTGACTTTATCAAATGTAATTCATATTATAGGAGTTCTAGAAGAAGAAAGAGAAAAGGGGGAAGATAATTTATTTGAAGAAATAACAGCAGAAAACTCCCCTAATCTAAGAAAGGAAACAGCCACATCTAGGAGGTACAGAGAACTCCTGTCAGAATCAAAAACAGCAGACACACAAGACATATTGACATTAAATTTGCAGAATATAGTGATGAAGAAAAAATCTTAAAAGCAGCAAGACAAAAGATGTAACGAACTTACAAGGGAAAGTCCATAAGGCTACCAGGAGATTTATTTTCAACAGAAACTTTGCAACAGAAAAGGAGTGGCATAATATATTCAAAGAAAAATCTGCAGCAAAGAATACTCTATCCAGCAATCCTATCATTCAGAATAGAAGGCAAGACAGAGTTTCCAAGATAAACAAAAGGTAAAGTAGTTCATGACCACTAACCCAGCTCTGCAAGAAATATTAAAGAGGTCTCTTTGAGTGAAAAGGAGAGACCAAAAGTGGTAGTACAAAAGGTAGGAAACACAAAAGCAGTAAAAATGAATACACACACACACACACACACACACACACACACACACATATATATAATGGAGTATTATTCAGCTATAAAAAATGAAATCTTGCCACTTGCAACAATATGAATGGAGCTAGAGTATAAGGTTAAGCAAAAAAGTCCTTCAGAGAAAGACAAATGTGAGATTTCATTCATGTGGAATTTAAGGAACAAAACAAATGAACAAAGGAAAAAGAGAACAGGAAACTAAGAAACGGACTCTTAACTCTAGAGAACAAATTGCTTACCAGAGGGGAGGGGGGTGGGGACGGGGATGAACTAGCACAGTTGTCATGATGAGCACCGGGCGATGTATGGAATTGTTGAATCACTGTATTGTACACCTGAAACTAAGGTAACAGCATATGTTAACTAACTGGCATTAAAATAAAACCTTAAAAAAAGAGGAAAAGCTTTATTTAGCAAATGATGAAGAAAATGCTTTAGACAGCCACTGATAGAAATCTTTTTTATTTTCTAAGTTATTGCTGTGAGAACGTTCTTTCTCCTTTCCTTAACTTTTATTTTTTAATCAACTTTATTGATGTTTAATTTATATAACCATGCACACATTCTAAGTGTTCCGTTCCAGCACTAGTGTCTCGAACTCTGAGTTTAGAAGTCCTTCTTAATGTATGAACTTGGTCTTGTCTAATGTCTCCTCCTTCGAGACATTTGGAGGATGAATAAATAGTTTTGATGGTTTGAATACGTTACTATGGGAAAGGAGAAGTGAATAGATTTATTTCAGGCTTGCCTGTGTGCCTTTATGATTATAGGCTCTCTATCAATGAAAAGGCAATGACAAGTCATGGTGTCTCTTATCTTTGGAAATCAGAGCTTGCTCTTCACACCTGACTGGAATAAAGAAACATCTGTTGCTAGGCAGCCAAAGTGCTAGCACCTAGCAACTGTGATGTGTGTGTGAGGAACGTTAGGCTCTCTTTAGAGCCTGGTGATGTGTAGGATAAATCTATACTCATCTGTCTGAATTAACGGACACAAGAATCTAAAGAAGGGACTGGCAAAGAGCTTAGTGAAAACCCTACTGGACGTGGCAAGGTTAATTTAGTGTACTGTGTTTGGAATGCTTCTTACACATCTGTGGCTTGTCATTTACTAATTGTGTGACCCTGGAAACATTTCTTGAATGCCTAAAGCCTTATTTCTTTTAATCTGCAAAATGGAGATGGCAGTGCCTTACTGCATAAATAAGTTAATAGATGTGATGCAGTTTCCATAGCAAATGTGCACGAAATTAGGTATTGATAATAGCGTTTTTAGAGATTATATCACATGATACCTTTTTTAAAAACCTCTGTCAGTAGCGTTTCATTTATCTATTGCTTTAAAATGAACCATCCCCCAAACTTAGTTCCTTAAACATGATTTATTATTTCTTAAAATTCTCTGGATTACCTGGGCTCAACTGGTGATTCTTCCATGGTACACCTGGGGTCACTTAAGTGGCTTCTAGAGCTTGGGAGGAGCTAGAATATGCAAGATTGCTTTCCATCCCCCAGAAACCTTTTCCATGTGGCATCTTGTCACTCAGGAGTCCATCCTGGGCTTCTCTGTGGCATGGTTGCTGGCTTCCAAGAAGAGCATTTCAAGACAAAACTCAATGTGTGAGTGCTCGTCCAGCCTCTGCATTGTGTCTTAATGTCTCAATGGCTAAAGCAAGTCACGTGGCCAAGTCCAGAGGCAGTTTGACAGGGGATTATACAGGGCGTGAACCCCAGGAGTTATGGTTCACTGGGTACCACCTGTGTGGTAGTTTCCTTCAAGTGATATAAAGCACCCTAAGACCTTAATGTAGTTGGGACGTGAAACTCAAAACTGAATCCATGGTGTTGTGTTAGTAGTATGGGAGACAGTGCTTCTTAAACTTTAGGGTGTCCTAGAACCACTTGGGCAGACTGTTTAAAATGCATCTTCCTGGGCCCTCACTTCAGTGACCAGAAATAGCATTTTTAAAAACCTCACTAAGTTGTCTTGGTGAACACCCAATTTGAGAACCATTTATCAGAAGTTTTCAAGTCAGGGAACACTGCATTTCCTGTTGTGATCGGCCTCTATCAGCGGCTAGCCTTATGAAGTTTTATGCCCAATGGAAGAGTCTTAGTTTATTCTCTGTGGGAGGTTGGTAACAGCCATGGTTAGGGGATGGTTAAGGAAGAGTCACTGGATGTCAGTTGTTCCAATAGCTTAGAGGTAGGCCTCTATGCTTCATTTTTAGGTTGGTGAGAATTTCTTGGAGTGATGGAAAATTCGGGTGACCAGCACACTCTGTTCTGCCAATGTAACTTCTCTAATACTCTTTTAATTCTGTGCAGCAGTTGTTTAATAAGAATAACAGAAAAGTTTGCTCTGTGGCTAGGCAGTCTTTAGGTTGACATTTCTCCCTATTGAGATTGGAATGAAACCTAGTTTCACTGAAAGAGCATTAGATCAAGTCTAACAGTAAGGAAAATGACTTCTAAAATAGGTTTCTTGAAAGTCACAGGGTATATCAACAATAGCCAAATTATGGCAAGAGCCCAAATGTCCATCAGCTGATGAATGGATAAAAAAATGTAGTATACACCACCCCCCACTACACACACACGCACACACACCATGGAATGAAAACTTGTCATTTGCAACAATGTGGATGGAAGTAGACCGTATTATGCTAAGTGAAATAAGTCAATCAGAGAAAGCGAAATATCATTTGATTTCACTCATGTGGAATTTAAGAAACAAAATGGATAAACATAGAAAGAAAGGAAAAATAAGATAAAAAAACAGAAAGGGAGGCAAACCATAAGACTTTTAAATTCAGAGAACAATCTGGGGAGAGGTGGAGGAGGGGATGGGCTAAACGGGTGATGGGCATTAAGGAGGGCACTTGTTGGGATGAGCACTGGGTGATATATGTAAGTGATGAATCACTAAAATCTCCTAAAGCCATTATTATACTATATGTTGAATATGATGGATTTAAATAAAGTTTTTTTTTAAATGATACAACCTAAAAGGAAAAAAGTCATAGTGCAGTTTTTTTTTTTAAATTTTAAATGTTTGTTTATTTTTGAGAGAGAGAGACAGACAGACAGACAGCATGAGCAGGGAGGGCCAGAGAGAGAGGGAGACACAGAATCTGAAGCAGCTCCAGGCTCCGAGCTGTCAGCACAGAGCCCGACGCGGGGCTCAAACCCATGAACTGTGAGATTATGACTTGAGCCAAAGTCGGAGGCTCAACCAACTGAGCCACCCAGACACCCCCATAGTGCAGTTTTAAGCTTTCATAACCTCAGGATTTTTTATATTCTATTTTTTGCATTTTGAATAATATTTAATTTTAAGTTTATGTTTTGATAAATATTTTAAAAAGAAAATTATGTATTTAAACTTTCAATCATATTTTCTTCTCCATTTGGAGCATTCATTCTTCTGAGTTACTGAGACCTACATTAAGACTTGTGAGAGACGTCTGCACATGTATTACTTTAGGGATGATGTTTATTGGAAAGAGGATTGTTTCATTTAAAAATAAATTAGAAACCTCATTTTCCCATTCCTCTTCCCCTCCCCCCCACTGTTTTATACTTTAGCATTCAGCAGTCATTATACAGGGAATAATGTTATCAGAGCAGCTTGACACATATGCCTCTGAGATAGTGATCTGTTGACCTCTATGAGGTTCTGTGTCTACACACAGACTTTTAGGAGAAACAGGAGGGCCCAGGCACAGCCTTATGCAGAACCCCGATGACTGAGTACCACTCCCCTTGCCTGTTTTCATGCACGTGTCTGTCAGAGGACTGTGTAACCTGCGAACTCTAGAGAACTACTGGCAGAGCTAGACACGATGTAGAGGAAAACCTGTATCAAAGTTTGTAGCAAAGAGAGCTTGTCCCCATCCCTCTGCCTTGGCGCGTCTCCCTTTACTGGTTTTCTGTGTCTGCTCCTAACCTGCCCTCTGCAGAAACGGCTGTGTTAATTGCAGTGACCAAAGGAAGACAGGAGTTTCTTCTGCCCAGGCTGTGGTCCTGCTCTTTGGGAGGCTTCCTGCCTCCAGCCCAGGAGCGGTACCAGTCCCTGCAGAGGTGGGGTCCAGGGATTCAGCTCACATGCTGCTACTCTATCAGGAGATGTTTTATTTTTATTTATTTATTTTTTAAAATGTTTTATTTATTTCTAGGAGAGAGAGGGAGAGACAGCGTGAGCAGGGGAGGGTCAGAGAGAGAGGGAGACACAGACTCTGAAACAGGCTCCAGGCTCTGAGCTGGCAGTCAGCACAGAGCCCGACGCGGGGCTCGAACCCACGAACCGCGAGATCATGACCTGAGCGAAAGTCGTACGCTTAACCGACTAAGCCACCCAGGCGCCCCAGGAGATGTTTTAAAATGAAAAGCCAAGGTAGCATGATCTCATGTTGTAAGACTTGAGAAGATTCATTTAGCTCATATGGTAGATTATAAATGCCATATTTCTGACAATATAATTGATTCTTTAAAAAAATTTTTTTTAGGGGCGCCTGGGTGGCTTAGTCGGTTAAGTGTCCGACTTTCGCTTAGGTCATGATCTCGCGGTTCGTGGGTTCAAGCCCTGCGTCAGGCTCTGTGCTGACTGCCAGCTCAGAGCCTGGAGCCTGTTTCAGTCTGTGACTCCCTCTCTCTCTGACCCTCCCCTGCTCACACTGTCTCTCTCTCTCTCTCCTAGAAATTAAAAAAAAAATTAAAAAAAAATTTTTTTAAATGTTTTACTTATTTTTGAGAGAGCGAGAGAGACCTCATTCCTGAAGCAGAACCTGAAGCAGCTCCAGGGTCCGAGCTGTCAGCACAGAGCCCGACGTGAGGCTTGAACCCACGAACCATGAGCATGACCTGAGCCGAAGTCGGACACTTAACCCACTGAGCTACCCAGGTGCCCCTATAATTGATTCTTATGAGGAAGAAAAAAGGCACATACCTAAAGAAAAGATGGTAACTTCTAGGAAGATCTTTGAAAAGCTGGGGTTTCCAGATGACATGTTAAGAGATGGGAGGAGTGGACACTTTTGAAAAATGCTGAAGGGACATGATGGCCGTAACTGCTTTTTGGGGGTATTGTTAATAAATGGCTCTCTGCTTTTCTACATCATCACACATCTTACTCCAGAAACCCTGTCATTTAAGGTCCTCACATATTTTGGCAGTTAGTTCGTTTGTAACCTATCACCGACTTCTGTCTACTCTCTCCGTTACAGGTGGTGGCTTGTGTCTACAAAACGGAGAGTGGATTAGTCATCCTGGTGACTTCTCCATACCTATTTTTGTGGTGGTTTTTGCAGAATAGCCTAGTTACCAAAGGGATGGTTTGCAGTGTCTCTTTAGGATAATCTTGATGATTTCCATTTCAGCATATTGGAGAGAGCTCAGATGTCTCTGGTATGTTTGAAATCAGTCTTGAAATTTGGGTAGATTTATGCTGCAGACACTCTATTCTGTTTTTCTTATTCTTTAGAATATCCTAGATTTGAGATTAGAACAACTTGAAACCAAATCTTTTTCCTTTCTCTCCTCCAAATTTTTATTTAAATTCCAGTTACATAATGTGCATTGTAATACTGGTTCCTGGTGTAGAATGTAGTGACTCATCACTTACATACAACACCCAGTGCTCATCACAGGTGCCCTCCTTAGTGCCCATCACCTATTTAACCCTTACCCCACTTAACCCCCCTCCAGTAACTATCCGTTTATTCTCTACAGTGAAGAGTCTGTTTCTTGGTTTGCCTCTTTTTTCCCCACGTTCATTTGTTTTTGTTTCTTAAGTTTCACATATGAGTAAGATCATGTGGCATTTTTCTTTCTCTGACTGATTTATTATGACATTATTATGCTTAGTATAATACTGTGTAGCTCATCCACATTATTGCAAATGGCAAGATTTCATTTCTTTTTTTTTTTTTTGATGGTGGAGTAATCTGTTGTGTGTATACATATATATATATACACACACACACATGCCTATATATATATATACACACAGACAACATATTATATACAATAGATAAATACATATATATATATATATATCTCACATCTCTTTCTCTGTTCATTGGTTGATGAGTATTTGGGCTCCTTCTATAAACTGGCTATTGTTAATAGTGCTGCAATAAACATTGGGGTGCATGTCCCTACAAATCAGTACTTTTGTGTCCTTTGGGTAAATACCTAGTAGTGCAACTGCTGGATTGTAGGATAGTTCTATTTTTAACTTTTTGAGGAACCTCCGTACCGTTTCCCATAGTGACTGTACCAGTTTGCATTCCCAGCAGCAGTTTAAGAGGGTTCCCCTTTCTCTGCATCCATCCTTATGTTTCCTGTGGTGTTAATTTTAGCCATTCTGGCAGGTGTGAGGTGATACCTCCTTGTGGTTTTAATTTTGCTTTTCCCTGCTACTGAGTGATGTTGAGCTTCTTTTCATGTGTCTTAGCCATCTGTATGTCATCTTTGTAAAAATGTCTATTCATATCTTCTCATTTATTTCTTAACTGGATTATTTGGGGGTTTTTTGTGCTGAGTTTTATAAGTTCTTTATATATTTTGGATACTAACCCTTTATCAGATACGTCATTTGCAAATATCTTCTCCCATTCTATAGGTTGCCTTATAGTTTTGTTGATTGTTTCCTTCACTGTGCAGAAGCTTTTTATTTTGATGAAGTCCAGTACTTTTTTTTGCTTTTGTTTCCCTTGCTTTAGGAGACATATCGAGTAAGAAGTTGCTGCAAAAGCCAAATCTTACTAAGCATTAGCAGCCTAATGTGATTCAAAACACATGCCTCAAATTCTTCATAAGTATGGTGTGAGGGGATATATATCAATATCGATATCAAAATCGATATAGATATAGATCTGTCACCCATTTGAGTGCTTGAGGAAAAGTCATCACTCTAAGAAAATCATCTGACATTGATAGATAATTAAATAATGTTGCATGTTTTCTTTAGGAACTGGGCTTTATAGGTGTTGGAACTACCAGATTGTTCCTTTTAAGGAATAGACACCAAGGAGACACAAAAGTGGATAATGCTAAGTCTTAGCCAGGAATTTATCTGAGTAGCTTTTATTGGCATTTTTCTTATATTAATAGAAGTAATAGACATTGTAGAAAATTTAGCAAACAGAAATGTGTTCATTTTAAAAATCCCTTACTCCCACCATGTAGAGATTCCTTTGCAATGTGGCATGTTCTTCCTTCTCTGTATGTGTTCTGAACAAAATAAGCAACACTGAAGGATATATGCCATCTAAGTCTATTCATATAAAGTTCAAATATAGGCAAAAGTCAACTGTATTTTTTAAGAATGCATATGTATGCAGGAAAGAAGAAAGAAGTGCATGGAAAGGATTATTCCAGTCAGGTATTCGCTGAGGGGAGAAAGGGCGGTGATGGGGAAACGCATTTGGAGGGTCCCTGGTGCTGGGAGTATTTTGGTTTTCTTACCTAAGTGGTGGTTACCATAGATATTCACTTTAAAGTTGTTTATGAAACAGCATATCTGTTACGTATTTTACCACAAAATATACTCTTTATATTTTACAGTAATTACATAGAAATGAGCGAGGCATAGAATAGATGGCATAGTATGTATTTCAGTAAACCAAAGGTCATGTCTGTACATTTGTGTATATATATACATATTGAATATGCTTAGAAGACTATGTAAGAAATTCTAACAGTGACTGCCTTGGAGAAGGACCGAGAAGCTGGAATGGGAGGGAGACACTTTTACCTTACACACTTTTATTTCCATGTCTTCTGATAAAGAATGGTCTTAAAAATTAAGTGATAGAGGGTACAGGAAACTAAGACAAAAATACAAAACTTAAGAATTTAACACCTCTCATGGAGCACTTGAGTGGCTCAGTCAGGTAAGCATCCAACTTCGGCTCAGGTCATGTATGATCTTGCAGTTTGTGAGTTCAAACCCTGCATCAGACTCTCTGCTGTCAGCATAGAGCCTACTTCGGATCCTCCGTTCCTCTTTCTCTGTGCCCCTCCAGTGCTCATGCACTCGCTCTCAAACCTCTCTCTCTCTCTCTCAGAAATAAATAGTAGGGGGCACCTGGGTGGCTCAGTTCGTTAAGTGTACAATTTTGGCTCAGATTACTGTGTTGTGGTTCATGAGTTCGAGCCTTGTGTCAGGCTCTGTGCTGACAGCTCAGAGCCTGGAGCCTGCTTCAGATTCTGTGTCTTCCTCTCTCTCTCTCTGTCCCTGCCCCGCCTGCATTCTCTCTCTCTCAAAAATAAATTTAAAAAAATATTTGAAAAATAAACATTAAAAAAAAAAAGAATTTAGCACGTCTCTGACTTCCTTGTTAAGACTGTGTAGGTTAGGAGTAGTGTGATTAAGGAAAACCAGGACTGAAAATTAAAATCATAAGGCTTTTTGGGTCACATTACCCTTTTCTATGGTCAGAAGAATGGTTTTTATGACACCCTGCTGTCCTCAGAGATCTGGCCCACAGTCCTGCTTCTCAAATGTTGTGTGCAGCTAGGTCACCTGGGAGGCTTGTTAAAATAGACTCCAGAGTGTCCCATTGAGTAGGTCAAGTTCCCAAGTCATGGTCATGCTATTACTGCTTAAGTGGGCGCTACAGTTTTGAGAGCCACTAGACAGGAGAGTTGCCCCCTACATGAGCACTATCCTGGGAAATGGAACAAAAATGGAGGTCCCTACCCAGGGCAGATAGTTCTATATTTTGTGGCCCATGTTATGGAATTATGTCTATTTTTAAGCCTATCTATGAATGACAATATAGATCTTCACTGAGTAAATCAAAGCCACTTAAAATCAACAGAAGTAGCAGTGTTCTTGAAGTAGATATCTAAATTTGTGCATTTCCTCAACTGTGACTTTGGGTAGCCTGAATCAACAAAGATCAATGTACTTATTTTTTAAAAATTGTACAATAGACTAGCTTTGAGAATCTTTCTCTTTTGGGTCTTTTCAATAAAAGGAGACAAATGATGGAACTAATTTTAAGAAAGGGAAAGGATTTTTTTTTTCATGTTGGAGCTAATGGATCCAAGGTTTGAGTTACTTTTTGTCTTTTTCATTGTGTTTATCTCTTTAAGGCTAACAGATTTCCACCAATGAATTATAACATGTACGGCACTTGTGTATCTCATGAAAATCTCCTTGAAATACAACGTCTGCTTCCAATGTGGAAGCACAATTCTTCCACCCTCCACAAGAGGGACCGGCCCTTTCCAAATTAGGAAAGATCTCCCCCTGTATTGAAGCTGGCGGTATCCTGTGGTGTCGAAACTCAGTGTCTCTTTGTGACAGTGTGATTGACTTGTTTTCTGTAGTAACCTGGCATTGACTCTGGACTTCTAATGACCTATTTGCCTAATGTTACAAAATTTCAGTTTCTGATCTGTCTACCCAGTTCTCTGTTTTTGTTTTTCTTGGACTGCCCTTATTTTTAAAATTGTGATCTTGTTTTAGTCACATAGCTGTTCTTGGCTTCTTTTGCTGTACTGAGCCTACCCTTGCCTTCCCAGCAAAGAAGGGAGTCCTTTTCCTTAGATCCTCTGCATCTTCTCTGTTGTTCCTGAGTCGGTGTGGGGCGTGCTTTTACTTACACTTAATTACACGATCATGATTTTTAACACACTTAGCTACCATATTGCAGATGCATCTGTAAAACTACATTGGCTATTTTTATTGCCTTGTAGGGAATTTACATATTATGGTCCTTAGGACATTGGTATGGATAAATGTATATTTTAGATGTGGGTGTGTGGTATAAGTGGAGAATCAGAAATGCTATTTGGATGAATTAGGTCTGTCTTTTATTAAACCTCCTTGCTACTAGAATAGGTTTTATGATCAGCTAATGGAATAACTTGAGATCTTCTAAGACCTGAGAGCCTCACTCGTTCTGACTTTAAAGATTATGCTAAATACAAACTCTCATCTGCAGTTACTGTAAAGTGATTCTTCAATATTTCTGCTTACTAGAAGGCAGAAACGCAACACATTTGCATCCAAACTAATTTGCAGGTGTATCTTCTCTTCTGATTAAAAATTACTGGAAGATTAGGGTGCCTGGTGGCTTAGTTGGTTGAGCATCCAACTTTGGCCCAGGTCTTGGTTCATGGTTCATGGGTTCAAACCCCGTCATCGGGCTTTGGGTTGACAGTGCCAAGCCTGCTTTGGATTCTCTGTCTCCCTCTCTCTCTGCCCCTCCCCCACTTGTGCTCTCACTCCCTTTCTTTCTCTCTCACAAATATTAAAAAAATATTGGGGTGCCTGGTGGCTCAGTCTGTTAAACGTCTGACTTCAGCTCAGCTCAGGTTGTGAATTCGAGCCCAGCGTCGGGCTCAGTGCTGACAGCTCAGAGCCGGGAGCCTGCTTCTGATTCTGTGTCTCTCTCTCTGTCTCTGTCTCTCTCTCTCAAAAATAAAAATAAACTAAGAAAATAAAAAATAATTACTGGAAGATTATTAGTGAAGGGGCATTGCCTGGGAACATATTGCTGTCTAGGAAACTGAAAGCTTTTCCACCTGGTTTTTATGCCCAAGGTTGTTTGTTATGCATGTGCGCTAGGATTAGTATTAAGTTCTTTCTGTTGAATTATTATTTTTTCTTAAAATTTTTTTTTAATGTTTTATTTATTTCTAGGAGAGAGAGAGAGACAGCGTGAGCAGGGGAGGGTCAGAGAGAGAGGGAGTCACAGACTGAAACAGGCTCCAGGCTTTGAGCTGGCAGTCGGCACAGAGCCCGACGCGGGGCCCGAACCCACGAACCTCGAGATCATGACCTAAGCGAAAGTCGGACGCTTAACCGACAAAGCCACCCAGGCGCCCCTCTTTCTGTTGAATTATTAATGCTTGTGATTTCTCTTGTATTTCACTATTGAAATTGATTTAAACTCTTATAATCTCTAGCTCTGATTTGGCTTTGCACTAATCACAGTTTAAAGGCAAACTAGCCCTATTTTTCATTAAAATAATTTTTAATTTTATTTCACGAGATTTAAATTGTAAAAGAAATCAAATTCCTCCAATTTGACTTAAACTGATATTTATTAATATTAAATATCATCTGTGTGTCAGTTTTGTCAGTTCACGTACTCTTGTCTATTTCAGGATTAAATCTTTTCTTTCACGAGTTCTTACCCAAACGAAATGCAAGACTTCTTCATTGACATTTATGGTGAACTGTCTTGCACAAAAAGCCTAGGTGCTTCTTTTTTTTTTTTTTTTTTAAGTTTTTAATGTTTATTCATTTTTGAGAGACACAGACAGACAGCATGAGCGGGGAAGGGGCAGAGAGAGGGAGACACAGCATCTGAAGCAGGCTCCAGGCACTGAGCTATAGCTGTCAGCACAGAGCCCGACGCGGGGCTTGAACCCAGGAACTGTAATATCATCACCTGAGCCGAAGTCGGAGGCTTAACCAGCTGAGACACCCAGGTGCCCCCTGGGTGCTTCTTTAAAATTTAGTTTTGTGTGTAGTTTTGATCATCAGAGGGTCCTTTTCATGGGCTCTTGTTTCTATAAGTTGAGTTTTATTTTCATCTATTTATACCTTATTACTGCATGGAGTAAGCTTAACATTCATGATAAAGGTGTTTTTCAAGTTTTCCCACAGTAGAGGGGTGTGTTTCTTGGCTGCAAGGTTGCTTTTAGTTGTATACATTACTGAAGAATATAAGCATTATGATATCAAGGGAAAATACCAAGACTCCAGGAAAGACCTTAGTATCAGAATAAGTTCTTTCCATAGGAAATATTTTTTGATGTCGAGAGTTGTACTGGTAGATTATGAGCTATGACAGCCAATTTTGTCATAGTCTTGAAGACTATTGTCCGTCTACCTTGTTAACTAAAACTACTTGAGTTTTCTCTTAATGATTTTCTCACTCTAAAAGTTTTGTAGTGGGGTGCCTGGGTGGCTTAGTCGGTTAAGCGTCAGACTTTCGCTTAGGTCATGATCTCGCGGTTCGTGGGTTCGAGCCCCGCGTCGGGCTCTGTGCTGACTGCCAGCTCGGAGCCTGGAGCCTGTTTCAGCTCAGAGCCTGGAGCCTATTTCAGAGTCTGTATCTCCCTCTCTCTCTTACCCTCCCCTGCTCACGCTGTCTCTCTCTCTCTCCTAGAAATAAATAAAAAATATTAAAAATATTAAAAAATAAATAAATAAATAAAAAAAAATAAAAGTTTTGTAGTACCACTACTACCTGGTAAATGATTATTGTTTCCTCTCTCTTGTTCTTTCAAATTTTGATAAGCATCAAAATAGTTAGAAGGAAGGAAAGCTTAAAGTCTGTATAATTAAGTTGGGTGAAGATCCTGTGAACATTTCAAAATGTACTAGATATATATTATAAAATATATTTATATTTTATATTCTTCTTCTGTTATTGATTCCATAGTATATATTCAGAAGATCAAAAAAGATAAATTATACTTATATAAATAATATGTATTTTTGCATATTGTAGGGGATGCAAACTTTTACTTTTACCCTCTAAGAGGTTTTCAGGGGTGATGAGAAGTGAATTGGCATGAGATAGTTCAACAGGAGACAGCATACAGATTTACTTAATACAAGTTCTACGTGACACAGGAGCCTTCATAAGGAATGACGAGCCAAAGAAATCGAGAAAACCTGCTTTTATATTAGGTTGAACAAAGAGAGGCATTTGTGCCAAGCGTTGGAAGCAATGGAACTATGTGTGTGGCATGGCAGGAGGGAGACAGGAATGATTTTCACGAAGTCTGTACAGAATCCTCAGCCTCAACATTTTGTTCTTAATGAGAAGTATGTTGTTTTCCTACCAGTATGGGGAGGCTATCTTTCATGTGGGAATTTCATCTCCTGCTTTTCAGAAAAAGAAGGAAGGTCAGAGTATTTTTCTTATTTGTGCTGAGACGAATGTCTTTAACTCATTAGTTAAATATACTAAGATACTCATAGTCAATATACCAGAGCAGTGTATTTTGGAGTGGCATGTATTATTTAATATACGTGAATTATTTAATTAAATGATATGTACAAGCCGATTAAATATTTTGACTATGGTCATGTAACACAATCCGGTTTAGGGTTGACAGAACTCGGTTTAAATTCAGTTCTGTCTCGGGGTGCTAGGTGGCTCAGTTGGTTAAGCATCCAACTCTTGATTTTGGCCCAGGTTGTGATCTTACAGTTCATAAGTTTGAGCTCCACTTTGGGCTCTGCCCCTATGGTGTGGAACCTGCTTGGGATTCTCTCTCTCCCTCTCTCTATGTCCCTCCCTCGCACATGTGTGTGTATTCTCTATCTCTCTCAAAATAAGTAAACCTAAAAATTTTTTTTAAATAAATTAATTAATTCAGTTCTATCTTTTACTCTGCTATTCTAGGGCATGTTGTCTTTCTGTTGAGTATAGTCGGTAAGAATCTATAAAATGAAGGTAATAATAGTACTTGCCTCCTAGGAAGTTGTTGTAAGGATTACATGAAATAGTATGAATAGCGCATATAATACATACAGGGAAGAAGCCTGACTCTCATCTTCCAAATTTGTGTTCTCCTCCCACAGCGTACACTTGCTTCTGGTAAGTGACTGCCATGTCGGAGACTGTATTTTCTAACTTTCCTTACGCAGTCATCTCACTGGGTTTTTTGAAAAGGCTCTTCTCCATTGAATCGCTTTAACGTCTTTGTCAAAAATGGTATTTGTGTGGATCCAGTTCTGGGTTTTCAGCTTTGTTCGTTGGTCTGTATGTGTGTTGCTCTGCCTGTGTTGCAGGATCCTGGTCACCACAGAGTTAGGAGATTGAGTAGACTGATTTTTTTTTTTTTTTTTTTTTACTTTTTCTTGGAATTGCTTTAGCTCTTTTAGTTCCTTTACCCTTCCATATGATTTCGGAATAATCTTGTCTGTATCTACAAAATATCTTGCTGGGATTTTGATAGGAATTACACTAAATCTATCAATTGGGAATTGAAATCATTTTACTATGTTAAGTCTTCTAAATCATGGATGCTGTATGACTCCTTTTGTTTAGAGCTTCCATCCAGCATTTGGTAGTTTTCACAACTCCTGTGCATGTTTTATTAGACTTCTGTCTAGTAATTTTTGTCTTTTTGAGTGATTATACATGACATTGTAGTTTCAGTTTCAGGGTCCGCATATTTGTTGCTGGTATGCAGATACATTGTTGAATTTTGTATGTTTGTCTTATATCCTGCAACCTTGCTGAAGTCAATTATTAGTTCTAGAATGTATTTTGTAGTTGTTTGGATTTTGTGTATGGACAGTCTGTCACATGCAAATGAAAACAATTATATTTCTTTCTGATCTGAGTGTCTTGTCTTTTCTTGCTATATTTACTGGCTTGAACTTCTGGCACCATATTGAATAAGAAAAATGAGAATGGGCATTCTTGCTTTTTATTATTAGACATATGTTAGCTCTGGGTTTTTTTGGTAGATGCTCTTTATGAAATTCAGGACGTTCTCTTCTGTTCCTATTTTTTTCTTAGAGTTTTGATCATGAATGAGTTGACTTTTTTCAGAAATGTTTTCCTCCATCAGTTGATATGATCATGTGATTTTTTTTCTTAAGGCTTTTAACATAATAGATTACACTGAATTTTTTTTTTATGAACAATGAACTAAGCTTATGTTCCTGAAATAAACCTCACTTGGTCACGTTGCTGAATTTGACTTGCTAATATTTTGTTAAGAACTTTTACAACTATACTCATAAGGATTTTCATATGTAGTTATATATTTTTGTACTTTGTCTGCTTTTGGTATTAGAATAATACTATTTTCATAAAAGGAATGGGAATTATCCACTTTATTTCATTGTACTTTATTGTACAATTTATATTGTTCTTTTTGTTTAGCCTAACATTGTATTTTGAATTTTTTTTCTGTACAACTAAAAAATCTTTGAAAACAGAATCTTAAAGTCTAAATAATAGTTGTAGGGGGCACTTGGGTGACTCAGTGGGTTGGGCGTCTGACTTCAGCACAGGTCAGGATCTCACTGCTTGTGAGGTCCAGCCCTGCCTTGGGCTCTGTGCTGACAGCTCAGAGCCTGGAGCTGCTTCAGATTCTGCCTCCCTTTCTCTCTGCCCCTCCCCCACTTGCACAGACATGTGCACACTCTCTCTCAAAAATAAATAAGCATTAAAATTTTTTAAAAATAGTTGTAGGAATGTATTCCTCTTTATCTTTTCCTTGCTTTATTATTTAGAAATTTAAAAATATTGGGGTGCCTGGGTAACTCAGTTGGTTAAGCATTGGACTCTTGATTTCGGTTCAGGTCAAGATCTCACAGTTTGAGATCAAGCCCCATGACAGGCTCTGAGCTGACAGGGTAGAGCCAGATTGGGATTTTCTCTCTCCTTCTTTTCCTCTCCCTGCTTGTGTGCATGTGGCTGTGGTGCGTTCTTTTCTTTTTCTCTCAAATAAACCTTATAAAACAAATTTTAAAATGTTACTATTAATACTTCTGTAATTAGTTTTTTCCAATGTAAATCCTTGTGAATCTCTTATTTATCCTTAAAATAATTTCAAATAATGGATTTTTAAAAAATGTTTATTCATTTTTGAGAACGAGGGAGAGAGTGAGCGCACATGCCTGAGCAGGGGAGGGGCAGAGAGAGAGGGACAGAGGATCTCAAGTGGGCTCTGAGCTGACAGTAAGTCCGATGTGGGGCTTAAACTCCTAAACCATGAGACTATGACCTGAGCCTAAGTCAGATGCTCAACCAACTAAGCTACTCAGGTGCCCCTCAAGAGATGGAATTCTTATTATCAAATGATAAAATTTTAACGTTTTTGATAAACCTCAATTTATCTTCCAGAAAGAGGGTACCAGGTACTCCCATAGTGGTATGTCTATGAGATTTCCTGTTTCATTATATTCTAACTTCTAAATATTGTTTGATTTGGTATGGTTTCTTCCTATTTGTTACTCTGGATATTTCTTCTTGTTTCAGTCAATACCGTTCCAATCATTCTATAGGAGAGTACTTGTAAATTCCCAAGATTTTGAATTTTGTTGTTGTTAACTTTTCTGGAAATTTTCTCATTTTATTGTGTTAGTCAAATAAATGGTCTGTATAATTTTTATTTATTATAGTTATGTTGGAAAGTTTAGAATACACCTAATTTTTTTAAAAAGTCTGCTAATATTCATAATATTTGCCATTGAGTCTGCAAGAGTTGGTTGGAGAATGGTATGTTTCTGTTTCTCCTTTATTTCTAACATTTTTTTTTATAAATGCCATGTCATATATTCTGTGCATATAGATTTATGATACTCTAGTTTTACTTTTTAAAATATCCTGAGATATTATTTCCCCTGACATTTATTTTGTTTATTGTTAATATTGCTACCCATTTGGCTATTTTGATTTTGTTCACTATACAATTCATTTTATTTTCTATATCGTATAAATAGAACATGGTTGGGCTTTAACATTTTATCCAAACTGAGACTGTTTTAAATGGGGATATGTGAGCTGGTTTATCTTACACTTGCCACCTTGTTTTATGATTTTGATTTATTTTTAACATTTTTATGTATTAAATCAACTATTATCCTGCCCTTTTTCCTCTTGCGTGGAGTTTTGTAGGCAGACTTTGTTTCAAATGTTGCTTAAAATTTGTTTTGTTTTGTTTTTAATTTTTTTTAATGTTTTATTTATTTCTGAGAGAGAGAGAGACAGTGTGAGCAGGGGAGGGTCAGAGAGAGAGGGAGACACAGAATCTGAAACAGGCTCCAGGCTCTGAGCTGTCAGCACAGAGCCCAACACAAGGCTCGAACCCACGAACTGTGAGATCAGGACCTGAGCTGAAGTTGGCCGCCAACCGACTGAGCCACCCAGGCGCCCCAGTTTAGTTTTGTTTTTAAAGGCACTTAAATTGCTGCCTGGAAAGTGTAAAAGTTTCTGTTTAAGGAAAGGAAAAGACTAGGGCAAATTTCCATTTCTGTGACTAGACGGAATTTTGGTCATCATTGCTCAGTCTATCCTTCCTCNGTGAGCAGGGGAGGGTCAGAGAGAGAGGGAGACACAGAATCTGAAACAGGCTCCAGGCTCTGAGCTGTCAGCACAGAGCCCGACGCGGGGCTGGAACCCACGAACCGCGAGATCATGACTTGAGCTGAAGTCGGACGCTCAACCGACTGAGCCCCCCAGGCGCCCCTGTTACTTAAAGTTTTAACTATTCTTTACGAATCTGTAGAAATGTTCTTACTCATGCGTGCACCCACCTGCAGACACTGGACTCCAGCCCTCTACAAAATTCACTGCAAATATTCAGGAGTTCCTAGTGGCAGAAAGATAGGCTCGGCCTTGCTGTGTCAGTGTCATGTGAGGACCCTCTTTCCCCCTCTCCTCTTGCTCTGACTTACTCCTAGCATGGATGTCACTGTGTGGCTTCGACTACATTGACTTTTCTTCTCTGGGGAACCATTGGGTCTTCCAGGCTCTGTTGTTCCTGTAGCTGGTGTTGCTGTGACCCGGGTGACCTGTTTCTGCTCCATCAGTGCAGCCAGCTCCTTACGCGTGACCTGGACTCTAGCACAGTCTCCTTGAGATGTCTTGGCAGCGGTGTTCTCTTTTGGAAGGGGAGGTATAAAATTTTAACAGAACTGAGAAAAATAGATTCATGCAAATTCTATAAGCAAAGCTATGCCTGCAGCTGAATTTCTACTAATTCACTTGTGACGATTATTACCTACTACTGGCCTGTTAGTGCTATTGTGTGCCCCTGGCTACGCTATGAATTTTACACACAAAGACACATTTAATCCTCATAACAAGCCTATGAGGGAGGAACTACTTTTTTTTTTTTTTTTTTTTTTTTTTAAACAAATGAGGAAAGAAACTGAGACCATGTAGAGGTAAAACTGAGATAGGTCAAGAAGAGAGCTTTTCAGACTGGATTATTTGCCAAGACTTACATCTGTGGCCTAGAGAGCAAATTGATACTTAGCCCTTGGCCAAATATCTCCTGTGTAGTTTTTAGTAACCTCAGTAATCTTCCTCTTTCTCTGCCGTACGGTGGGAGGTTTTACCCCTTTTGGCAGCTATAAGGCAAGGGAGAATAACTCATTTTTAACTCTGGGTTGTTTTGGTTGCTAGCAGTGAAGGGCTTCCCTACTTACGGACATAGTGGAAAGTGTTTTTCCCCTGGTTCTAGCTTTAAAAAAAGCAAAACAGTGAAGGCCTCTGATTGGCTTTTGCCAGTGATAGGCCCATTCCTATGTGAATTGCTCTGATCTTAGCAGAGTGCTAATAGGTCGGCTTTCACCTCTTGACTACTCACAGAGACCATGACCATAGTCATAGAGTTGTATAGGAAAATGGCAGGCAGCTCCCATTCCAATCAAATGACCGGTGAGATCAGTTTCCTTAAAAGAGAATAGGGAGCTCTTAATCCCAGGAGAAGCAAGAGTTTTTAGAAAAACAAAGCAATGGGTGTGTGATATTAAGGATTGGACACAGGGTGGCCATTACACCCTTTTGAACAATCCAAGTGAAAGGTATAGAGATATGAACTAAGGCACTGGAAGTGGAGAAGAAGAGGTGATTTGACATTCAAAAAATTTAAGAACATTCATGGAGTTATAAGCAAACCATTAAAAAACAAATTAGCTATGCAAACATCAGCCAGGGGGGGAAAAAGGGCAGTCTGCTTTGTTTGACCGTTTTGAACTTGTTTGCTGCAAGGCATGGAGTTTCACTTTTTTTTCCCTTTTTGCTACTTCATTTACATAGTTATTGTTATTTGTTCAGTCTGAACATTTTCTGTCTAGAACAAAGTAAAGGACATATGGTTATTGACAGTTTGTTGTTTTAAGCTGTTACACACAGAACAGGTTTCTTAAATGCCTCTCTATTCTGCCTCCACACACAACCAACTGAATATAAAAAAAGCAATATCCTTGACTCACGTCTGACTGTTCTTGGCAGAATGGCAATGTTACTTGAACTATAACTTTTCTATTGGTTTATCTGTGAATAGAATTATTCTGTTCAGATGGTACATTTTCATGGGGGCATGGTTTAATGTGATTATACATTTGTAATAGAGGTAGATTTCTCTTTGTATTGGTTATGTACGAGGCTTAATACTGCTTCCATATTTAAATGATTCTTATGTAATCATGTAAAACATTTTACTTCTTAGAAAAGACCCTTTAAGGTATCTGTGAGATCAAATCTATTTTCAAAATAATAATCATTTTATTTGCCTTTTGAAATGTGACATTTGCACTAATGGTACAAAGCCAGTGGTGGGTAAAACTGCTGGTGCCTTAGCAAAAGATAGTGGGAGAAAACTGTACTGTGTACCAATAGTCACTTATTCTTTTAATTAAATTATCATGTGCTTGTAGAAAAAAAAAGCCACTTTCACTTAAGAATGGGGCGCGTGAGTGGCTCAGTCAGTTAAGCGTCTGCCTTCTTCTCAGGTCACGATCTCATGGTTCATGAGTTCAAGCCCCGCATCCAACTCTGCTGACGGCTGGGGGCCGGGAGCTGCTTCAGATTCTCTGTCTCCCTCTCTCTGCCCCTCCCCCACTCGTGTCTCTCTGTCTCTCTCTGTCTCAACAGTAAATAAACATTAAAAAACAATTTAAAAAAGAATGTCCTTGATGAAGCAGAAAAAATTATTAATTTTATTAATTCTTGACCTTCCAGTATATGCCTTTTTGATATAGTATGTGAAGAAATGGGAGGTGTACATAAAGCACTTTTGTTCTATCCTGAAATATGTGATATTTAGGGACAGCATTTGTTTGAGTTTTGAGCTCAACTAAAAGACTTTTTCATGGAATATCATTTTTACATAAAAGAATGACTGGCAGACAAGCTCTGGTTTTTTCAAACTTAGGTATTTGGCATGAATTTTTCTTGAAATTAAGTAAGCCTGCTATTTCAAAGAGATGACAACTGACAAAAATTGTTGCCAAAGATAAAAATGCAAAAAAAGGTAAAATGACAAATGAAAATCATAATTATGTTCTTGCCAAAGTGTATTTACCACCTTAAGCTTGACAGTTTCCTAATAACTTACAGGCTGTTCTGATGAAATTGGTGGTGATGTTAACAAATGTGATTTTTTTCCCCTGATGTACTGTAATGAAATGAGTCAGCATTTGGAAGATCTGTACAACTCAGTGAACTAATATTTTCCAAATGATCAATGTGTGATGTTACAAAATCATGCATGGATAAAAGATCCTTTCAAAATATAAGATGGACCAGTGGATTTTAATGTAGCAGAGTAAAAAAAGTTCATTGGTAGAAGTTTGAAATTATATGTTGTTGTGAGATTTTAAGAAAATACTGTTTGTCAAAGAAGAAGAAATACATTTACATTAAAAGCTATTAAAATACTTCACTATTTTCTAACTAAATATACTTTAACCAAAACAACACATAGCAGCAGATTGAAAGCTGAAACAGATGTAAGAACACAGCTGCTTTCTATTAAGTTAGACAGTAAAGATATTTTTAAATGTAAAACAATGCTATACTTCTCATTAAATGTTTTTTTAGGAAATATAGTTATTTTTCTCACAAAATGTTACTTATGCCAACATGTAAAGAATTTTTGGTATATTTAAATTAATATTTAAGAATTTTATCCTTCAATTTGTAACATAACAAATGTTGACAGATATAACCTATATAAATACAAGCTTTTTAGAATCTTTAATAATTTCTGAAAGCTAAAGTGTCCATGAGGCCAAAAAGTTGTGAGAACTTCTGGCCTGTCAAGTCAAATTCAAATCTCTAAACATGGTCTGTAAGTACTTCTTTCAGTGGTGGGGTGGACTTCCCCTCCACCAAGATACTTCTTTATCTGTGCTCACTGCTTGCTTTATCATGAACATCCATCTTCTTCCTGCTCTCTGTCTAAAGCAGTCTCCCGAATGCTGCTTAGGACATTTATCTCTGGCAGTACTCTTTGTCATAAATTCTACTTTATCAGAAGTTAATATAACCACTTCAGCTCTTTTATATCTATTGTTTGCCTGGCATCTTTTTCCATCATTTATTTTCAACTTATCTGTATCTTTTTATTTATAGTTGTTTTTTTGTTAATAGCATATAATTGAATCTTGTTTTGTTAATTCATCTAAAATCTCTGCCTTAAATGGGGATTTTTAGTCCACTAACATTTAATGTAATTATTGGTATGATTGGTTTTAGGTTTACTGCTTTATTATTTGTTTTCTATTCTTGCTCCCCCTTTTTGATCTTTATCCTTCTATTGGATTAATTGATATTTCTAAGAATTCCATTTTAATTTATTCATTGGCCATATGTATCTTTCCTTCCTTCCTTCCTTCCTTCCTTCCTTTTGTTTTTGGTGGTTACTCAAGGGCTTTGTTCTCAAATTTCAGTGTATAACAGAATCACATGGAGGGTCTGTTAAAATAATGATTTTTGGTCTCTACCCACTGAAATTCTGATTCATTGGATCTAGTGTTGGTCCTGGAGAATGTGCATTTCTAACAAGTTCCCAGGTAATGTTGATGCTGCTTATTTGGGGACTGTTTTTTGAAAATCACTCTTGTAAGGATTAAAGTATACTTTCTTAATTTTCAGTCTATTTAAAATGTGCTAATACTTGTACTATTTCACATAAAATGTGGACATTTTTCAGTTGTAAAGGTTCATTTTCTCCCTGTACCCGGTTTATGTTATATTTCTGATATGTATTAAATTCACGTACATTTTAAACCTACAATGTTAAAATTTTTTTTTAATCAGACGTATTTTTTTAAGTAGGCTTTTTCCTTCCTTCCTTCCTTCCTTCCTTCCTTCCTTCCTTCCTTCCTTCCTTCCTTCCTTCCTTTCTTTTTCTTCTTCTTCTTCTTCTTCTTTCTTCTTTCTTCTTTCTTCTTTCTTCTTCTTTAATCTTTCTTCTTTTTCTTCAATAGGTTTCAGTGCAGAGCCCAACAGGGCTTGAACTTATGACCCTGAGATCAAGAGCTGAGCTGAGGTCAGGAGTTGCTTAACTGACTGAGCCACCCAAGTGTCCACATTAGGCATATGTCTTTTAATGAAATCAAGAGGAAATAAATAATCTTTTGTATTTACCCACATGTATACCTTTAATTATGCTCATCATTTCTCCTGAAGATCCTATTTTTAATCTTGTTTTATTTTCCTTCAAGTTAAATAACTTCCCATTATCATTTTTGGAAGTAGGAGTTTGGTAATAACAAATTCCTTTAGTGTTCTTTTTTCTCAAAGTGTCTTTATTTTACCATGATTCTTTTTTTTTAATTTATTTTTTATTTTTTAATGTTTTTTTTAAATTTACTTCTAGGAGAGAGAGAGAGACAGCGTGAGCAGGGGAGGGTCAGAGAGAGAGGGAGACACAGACTCTGAAATTGGCTCCAGGCTCTGAGCTGGCAGTCAGCACAGAGCCCGACGCGGGGCTCTAACCCACGAACCGCGAGATCATGACCTAAGCGAAAGTCGGACGCTTAACCGACTAAGCCACCCAGGCGCCCCATATTTTACCATGATTCTTGAAGCTTTGTGCTGGGCATAGAATTTCAAATTCACAATTTTATTTTTCTTTTAGCACATTAAAATTGTTAGCTGTCCACTGGTCTCTGTTTTTCTTATGAGAAGTCAGCAGTCATTGAAATTGTTATTCCCTATATACAGTGAGTCATTTTCTCTGGCTACTCCCAAGATTTTCTTTATTTTTGATTATTAGCAGCATGGATGATGATATTTCTTTGAGACTGGCTGAAAGGCACAAAAATTGATTCAATAGGTCAACAAATTTGGAAAAAAATTCAGCCATTATATCTCTAAATATTTTCTGTATTATTTTAGACTCGAGTTACATGTATGTTAGGCTCTTTGGTATTGTTTCAGCCCAATACTCTGTTCACTGTTTTTCAAAAACTGTTATTTCTTCAAATGGAATAGTTTCTGTTGATCTCTCTTCAGATTGATGGACTCTTTTTATGTTTAAACTTATTCTGCTCTTACTGTGAGTTTTGTAGTTTAGATATAAGTGTTTTTCATTTTTATTGTTTTTATTTGATCCTCTTTATAGTTCTTAGTCTCTGTTGATATTTCCTATATTTTCATGTATTTTGAGTGTATTTCTCTTTTATTCGTTAAGCAGTTACAACAGTAACTTTAACATCTTTGTTTCTTAATTGTAACATCTGAGTCATCCTGGGTTGGTCTTCATCATTCTCTTTTGTTTTGGGAATAGGTCATGTTTTTCTCTGTCCTCATATATCAAATAATTTTGGAGCATAACCTGAATATTATGAATGAGATATTATAAAATTATAGGTGTTGTCTTCTTCTTCAAAGATATATTGATATTTTAAATGCAACAAGTATTAACTTGCTGAATTGATCAGGCAACCTCTGTTCCCACTTTGATGGGTGGTAACTCAAAGCCTAGTTTAGTTCTTTTTTTTTTTTTTTGGTTAATTTTTTAAATGTTTATTTATTTTTGAGAGAGAGAAACTGAGACAGAGCATGAGTGGGGGAGGAGCAGAGAGAGAGGGAGACAGAGAATCCAAAGTAGGCTCTGGGCCCTGAGCTGTCAGCACAGAGCCTGATGCAGGGCTCAAACCCATGAACCATGAGATCTTGACCTGAGCTGAAGTCAGATGTTTAACTGACTGGGCCACCCAGGCGCCCTAGTCCTTTTAATCATAGCTGGGATATTTGGAGTCTGCTTCATGCACGAATGCTTCCGTTTTCCCAAGACTTGAGCAGCAGACTTGACACAGAGGTCAGGCTTTCCTCTCTGGCTTTTCTTTTTCCTGGGATTATCTGTCTACTCCGTTTTCAGTGGCCATGGTTGCCCAAACCGAGCTAAATACTGCAAAAACAGGGAACCCACTCAATACCTCCAGGTAGTTGTATTTTTATGTTTTCTTCTTCCCTAGAGTTTATAGTTCTTCTCTGAGGGAAGGTTATATTCCAATAGGAGCTACTCAGCCACAGCAGATACAGAACTGTCCTCTCCCCCACCCCCCACCCCCGCTTTTTATATTTAAAAAGCCTGCCTTTATCATGAGGAAAAAATAGTCACCTACTGAGTTTTCCAATTTATTGGGGGTTCTTTTTGTTTTTGTTTTTTATTTTATCTGTTTTTACATTTACCTTAAATGCATTTTGGGTTATTGTTTGTTTATGGCACGAATAAGTATGAACTTTTCTTCCCAGATGATTAAGCCCACATCTTTAAATAATCCTTTTCCCTCTCTCTAACTTTAATTACCCATTTGTAATTTGCCAGTGTTTTCACTTGTGTCAGTGTTTGCTCTGAAGAGTCTAGAGTTCCTTAGGTTTGCATCAGGCAGAGCCGTGATTGTTTCTTTGGTTATTTCTGAATTCAGTGAACGGTATTTGTTCAATACCTACTACACGCCGGACACGACCCTAGGTCCTGAGATACAATGAGAACTGAGGTGAGAACCGGAATGAACGTGGTCCTTGCCTTAGGGAGTTACAGTGTCCAGTGCATTTTACATATGAGGCTTCCACGTGTGCATTTCTCTGTCTCATTAAACTTGTAGAAAGACAGTGAGATTTGGAGATACACTAACATCGTGGTTTCAGGCAAGTTCTCTAACCTCCCAAAACTGATACATTGTCATCTTTATGGTGGGTAGTAGTCTCTGTTTAGGAGTATTGCTTTAAGGACAAAATGGTATCAATTCATATTAAAGAGCTCCGTCCCCAGTAATTGTTAATCTGTTTTTTTCTTTCCTAACTAATATTTTTCCTATTGATTAAGGACTTAGAATTTTGGTTAACATTGTCATATCCAGTATCGCCTGAGTCTTTGGTACAGATTTTTAGCAGGTCGTCTAACTTTTTCCTAACACGCTGTTGATACACATCTTCCAAGTGCCTCTAAAGTCAGCATGCCGTCCTGCTTACGCTGAAGGCTTTCTCTGCATCCCCACGGTCCTTAATCTCCTTTTCTGGACTGTCCCCTGTCCCTCTATTCTAAGAATTTCCCCCTCTGTTTGTAATATTTTTCTTCTTTAATTTCCTGCACGTCTCTTTTTACGCACCCTTCTTTATTCATTTTCATTCTTTAATTCCCAAACTTCAGATATTTTCTTAAAATCCATTCTTCCCAGGTTGTTTTTTGTCGTTGTTGTTGTTGGGGTTTGTTTGTTTGTTTGTTTGTTTGCTTTTCATCTTCTTTTTGTCAGATAAGCAGACCTCTGTTCTCCTCATTCCAGCCCTAACCTGTCTGCACTCCTCATTATTATCTCTTGGAATGTTATCCTTTATCACCTATTTCTAATAGGGAGTTTATTCACTCATTCACCAATCATTTTCTAGTCACTGGATATGCTGTCTTCTCAAATGCCGATCACTGTTCTGTTCTAAGATTCTGTTTCTATGTTCAAAATAATTTGCTGTTTTTCCCTTAATTGTTGGCTCATAACCTCCATGGCAACTTTCTGTGTGTAATCAGAAACTGGTCCCTGAACTCACAGGGAGAGATGGAAGAAACAGAAAGGCCACTCCACACTGGCAGGTGACAGTTTCCAAAAGCAAAGAAACTTACATACAAGGCCTGCCTTGGGCAGCAGCAAGGCAAGCGATCCCACAGCCACCCGCCAAGCCTTGAGAGTGTCTGTAGAGGCCGTGTGGGTTCAGTCACACCGACCATGCAGGCGTTCTCGACGCCACATCGCTGTGTGTCCTTGGAGCAGCCTCTGGGGGTGGGAAAGACGAGCAGAGTCCGCTTTCCAAGGGCAGTAGAGGGAGCGAGGGGCCCTGGGCCCAGCTCACTAGTCAGCTGTCCGTCCTTTCATCTTTGTGACCTTCCCCAGGCGCTTAATCAATTTGTTTTTATTGCTTGTTTTCCTCTTAAAGGTGCTGTCAACCTTTCAGTCACTTGGACTCGAAACCTTTATTCTTTATATCTTCACACGCTGTGTCCCATTTAGTCCTGTTCTTGTTTGGAAATGTCTTTTATTCATTACTTCTTTCCCTAGTGCTGCTGTCCAAGTCCAGCGAGCGTGCTGGAAGGTTTCAGAAGCCTTTGTTATTCTTTTATTCCTTTTCTGACTGCTTGCCTGTCATTATTACATCAGCAGTCTTCCTAAAACGCTATTTCGTCCTGTATTCTTCTGCTCAACGTTTTCAGTGACTCTCTGTCTCTTGGCAGTGTTTCCTCTGGAAGAAAAATCTTCCAAGGGGCCCCCAATGTTGACATAAATTATTGTAATTATAGTGCAACTTAAGTATGTCTAAATATAAAACTAAATATAAACCTTTGTGCAAAGAACTGTATCACTGAAGCAGTTTACAAATTCATTACAAACAAAACTATAAAATGGATAAAATTCAAGTTAACAGCACTAATATGATGGATATTTGACAAAGCTGAGTCACCAAACTCAACGGGGATGTGACGCTGACTGCTCTGAGTTGGCACGGGCCTGCTCTATCTTCAGACTTCTGAGAAACCTTTGTTTTTTCACAGTACACTCTGGAATCATTTGGCCTTCTCTTGGTACAAATGTTATCATTTGAGAAATAGATACATCATTGTCTTTTTTTCCCTCCTGTCTCTCAACCGGCTACAATTAGGACAGCACCACTGGGCTGCAGTGAAATAGTAAATAAAAGCTCAATTCAGATACTGACACTCTTTGGTGACTTTGGGTTAGTAGGTAAGCATCCAGGTCGCCCAGAATATATGGGGCAGTGGTGTGCATGTATGGACGTGGGTTTAGTTGACTTGGGAAAAAGAAGCTTAGAAGATTTTTATACTAAACTAAGGGAATCTCAACATCAGTCCTAGACTCCTAGAATCGACAAAGCACTGATCCAGGAGGTAGGGACCAAATTCCTCATGTTGATATGCAAGGCCTTCATCAATTTGGATTAAGTCCCTTTCCTTTTCAGCTGTTTCTTTTTTCCTTTTTCTGACATCTTATTATCATGTGAACATGCTCACATTTTCTCAGACCTGAACCTTCTGTCATTTTATGTCTGCGTACCCATATAATCCCATCTACCAACAGCCTTTAAGTATCAATTCATGCTTTCATTTCCCCTGAAAGCTTCTGCCACCACTTCAGTTATAATTTGATTTTTCTCTTTTGACCTCATCCTTGGAACTCCCATATCCAGTACTTTGGCATTTAATTTTTTTTTTTTTTGTAATGTTAGTGTCAGTGGTTTGATTTGCATGTTCTCTACATCACTAACTTCAGGGGTCTTAAAGGCAAAATAATATCTTAAAGATTTTTTACATCATCTTCAGGATAATGGTTGATATTCCTGAAGCACTCACTAGGTAAATCAAATGATTACATGTGATGCTCAATAGTAGGGATTTAGTTTCCCTTAAAAAAATAAGTGGTTTCTTCATATACAGTGTAAGCAAAGTGCTCTGATGGTAGAATATTTGCATTTCTAAGAAACTAAATGCCTTGGCAATATTGTATTGTATTTTTGTCTGTATTTTTAGGACTCCTGGGAAAGATCCTCATGGCTATCCGGGATGCAGGTTTTGAAATCTCAGCTATGCAAATGGTAGGTAGTTTGCAATGAGTCATAACCTATTGAGAGATTTTTTTTAAATGTACATTGATTTTTCTTTGTGCACCTGTGAACTCAACACATTAAAAATAAAAATATGTAGTTACTGAACCTGATAACCTTATAATAAGTATGTTTTTGAAATAGTTTTACCCATATAATCTTTCACTGAGAGAAGTAAAATTCAAAGGGTACACCTAATTTAAGCTTGTAAGATAGGTTTATAAAATTCCTGGGACCTAAGTTGCGAAATGAGTATAGACAGAAACAATGTATGTAGTTCCTACAAACAAGAAATAGCATTGAGTAGTTTTAATGAGTTTTTGGGGGGTCTGGATTAATGACTGAGAAGAGAACGGAGAAGGAGAATCAGTTGAGATTTTCCCCCCTAACCAGGGCCATTTGTTGGTTTCTGGACTTTCCCTCAAAACCTTTTTTGTCGTTAGCAATTTCAGTCCCTCTGTTGGCAGTCATGCCCCTGGGCCTCCGGAGCCCATGGCTGTTCCCGAATTGCCTTGTGGATGCATTTATAGGGACACCTTCACTGAACAAACAGCATCCACTTCTGTAGAGCTCACGCCTTTGTTCTGTACTTACCTGTGCACTTGACAAGACATTGGGTACAAATTATTATAAGAATCAGATAAACCGTGTTTCAAAGCTAGCAAGTTTACCCTATTTTGATAATGAAATACCAGCTTTGAAGCTGAGATTTTTCTTACCAATATAACTTATGTGTTCTTTCTCTGAAAAGGAACTGCTTTTAGTTTCTTTTGAGTCTTAGGATCATCCAAAATCAGGGGCCAGAGCAGTAACCAAGATTCCAACAACTTTGTATCCTGATGAGTAGGAATGCCTACAAGCCAAAAAGAGTTCAGAAATACCAACTGGTTTGTAAAGTCATTGGGCAAAACTGGGAGGCTCATGATAGAGCTGATATTTGAAGAATCGTCTCTAGGATTACCAAGAAATTGCTAGGCAAAACGTTCTAAAAGGTGTTATAGTCACAGATTGTAGGACCTAAGCCTGCTTTAAAAATATGTGTTATGTAGAAATTTCAGATTTAAACATTGATCTGACTCTAGGCCTACAACCTGGAATGGTCATTGGCCACAAGTAGGTGCTTAGGGAAAACAAGAATAATGATAAAAAAAAGATTAATTGCACCTCTGGGGGAAGCATGGTGGCTTAGTGGCAATCGCAGCCCTTGAGCTTGGGCATCAGGAAGCTCTGAGTCATGGGCCAGCTGCCCTCTAGACTCGTGGGTCTGCTGGTCAGTGAGCACATATACATTTGCCTCAATGGATTATTTTACAAATTAAATGAAAAAATAAATTGCAAATTAAAATAACTCTACACAATGCCTTGTAGAATTTCCAGTGCAAAATATAAGTACTTAAATTTAAGTTATGTATTCTGTTATTATTTGTTATATTAAAAATTCAACAAGGGGTGGGAATGTGGGCTAAAACACTGAACTCAGACAAAATTCACTGCCCATAACAGTTCTGTTGTCTATGAAATAGATCCTCCCAGTGTGAATTATTGCCTGGGTAGGCAGAAATTTCTTAGTGATCTTCATTTCTGGCAACAATAAGGAAACAAAGTAGGGAAGAGAATAAAATTGTAAATTCTTTTTTTTTTTTTAAGTTTATTTATTTATTTTGAGAGAGAGAGAGAAAGTGCATACGCAGGGGAGGGAAAGAGAGAGAGTCCCAAGCAGGCCCCACACTGTCAGCACAAAGCCGAGTGCGGGGCTCCATCTCACAAACCGTGAGATCATGACCTGAGATGAAATCAAGAGTCAGAAGCTTAATGGACTGAGCCACCCAGGTGCCCCTAAAATTGTAAATTCGGAGCCAAGGAAAAAAATTAAGGTCTTAGTTCTTGAAACCCTTGGACTTATTTTTTGTTTGTTTATTTATTTATTTTGACTGTCCCTGTTAGTGCAGAGCCTGACCCGGTGCTTGATCCCATGAACCATGAGATCATGACCCGAGCCTAAATCAAGAGTTGGGTGCTTAACCAACTGAGCCATTCAGGTGCCCTGACCCTAGAACTTAATGAAATTTTATTTTTAACTAAATTTGAATCCAGCCTAGATAGTAAAGAGTCTTTATAGATTTATCTTATAAGCATTCTCTTAAATTTGTTTTGAATTTAGATTTCCAGACGACTTGTGTAAATGCTAACTAGGGATTTTTCTGAATGTTTGGGAGGAAAAGGGTATTACTTTTGGCTGCTGAAAAATTGGAAGTACCATGCATTAGTAATAGTTCTTCTGCTGCTAATCTGTCAGTAAACAACATGACATTGTATATAAATGTGTGTGTGTGTGTGTGTTTGTGTTTGTGTGTAGAATGAGGCTTTATTCAAAGAGAGGTATAGTGTAGTGGTTGAGGACATGACCGGTGGGGTCAGTTTGCTTGAGATGGAATATACAAAACTGAAGGTTACATAACCCGTATGTCTATCATGTGACTTATGTCGTGGGGTTGTTGAAGGGGTTAAATGAGATGATGGTGTGCAGGACCTAGAACAATGTTTGATATAGCAGGTGCTCAATAATTGTTATGCATTTTTATTATCGATGAGTTTGTCTTTAACAACACTTTTTCAGAGTATTTAATTTGTGCAAGATTTCTATTTTAAAGTAAAGAAAATATATCCAGGAGGTCCTAAGTGTTGAGTTCTAAGTGTGGCACATTTTATGTTCTTTTGTTTGTTGGCTTATGTTTTGTTTTGTTTTGTTTCATATAGTTCAACATGGATCGAGTTAATGTGGAAGAGTTTTATGAAGTTTATAAAGGAGTAGTGTCTGAGTATAGCGTAAGTATCAAAGTAAATGTGAAGCATTGGTACTGAAAACAGTTTGTGTATCCTCAGTGTTGGGGATCTCAGTGTAATTCATAATCATGGAAGTATTTACAAGTCTACCAGTTGTTAGCTGCTCATATCCAGTGACTGAGGCATTCAGTGTCTTAAATTAAAAACTGGATCACTTTTTAAAGTATGTTTTATTTATGAAACAAATATACAAGATTGCAAAAAACCCACGAAAAACTTTGCTGGGATATTGACACACTTGGACACTATGTATGAAGTTTACAGTATTCTCAGAGTGGAAGACTCTCCAGAATGCTTTAAAAAGTTGAAAGCAAATAGTTCTTAATGTTACAATATAATTCCACAGCAGTATTTAACATCTATTTTAGTGGTATAAATGCAGGTAGAATCATCTGAAAATATGGCTGAGACTGAAGAAAGATGTTAATTTTATTTTTATTTTTTTAAGTTTATTTGTTTAGTTTGAGAGAGAGAGAAAGAGAGGGGGAGGGGCAGAGAGAGAAGGAGACAGAGATTCCCAGGCAGGCTCTAAACTCAGTGCATAGCCTGGTTTAGGGCTCAAACTCACAAACCATGAGATTGTGACCTGAGCCGAAATCGAGTCTGATGCTTAACTGACTGAGCCACCCAGGTGCCCCTGAAGAAATAACATTTATTTTTCTGGGAAAGCCTTTATCTTCCCTTCTATTCTGAATGACATTCTTGTTGGATAAATGACTCTTGGCTGCATAGTTTTCCTATTCACAATTTAATCCCTTCAGGCCTGCCAGGTTTCAGTGGACAGTCTGCTACGACGCTTATGTGTCGCCCCTTGTAGGCGAAGGCCTGTGTGCCCCTGGCTGCTTTCCGAATTCTCTTTGTCTTTGTGTTCTGCCAGTTTTACTGTGACGTGTCATGGTGTCCACCTGCTTCTGTTGATTTGGAAGGGAGTTCTGTGTGCCTCTTGGGCCTGGGTGCCTGTTTCCTTCCCCAGATTAGGGAAGTTCTCAGGTGGGATTTGTTCAAAGAAGCCTTTTGCCCCTTTCTCCATCTCTTCTTCATAGGGAATTCCTGTGACACAGATATTTCATTTCATGGAATCACTTAACTCTTTAATTCTCTCTTTGTGATCTAGTCATTTCCTTTCCCTCTTTTTTCAGCTTCATCATTTTCCATAATTTTATCTTCGATTTCACCTGTTCTCACTTCTGCTATTGCCATCCTCACTGTCACTGCATCTAGTTTATTTTGCATCTCATTTATATCATTTCTTAATTCATTGTGACTCGTTCTTAGGTCTTTGGCCTCTGCAGCAAGAGACTCTCTGCTGTTTGCTGTGCTCTTTTCAAGCCTAGCTGTTAGTCTTATGACGGTTATTCCAAATTCTTGTTCAGATATATTGTTTATATCTGTTTTGTGCATTTCTCTGTCTCTCGTTTCTCTCTGAATTTTCTTTTGAGGAGAATTCTTCCATTTTGTCATTTTGGCTAGGTTTCTGACTTTTACATGTTTTAATAGCCTGCTACATATCCTGCACCTGAGAGTAACACTATATTAAAAAGGGGTCACACACTGCCCAGGGCCTGACACTCGAGGCGTGTGTGTGTACACTCTGTTGTCGCGTCTGGCGGCTCTTTCCCCGTGGCTGGTCCTCTGCAGGGCTGATCCTTGCTTGCAGGGGTGGAGCGTTCAGACCTTCAACCAGGGATGCTTGGATTTGCTTAAGTAACCCTGGGAAAAAAGTTAAAAGACGGGGGTAGCCGCATCCCAAATAAGGAGAAAAATGAAAGGGGTAAAAGAAGACCAGAGAATCAAAACAAAACAAAACCAACCTAGAAAGCTAAATCCAGAGAAAAAGAAAAGAAAGAAAAAGGATAGGAAAGGTGTAAATAGAATAGAGTGAAAATGCCTGAACAGTGTATGTGTGTGTGTGTTTGAATTAACCAGAAACAAATCAGAAACCATGAACCTGATTCCAAAAGGGAAAAAGGAGAGGAGAGAAAGGAAGAGGAAAGGAAAAAAGAAAAGAGGGAAATGAACAAACCAGACAGTTGCCTGTTGGCGCCCGCGTGGCCGCGCTGGTCTGGAGGAGGCCGTCGGCCTCACTCAGGGGGACACGCAGGAGGGCGCGGCTTGGGGTCAGGAGGTCCTGCCTCCCCCGGGGCCGCTGTGCTGCCCCCTGAAGCCTGCCCCATGTCGGTGAGGAGGAGCCCCCCCCCCAGGTGCTCGGCCGCCCCAGGTCCCCGCCCCGCACCGACCCGGTGTCTGTGAGCCCCTCCACCCTGCGCCACGAGGCCTGTGTCGGCGCCTGCAAGGTCTCCCGTCCTGGGCCGGCGGGAGCCCTCCTCCCGCGGTACTGGAGGGAGAGGCGCCCCCGCGCCCTCCTTCCGCCCTCCCTCCCCTCCCCCTCCCCCTCCCCCTCCAACCCGTCCTCCCTCCCCCTCCACCTCTATTCTGCCCTCCATCCACCTCCACCCGCCGTCCCTCCCCCCTCCCACCCACCGTCCCTCCCCCTCCCCCTCCATCCGCCCTCCCTCCCCCTTCCCCCTCCAACCCGTCCTCCCTCCCCCCTCCACCTCTATTCCGCCCTCCATCCACCTCCATCCCCCGTCCATCCACCTCCATTCCCCTCCCCCATCCCCCTCCAACCCACCCTCCACCTCTATTCCGCCCTCCATCCCCCTCCATCCCGCCCTCTGTCCCCCTTCGTCCCCCCTCTGTCCCCCTCCATCCCACCCCCTCCGTCCCCCTCCATCCCCTCTCCGTCTCCCTCCATCCACCCTCCACCCTCCGTCCCTCTCCGTCCCCCTCCATTCTGCCCTCCGTCCTCCTCCGTCCACCCTCCGTCCCTCTCCGTCCAGCCTCCGTCCCTCTCCGTCCCCCTCCATCCCCCTCCGTCCCGCCCTCCATCCACCTCCATCCCCCTCCGTCCCGCCCGCTCCGTTCCCCTCCGTCCCCC
>NW_024080833.1:2024220-2153794 GCF_003009895.1 Hyaena hyaena | reverse complement strand
CCCTCCGTCCCCCCTCCGTCCCCCTCCATCCCCCCTCCGTCCCCGCTCCGCCCTCCATCCACCCTCCATCCCACCTCCATCCCACCGGGCTGCCTCCTTCCATCTGGGGAGATGCTTCTGCCACTCTGCAGGTTGATTTCCTGGGGGTTCCTCAGTACAGCTGTGTTTGGGGGACAAGGGAAATCCCAGTACCCTTACTCCACCATCTGAACTCTGCCCCTTCCCTGAAGAAATAATATTTAAAAGGTGTTGTTTAGAGGAAAACGAAATACATTCTTGAAAAGAAATGACTATATTCAAGCAAAAGAAATACTGTTCTCTAAAATGACACATAGACATTTTATCAAAATTCGTTTCCTTCCCTTTATCAAATTTTTTTAGATTTGTTTGGGCTGGTGGACTGCCTCCTCACCCATGTGCCTTTAAAGGGAACTTTGACTTTTTTTTTTTTGTATAAAGGCTACTTACTGTTCCTGACAATGAGACTAGATTCCCTTCTTCTCCCCTTCTCTGTGACTCTTCCCCTTCAACTGACCTTAAAAAGGAAAAATGCACTGGTTTGAACCTTTGTCTTATTTAGTCCTACAGAGTAAAGACCAATTGTGAGATAAACTTCCTGTTAGCTTTCTGGTGGTTTCGTTCCTTAATGAGAGGAGCCAGAATGGCTTTCCTTCTATGACAGCTTACTGAATCTAACCTTAATCTTACCAGCTTCTTCATTTTAGAGTTACCGCTGTTTGGTTCTCCCTTCCCCTCCCTCCCCTCCCTTCCCCTCCCTCCCCTCCCCTCCCCCAAGCAAGCATGTGCAAACTGGGGAGGGGCAGAGAGAAATAGAGAGAGAGAGAGAGAGAGAGAGAATCTTAAGTAGGCTTGATCCCACCCACAACCTTGGGATCATGACATGGGCTGAAATCAAGACGTGGTTGCTCGACCAACTGTTTGACCTAGGTGCCCCAAGTTAATGTCTTTTCTTAAATGGAAGAGATTTTAAAATATGTTCTTAATTTTAACATTTAATCCAACCGGTCACAGCTGTTTTCCATTTCTTAAATCTTTCTTTTACACATTTTCCTTTTATTTGTTCGCTTTTACTTTTAAAAATATGATTGAAAACCTCTTCCTTAATTCATGTTATGTTACAGCTTTACTGTATATAAGATAAACTCATGGGGACATATCCTCAGATCCTGAGTGTATCTTCTCAGACACTATCACACAGTATTGAATTTGCTAACAAATAGTTGAAGACATTAGTGTCCTGTGTGCCTATCTGAGGTGGGCCATATTTCCCTTTGGGAAATAACTTAAAAAAAAAAAAAAAAACACCTCGCCTCTGACTTTAATGTCTCCTATATTGTGCTTTAAAATACTATACATGTAATTTATTTTTTATGTAGTATATATTTACTTGTAGGACTTTTTTGATTTTGGGATTTTGGAGATAAAAATAAAAATGTTACTGGATGGGTGTGTCATTTCCCCTAAGAAATCAGGAATTTGAATGGCAGTAGCAATATCATACTTTAATGCCAAGATATCCAAAAATAATTGGTGTTGATATGCTTTCTTCTGTCTGATATTTTAAGGAAGATACTCTCTGTAGTACTATTTAAATCTTGTAATATTAATAACAGAGTCTACTTAAGAATATATGGGCTGTTTGGAAGAAAAAAACTATATTATTCCAGAGTAATTAATAGCCATGTGAGTCATTTTTAGTAACGCTTCTCTTTTATTCAGCTTGAAATGGTTTATTCAGTGTAAAACAAATATTTCAAACCAGAATTGGTTTGTAGTGGTCTGTTAATGGGAAAATGGAGTGTATACATGAACCACAACATTATCCAGGTATCTTTATGAGATGTTCTGTACTTAACAGGATATAAAATTTTATTGCAACTAAGGAGAGCTATTTTTATGCAAATTTTATCTGAAAGGAAATAAGAATGTTTTTGTCCCAGTCATATTTTATTGAAGTAAATAATAGTGTTATGAATGATACATTATCCCTAATGCTTTCAAAGTTCTTTTCCCACTTAAAATTCTGTTTTCTTCAAAGGAGGTTGTGTGAGGATCTGAATGCATACACTGCAAATGCATATGATGGTGGTATCTTTCATTGCTTAATCTGGGACACCAAAAATCAGATAGCAAATCCGGAGTCTCACTTATTATTGTGACTATTGTATTTCCCAGCAGGACTCTTATTTCTCATGACTACTAATATTCAGAGCTTCAGTTTAAGTTCAAGGAAGAAGTAAATTTTTAAATGCTGCATAGATTTATGTGCCTCTTAATTTTAGGAGTTTTAGCTAATTCAAAAAGAAGCCTCTGTAAAAATAATCTTAACAGACAGCCTTGTCTAAAGGGACAAAACACAGGTGATTTGATTCTTACTCTGACTTTTCACATACTTTACCCTCCTTGTCTTCAGATTCTTATTTAATAATTATTGAAAAATAGTGAAATATTTTTATTATTTAAAATATTTTAAGTGTTAAAAAATAAGTGATAAGATCTATAAGGTCATAATAGTGAGTCCATTCATTTTATTATCCTAAATTTAAAGATATGTTGGTGAAATGGTCCTCTTAAATGTAGGATGTATAGTGTGAAAAAGGATGACATCACTTGGCATTGTACCAGATACTGTACACGAGTTCTGGGGGTTCCCACATTAATTGCTTTAAACTATAGACGGGGAGCCTGGGGGTCAGTCGGTGAAGTGTCCGACTTCAACTCAGGTCATGATCTCACGGCTCGTGGGTTCGAGCCCCGCATTGGGCTCTGTGCTGACAGCTCAGAGCCTGGAGCCTGCTTCGGATTCTGTGTCTCCCTCTCTCTCTGACCCTCCCCTGTTCATGCTGTCATGCTGTCTCTCTCTCTCTCTCTCTCTCAGAAGTAAATAAAAACATTTAAAAAAATAAAAAATAAAATAGGTTTTAGTTAAAAAAAAAAAACTATAGACTTTCCTATATCAAAATTCAATGCAACCAACTTCAATTCCCTTCTTCTCACAAAAGGAGGAGGAGTCAGATTCTAGGTTCAAATCCCAGTCTACCAACTGTGTGGCCATAGACAAGTTATTTGCCATCTTTAAGCTATAGTTTACCCATCTATAAAATGGAAATAATGCTATTACTTACTTTATGAGATTGCTGTGATAGTTAAGTGAACTAAATCCCGTGAAGGAGTTTTACATATTGAGAGTACTGAGAGAATATTAGCTATTTTGTTATTACTATCACTATTATTATATTTTACATAATTCCTTATAGCAGTTTCTGTTTTGATCATTTATACTTACATTTGCTGCTTCAGCATTTGCAAACATAAAAAAGTGGTAATTCCTATCTCATTGTATTATCATGATCTACTTATTTACTACATATGGACACTGAGTAACTACTATGTGCCAAATAATGTGTTAGATACCAAGGGTACAGAGATGAACAACAACAACAACAAAAAAGCACACTACCTGTACTTACGGGGGCTTATGTTCTGGTGAGGACGATCCCACCCTAACAGCCTACAGGACAGGAGTCAAAGGGCTGTAAAGGAAACAAATGTGTTCTTTTCTGGTTTTTTGATTTTTTACTTAATTAAAAGCCTAGGTGGGGCACCTGAGTGGCTCATTCGGTTGAGTGTCCGCTTTGGCTCAGGTCATGATCTCACAGTCTGTGGGTTCGAGTGCTGCATCGGGCTCTGTGTGGACAACTTGGAGCCTGGAGCTGCTTCGGGCTCTGTGTCTCCCTCTCTCTCTCTGCCCCTCCCCCACCCACTCTCTGTCTCTTGAAAAATAAACATTTAAAAAAAACCTAGGTGACTTGAGAATTTTGTTGAGTCCATTTATTTAAGCAGCATATTATGCTTTTGATAGAGTCCTTTTTCCAACATGTTTTTTTCTTTCCATTTTGTGCATTTGCATAGCCCTTTATTTATTTTATTTATTTATTTATTTTAATGTTTTTATTTATTTCTGAGAGAGAGAGAGAGCGTGAACAGGGGAGGGTCAGAGAGAGGAGGAGACACAGAATCTGAATCAGACTCCAGGCTCTGAGCTGTCAGCACAAAGCCCGACACGGGGCTCGAACCCACGAACTGTGAGATCATGACCTGAGCCGAAGTCAGGCACTTAACTGACTGAGCCACCCAGGTGTCCCTGCATAGCCTTTTATGTCTAAATTTTTAATGGTATCTGTGATTAACAATGAAAGACAAGGAGAGAGACAAATGAAAAAAAAAGCAGGCAAAATTCACTCCTCTCTTTTTGGATAACATGTTCATGCTGTCTGCTGCCCCTGCTGAGAACTCAGCTGTTGACATTTATTCGTAGGCAGTACCTCAATGTCATGAGACAGAAAATCAGACCCAGCATAATTATCCATAAAAAATCAATTACATATGACCTTTGTGAAATAGCAAAGTGACTTCAGAGGGATACATTTAGGGATTCTATTGAGTAGGGTTCTGTGTACCATATTCATGGTAAAGCCCTTCCCCTCCTCTTGTCACTTATGAAATTTCTGTAGGTATGATGACTGAGTTCCAGTGAATATTTAAATAGTGTTCAGTGATACATTACCTTTGTTTTAGTTCATCACTGTGTGTCATAAGCTCTCCGTGATCTGGCCTCGTCTCTAATTTTCTCGGGTCTCATGTAGCTTCTGATTGTCATGCACACAACCTGTACTTCTGCCTCAAAATCTTTATATTATTTTCATTTCTTCCTGAAGAATTCTTCCCCAGGTAGAGAAGAAAAGAACATTGACTTGAGTGTTCCAGACACGAGAGGTACTTTTTCTTTGATCGCCTCTTTCATTATACCACGTCACGTATAGATAAGAGCCATAAAACAGTGTTCTTCCGTGTCCCTTTCTTATGTGTTGTGGTGGCCCTACATTTTATTTCTGCATATATTATAAACCCTATAATACATTTTTAATATTTTTGCTTTAAATAATTATCTTCCACACCAACTAAATGTATATTTTATATTTGTCCCCATGTTTACCATTGTTTTTATAGATCCATATTTTTATCTGGCACTGTTTTCCTTCCGTCTGAAGAACTCCCTTCAACACTTGTATAGGTGGTATACGCTGCTGGTAGTGAATGCTGTCACATTTTGTCTGTCTGAAAAAATTCTTTTTCCTTCATTTGTGAAAAATATCTTCCCACCTGGGTATAGAATTACAGACTGACAGATTTTTGTTGTTGTCTTTCATGTGCTTAGCTTTATTCCACTGTTTTATGTCTTTATTTATTTTTTTTTTTGGTTTGTTTTTAAGGATTTTTTTTTGTTGAGGCTTTTTTTTTTTTTTTAGTCGTTTAATTATTGACTTACTGTACTTTTCTTTGCATCTATTCTTGGTCTCTGTGCACCTGTTGGCTTGCGACTTTTATCAAATTTGAGCATTTTCGTCAAATTTGAACACTTTAGCATTTTTTGGATTTTTAGTTTTAGCCAATTATTGTCTTACTGTACTTTTCTTTGCACTTTTCTTGGACTCTTGCACCTGTTGGCTTATGATTTTTACCAAATTTGAGCAGTTTTAGCATATATATTCCAAAGTAAACATTCTCGGAATATTTATTTGTTTGTCACCCTTTCTTGTCTTCTGGGAATCCAATTATGCACATATTAGCATGTCATTGAAAAAAATTTTTGTGGGACATTTGTATTCATTCTTTTATCTTTGCCTTTTCTTTTTAATTTTAGAGAAAAAGCACGTGAGCATGGAAGAGGGGCAGAGAGAGAGAGAGAGAGAGGGAGAGGGAGAGAGGGAATCTCAAGCAGTCTCCATGCTCAGCACAGAGCCCGATGCAGGGCTTCATTCATGACCCTGGGATCGTGATCTACGCTGAAATCAAGAGTCGGATACTCAACTAATTGAGCCACCCAGGCACCCCTCTACTTGATTTTGAATAATTGGTGTTGGATTTCTTTATATTTATTGCCCTTCTGCAGTATTTTACTTTGTTCATCCCCTTCAGTGTATTTAACTCAGATATAGTTTTAATTTTAGAAATCCCATTTGGGTCTTTTTTTTTTTTTTTTTAGTATATTTAATAAAGTGTTCCATTAGTTTCAGGTGCACAGCATAGTGATTTATAATCTACTCTTTGGGTCTTTTTAATTTTGATTTTCTCTGCATCATGTCCATATTTTCTTCCTCTAATTTGAGCACATAGAGCATATTTATACGAGCTGTTTTACCATTTTTATGTAACCGACTTCATTTCTGTCATTGTTGGATCTGTATCAACTTATTGAGTTTTCTTCTAATGATGGTTTATATTTTCCCACTTTTTTTTGCATGCCTGGTAATTTTTATTGGATACTGGATGATGTGCGATTTATAGCATTACATGGTATGTATGTCATATTCCTTTGAAGAGTATTTGATGTAGTTTGGGCACTCACTACGTTACTTGGGATCATTCTGACCTTTCAAGACTTGCTTTTAAGTTTATAGGATGGATACAGAGCATTTCATATGTAAGGCCAACTGTTATGGTGCCGTGCCCTTCAGAGGACTCTACCTAATGCCCTGTGTATCGTGTGAGGGCTGTCCAGTCTGGCTGATGGAAATGCAAAGTCTTGTCAGCCTTCTCTCTCTGTGGATAGATTCACTTACTGCTTATGGTGGTTCTCTTCTCAGCCTTGGGTGGTTTCCGCTACACATATACAGACTCTTCGCCAACCCCTCAGGTGAACTTCTCTGCAGATCAGTGTAGCTTACTCTCCCATGATTCTCCCACCTCCACTAGTTATCTGTCCTGCACATTCTAGCTACAGCGGCCTCCCAGAATTCCAGTCTTCATCTCTTCTACTTAGTGAGAGTGTTGGGCTCTGTTGTGTTTCCTCTCCCTGTCTCGTTGCCTGGAAACTCCCTCGAAGCAGAAAGATGTGCAGACATATAGCTTACTTCATTTGATTCCCTTCTCTCAGGGCTCATACTGTGCTGCCTGTCATCTGGTGTTTGAAAACTGTTGTTTCATATATATTGTCTAATTTCTAGATGTTTACAATGAGATCTAGTCTCTATTTTCTTCATTTCTGAAAATGATTATGATTTTCAAAAGTGTCTTTGGAAGAAACATTTGGAATTTGTATCTTTAGAAATGTTCATTCGAGGGGTGCATGAATGGCTTAGGCAGTTAAGTGTCCAAATATTGATCTCAGCTCAGATCACGCTCTCGTGGTTTGTGGATCTGAGCCCTGTGTCACGCTTTGCTGCTGACAGCATGGAGCCTGCTTGGAATTATGTTTCAGCCCCGCTCCCGCTTGCTGTCTCTCTCTGTCTCTAAAAAATAAATAAACTTAAAAAAATGTGCTTTCAACATTACTCTCTTCAAGAGGAGATACCCTTTAAAAGGAAAATGTATGAGAAGATCATTTCAATTAATGAAAGTGCCAACTGGTAAAGCATTACATTAAAACGATGCTAGTAGGTAGGTAGTAGGTAGGAATGGAGATGCGGGAACATACCGAAAGCACATTTTTGCAGGAAAAATGGACAAAATCTGGGAGCTTATTGGCATGTGGGATTCATGAGAATTCAAAGATAACTAAGATACTAAGATTTGGAATAGTGGTGCAGTTAAAAGAGGAGGAATAAAAAAAGATCATCAAATTTTACTAATTTTTAAATATTCTTTTACATTACATATCATAGGAAATGGTGACAGAAATGTATTCTGGCCCTTGTGTAGCAATGGAGATTCAACAAAATAATCCTACAAAGACATTTCGAGAATTCTGTGGACCAGCTGATCCTGTAAGTTAGTGTTTAAAATATTAATCAAATTTGTTTTACTCAGTAGCTAAATATCCCAACAGGTTTGATAGTTTAAGTTTGTTCTTTATAAGAAATAATACCAAAATGACTATATCAAACAGATTTTTATTCAAGTTGGCATTTGGGATAATTTTTTAATATAATAATCCAGGAAAGTGAGTTTTTATCAGCCTGGTGACAGTATAAAGTGGGCAGAAACCTTTGCTGTGGCATTTTCTTTTATTGTGCCTTCTTGTTAAATTGTCTAGAAAAGTGGATTTTCAAGCTCTCTGATAGAAATGGTCTAAGATATTATCCTTTGACATAGCAAAGCTCTAAATAAAGCTCTCAGTGTGAAGAATATTGATATCGCGGCCTCACACCAGATGCATAAATATGAGCAGTGGGACTTCTGTGAAACTTGATATTCTCTCATGTCCCTTTCATTTTGCTTTGGGTTTCCTTTATATGGATATTGGGTGGCAAGAGGGGTGAAGGGGGGGAGATGGGGCTGCAAAACAGAAGTAGCATTAGAATACACATGAGAAATCTAGCAAATGATAAAAGCTGAGTAGGATTATGGGAAGCATTACTAATTTTCAACACTATAATTTAAATGTATTCTCTTTTCTTTATTTTACTATCACTTATAGTTTATTGAAGGTGAGCATCCGATTCAGTTTAATCCAGAGAGCATTTATTGGGTTCGCTTAGATGTAGGACAGCAAGTTAACAGCACCTATTGAGAAATCATCTTGTATAAGAGTACCTGCTGCTAGAAATTCCCCATAGAGGAAAACAGTACACCTGTTCTCAAGAGCACACACATGATAATCTTATAGAACACTTGCAAAGAAGCATACAAATATGGACTAAAATATTGTTCGTTCAGGTAAAATGCAAATGTTGAGGGATTGTTTAGTAAAGGAGCAGATAGGGGAAATGAGGTAGCAAATACTGGTAGAGATGAGTGTGAGATGGGTAGCCTTAAAAGCCAGGTTAAAATTGTGGATTCTGTATAAGTGAAATCCCATGTAGTAAGAATAGCAATTCCTTGTATTTAGCTTACTTTTGAGCACATGGAGTCATCCTGTGATCCCGTTGGAAGTCAGTTGGAAGAGGTTAAATGTGGGGGCTCTAGAAACAGTTAAGAGCAGCAGACCTGATGACACCAATAGAGAAAGAAGTGACAGGACCTATTTTATGTCTTTTCAGGGAAAAAGAAGAATAGAAAGAAGTAATAAACATGGTTGTGAAAGAGTTATTGTTAAAATGTGACTCCTGTGTAGAGGACATTTAGAGAAAAGGGTGAAGATGCCGAGTGGTTATTGATTGTTAATCAGAAGACAATAAAAAGGGATACTTTTTGGTTATGTGAATAAAATAGATCTTGATATTTGCCATTTTTGTATCGGATTTCTGTTGGCCAAGATGGGTTTTTGTTTATTGATTCTTTAAGATAATTAAACTTGTGGGTTTGACAGCTGACTGAACGGGCAAAGAGATAACTAGAACATAAAGGGAATGAGATGAGTTTGTTCTTCATTCAATAAGTATTTACTGAATCTGTGCTAGTATTTGTGAAGATAAAGATAGAAGCCTCAAAGAGCTTACAGTTTATGAGTGGGCGGTACATGGAAGTGACTAATTTCCATGTCCTGTGTCAATTGCAGTGTTAGATGCCTGCACTGTGTATGGTGGAGCCCAGAATACTAGCACTTAGCTCAGCCTGGAATGGGCGATGATAGATTCTCCTCTTGAGTCTCCGAGTCTTGAATTATATACTAAGTGCAAGTGCAGGATTTTTAAGCAGGATCATATCACACACATCATCATCATCATCAGGAAAAATACCATTGATGGTTATAGTCAAACTGTGCCGTAGGGGCAATAAAATGGCTCTTCCAGTTTGTTCTCAGGCTTTGGTTGATTTTGTTCTTCTCCCCTCCCTTGCTTTGTCCCTGTTCTCCCAACCCTCCAGCAAAATCCTAAGCATTGAATGCTCACCGCATGCCGGTCACTGTACTAGGTGCTACTAGGCTTATGGAAATGATCAAACAAATACGGTCCTTATCTTTGAGGAATTTATGGTTTAGTTTTAGGAGGCAGAATTGATGAATGGCAGTCTTACTCACTTCGAGTTGCTGGTGTGCCAGTCCATTCATGTAGTATATTAAAATAATTGATAATGAATTATACATTATAATAATAATGAATAATAAAAAATTTCATTTTGTCACTGCATAGTCAATTCCACATCTGAAGAGAGACTGTGGGTTACAATACATGTAAATATAATTAGTGTGCGGGAAAAATGCCAGGTATGTCATGGCCATACAATTAATATTTGACGGATTAATAAAAGACTGGCTATATTTTTGTGCACACTTAACATCTGGTATTAATTAACTCATTCTTTAAAAAAATTTTTTTTGAGAGGGAGAAAGCACGCACATGAGTGGAAGAGGGGCAGAGAGGGATAGAGGAGAAAGAATCTTAATTCAGCCTCCACCAGTGAGGAGCCCTATGAGAGGCCCCGTCTCACAGCTGTGAGATCATCATCTGAGCCGAAATCAAGTCAGCATGCCCCTAAAAATATTTCATCCACTAAAGTGGGTTCTTTTTTCCTTTATTCCTTTTTAAGGATGTAGAACTACTTTTTAAGTTGATTCAAAAGAAGGTTCAGCCTTATAGTGACCATTCGGCCATTCTGTAACTGTCTGTTTCATAGCTTGACGTCACTCTCATCACTGATGTCTGCACTATTGGCTGGCCCTTTCTTGTACAGCTGGAAGTAAACACACGTTAGCTGTGAACAGAATTTCTCCCAGTCCCTCTAGAAGTAGTCTGAAAGAAGGGGTGGCTTATAAGACAGTTCGCTGGTGGGGAGGGTATATTAGGCTTTCCATTTTAATTTATGTACTCTCTAAAAAATAAGAGAAATGAAGCTTTAATAAAACTTCATGTATGGATTGATAAGAGTATATTTATATAACCTATTAAAAATATATATGTTTCGATGTATTTATATATTTTAATGATAAAGGTGCTTGAAAAAATGTTGGAGTCTACTGCATAAAAAGGAAAAACTATCACAACAGGTTTCTTTATAGTTAGAGAAACATTCACTCCCCGCATCATCATCTGCAAAAAAAAAAACATCTACTTAGGCAGAAAACCTAAGATTTGCCTCTGGAGGAAGTTTCAGTTGCACTTGCTCAAGAATTTTACTGTTGAGGGGCGCCTGGGGGGCTCAGTCAGTTAAGCATACAGCTTCGGCTCAGGTCACCATCTCACAGTTTGTGAGTTTGAGCCCCGCGTCAGCTCTGTGCTGACAGCTCGGAGCCTGGAGCCTTCAGATTCTGTGTGTCCCTCTCTCTCCCTCAAAATAAATAAACATTAAAAAAGAAGAAAAAAGAATTTCACTGTTGAGTAGCTTGGCCTTTTTCCTGCTGAGCCACTAAGAAACTGAAAGAGCTACCAAGGAAGTGGTAAACTGTCTGGAATAAATTTGTGCAGAATATATTTGTTCTTGGGCTGATGGTGATGACAAGCCAAATAACCTCATTGTAGATAGGCCTTGTTTTATGAAAAAATCCGTTTATAAAATATTTTATGTAAAGGATCTTATTTAAGAGAATCTAAATTTTTGGTCAGGTGATTATCTATCTTCATGGGCTCTTACACTTTGAAAAATTTTACCCCATGGCCAGGTTGAATTAAGAGTCAAATATTTTGGGGGTGCCTGGGTGGCTCAGTCAGTTGAGTGTCTGACTCTTGATTTTGGCTGGGGTCATGATCCCAGGGTTGTGGGATCAAGCCCCACATTGGGCTCTGTGCTGAGTATAGAGCCTGCTAGGGATTCTCTCTCACTCTGCCCCTTCCCCTGGCTCATTCATGTTGTCTCTGTCTCTAAAAAAAATAAAATAAAAAATAAATTAAATAAATTTAAATATTTTCATACACAAAAAGTGGCTTTTTAAATTTTAATGAAATTTTCCATTCATTTGATTGTCACAGTGGTCTTTCACCTGGTATTGAGTAGCCTTTACTGATTTTCGGATTAAAGTCAAAGTATCATGATAGTTTAAAATGCAGTTCTTTTTCCATGAATGTACGGGGAGTTGTGGTAAACTTGCAAGAGAAATGCTTGGGAGCTGATGTCTGTTACTTCTGTTTCCTATTGACCTTCTGGTCACATTCCTTTATTCACTGAAGGCTGGGAACCCCTGATTATGTGGCCTGTCTCTATCCCAATTCTTATCATTAACTTGGGCACAGTAACATACATGTGAAAGATTCACCCAGCACTTGGCCTCAGAGCTGAATGGACAGCTCCTATTAATTATCTTTTATCATTCTGCTTCCCAGTTTTCTTCCATGGCCTTGCTCTTTTCCTTGTTGACATCCAGAGCAGAGATACCTCTTCAAACTTAATCTCTAATATAGTAATGTCTGCCATAGCTTTCTGGTTTCCTCGGCCTCTTGATCCTCTTCACAGTGCATCTTTGACTTGACTGAAACCTCTAGGCTTTATGAAGACCCTTCCATTTTCTGACACTGTAATGCCACTTTCTGACTTCTTCTCTGTTCAACCTAGACTCATACCTTTTTGTAGCATTCTCAATGTCTTTCCTCTCTTGTCCTTTGTCCAAACTCCAAAACCCCCAAACTTAGATCAATACAACCATGTGCCTACCTCATTCTTATACATGGACTGAAAGGTTCTAGTAGATTAATGTTATCCTGTTGTATAGATCCATGTTGATGCAACTTATGATCTCCAAAAAAAGCTGGATGAATTACTGTCCCTAGAAATCTTTTTCCGTTCCTCTTTCTGCTAATTCTCAAACTAGCAATTTTAAACCTCCATTATTTTCCTCAGCCCTTTTACAATTCATCTTCCTCTCCATAAAAAGAGAACATTATCTTCTATTTCATAAAGTATAGTCATTAAGTATGATCTCTTAAATTTCTGCCTTTACACCATATATTTCTGAACTCCTGCTCATTCCTCTTTCTAGTCCCAAGGAAGTGTGTTTTTCTTCTCTTTTGAAAATTTCCACTTATCCTTTCTCTCATATCTTTCTCTGAAGACTTTGCTTTATTCTTCTGAATTTGTATTTTACAATAGTATTTTTTCTTGTGATTATAAAAGTAATCCATAGCTGTTATAGAAAAATTAGAAGTGAAATAAAGTTTAATAAAGGAAAGGTGGCCTGTAATATTATCACTAAGAGTTAACCAATTTCATAAATAAAATTTGGATCCAAGTGTGTATACTGCTTTGTAGTTCATGATATCCTAAATACTACTAGCTTTCTCTCATGTCATTAAATGTTCCTTAATGATATGATTTTACTAGATTGGTTATTTGTCATTGTATGGTGTAAAATAATTTTTACAAAGTAATACTTATGATAGGAGTCCAATTTCATTTTCCTGTGTGTGATTTTTCTTTTCGCTCAACATCATTTATTAAAGACACAATCCTTTCCTTACTGAGTATTCTTGGCTTCTCTGTCAAATATTAGTTGATCATATATGTGAGGATTTGTTTCTGTGCTCCACTTTCTTTCCATTGGTTTGTGTGTCTGTTTTTATGCCAGGACCGTACTGTTTTCATTACTATGGCTTTGTAGTAGAATTTGAAATCAGAGAATGTGATGATTCCAGCTTTGTTTTTCTTTCTCAAAATTGTTTAGCTGTTTGGAGCCTTTTGTGGTTCTGTACTAATTTGGGGATTTTTTTTCTATTTCTGTGAATAATGTTATTGGAATTTTCTTAGAAATTGCAAGTGATCTATAGATGGCTTTGGGTAATATGTACATTTTAACAATATTCATTCTTTCAGTCCATCAACATGAGATATCTTTCCATTTGTTTGTGTTGTATTTTATTTCTTTCATCACAGTCTTACAGCTCTCAGGATGCAGATCTCTTACCTCTTTAGTTAAATTTGCTCCTAAGTATCTTATTGTTTTTGATGCTATTGTGAAATAAGATTGTTTTCATCTATTGTTGTTATTGTATAGAAATGCAATTGATAACAGACTCTTGAATGCTGAGAACAAACTGAGGACTGATGGATGTGAGGGGTGGAGGGGGTAGATGGCCATGGAGGAGGGCACTTGTGGGGATGAGCACTGGGTGTTATATGGAAACCAACTTGACAATAAACTATTTGTAAAAAAAGAAATGCAATTGATTTCTGTATGGTTTGTTTTTTTTTGTATCCTGCAACTTTGCTGCATTTATTATTTCTAACAATTTTTTTGGTGGAGTCTTTAAGATTTTCATATATTAGATCATATCATCCACAAACAAAAACAGTTTTATTCTTTTCTGATTTGGCTGCCTTTTTATTACCTAATTGCTCTGGCTAGGATATCGATTACCATTGTATAGGGGTGGTGAGACTGAGTGCTCTTGTTCTATTCCTTATATAAGAGAAGGCTTGCCAAAAATGGCCTTTACTATGTTGAGGTACATTCCTACTATATGAAATTTTTTGAGAGTTTTTAAATCATAAAGGGAAGTTGTATTTTGTCAACTATTTTTCTCCATTGTTGAGATGATCATATTATTTTTTCTTTTATTATGTTAATGTGATGTATCATATTTATGATTGGTGTATATTGAAGCATCCTGCATCCTTGGTATAAATGCCACTTGATCATGGTGTGTGATTGTTTTAATGTGGTGTTGAATTTGGTTAGCTAATATTATGTTGAAAATGTTTGCCTCCATATTTATCAGGGTAATAATCATTATCTGGCTTTGGGATTGGGGTAATACTGTCTTCTTATAATACATTTGGGAGTACTCCCTCCTCTTCAGTTTTTTGGAAGAGTTTGAGGATTGGTATAATTCTTCTTTTAATGTTTGGTATATTTTACCAGAGAAACCTATTTGGTCCTGGACTTTTCTTGTTAGGAGGTTTTTGATTTCTCTTTCAATCTCCTTATTGTTAGTCTTTTCAGATTTTCTATTTCTTTATGATTCAGTCTTAGTAGATTTAATATTTCCAGGAATTTATTGATTTCATCTATATTGTCCAGTTTGTTGTCACATGATTGTAATAGTTTATTTTATTCTTTATATTTCTATGATATCAGTTATAATATCTCTGCTTTCTGATTTCATTTATTTGAGTCATTCCTCTTTGTATTATGTTGAGATATGGTCCTTCTAGACTTATCTTATTGAGAGTTTTTATCATGAATGGATGTTGTACTTTTTCAAATGCTTTATCTGCATCTACTGAAATGATCATGTATGGTTTTTATCCTTTCTCTTATTGATGTGATGTATCATATTGATTGATTTATGGATACTGAACCAGACTTGTATTCTGGGAACAAATCCCACTGGGTCATGTGAATGATTTTTTAATATATTTTTGGATTCAATCTGCTAGTATTTTGTGAGGATTTCCTTCTGTGTTCATTAGAGGTATTGGCCTATAGTTCCTTTTTTTTTTTTTTTTTTTTGTTATAGTGTTTTCATGTGTTTTTGGTATCAGAGTAATTTTGGCTTCATAGAATGAATTTGGAAGTTTCCTTCCTTTTCTCTTTTATGGAGTAGTTTGAAAAGAATAGGTATTAACTGTTATTTAAAAGTTTGGTAGAATTCACTTGTAAAACCATATGGTCCTGGGCTTGTTTCTTGTGAGTTTTATGATTACTGATTTAATTTCATTGCTGGTAATTGGTCTATTCAATTTTTCATTTGCTTCTTGCTTCTTGGTTATGTTTCAAGAAATTTGTCCATTTCTTCTAGGTTGTACAGTTTGTTCACATATAATTTCTCATAATATTCTCTTATAATTGTTTGCATTTCTTTACTAGTGGTTATTTCTCCTCTTTCATTTGTGATTTTGTTTGTGTGGGTCATCTCTCTCTCTCTCTTCCTTTTTTAAAAAAGTTTATTTATTCATTTTTGAGACAGAGCAGGGGAGGGACAGAGAGAGACTCCCAAGCAGGCTTCACGCTGTCAGCACAGAGCCTGACACTGAGCTCAAATTCATAAACCATGAGATCATGACCTGAGCTGAAATCAAGTCAGATGCTTAACGGATTGACCCACCCAGGTGCTACCCCACTTCCCCCCACATTTTGTTTTGTTTTGATGACTCTGGCTACAGGTTTTTTGGTTTTGTTGATCTTTCCAAAGAACCAGCTCCTGGTTTTATGAGTTTCTATATCATTTATTTATTTATTTTTAAGGTTTTTTTTGAGAGAGGGTGAGAGAGAGAGAGAACCAGAAGTGGAAGGGCAGAGAGATAGGGGGACAGAGGATCCAAAGCAGTTTCTGTGCTGACCGCATATAGCCCGACCTGTAGCTCAGACTCACCTGAACTGCAAGATCATGACCTGAGCGAAATGGGATGCTTAACTGACAACCACCCAGGTGCCACTGTCATTTATTTTGCTCTAATCTTTATTATTTCTTTCCTTCTCCTGGCTTTGGGTATGTTTGTCCTTTTCCTTTTCTATCTCCTTTAGGTGTAAGATTAGTTTGTTTATTTGAGATTTTTCTTATTTTTTTTCTTGGTTGACCCAGTCATCGTTTACTAGCACGCTACTTTACTTCCGTGTGTTTGTGCTCTTTCCAGATTTTGTCCTGTGGTTGATTATCAGTTTCATAACATTGTGCAGAAAACATGCATGATAGGACTTCAGCCCTTCTGAATTGCTGAGACTTGTTTTGTAGCCTAATATGCGTTCTCTCCTGGAGAAAATTCCATGTGCACTTGAAAAGTATGTGCATTTTGCTAGTTTTGGATGGAATGTTCTGAATATGTCTGTGAATTCCATCTGGTCCATTGTATATTAAAAGCCACTGTTTCTCTGTTGATTTTGTGTTTGGAAGATCCGTCCATTGATAAAAGTGGAGTATTAAAGTCTCTACTATTACTGTATTACTTTCTAATATTTCCTTTATATTTGTTTTATTTATTTGTGTGCTTTCATGTTTGGTGCATAAATATTTACAACTGTTCTATCTTCTTGTTGGATTGTCCCCTTCTTTATGATATAGTGCTCTTCTTCATCTCTTGTTACAGTTTTTGTTTTAAAGTCTGTTTTGTTCAATACAACCATTGCTACTATGGCTTTCTTTTGACATCTATTTGCATGATAAATGATTCTCTAGCCCATCACTTTCAATCTCTAGGTTACTTCAGTCTGAAATTAATCTCTCATAGGCACATATAGATGTGTCTTGTTTTGTTTGTTTGTTTTATTCTGTCACCTTATGTCTTTTGATTGGAGCATTTTCAAAGTAAGTATAGTAGATATGTATTTATTGACATTTTATTTGTTTTGTGGTTCTTTTTGTAGTTTTTCTCTGATCAACCTCTTGTTCTCGTTCATGGTTTGTTTACTTTTTTCAGTGGTATACTGGATTCCTTTCTCTTTATTTTTTTCATATCTGTTACTGATTTTTGATTTGTGGTTACCATTCAGTGTGTATTTACTATCTTCTGCATATAGCAGTTCGTATTAAGTTCATGGTTGCTTATGTTTGATCACATTATTTACTCTCTTTCTCCCACATCTTAAGTATAGGTGCCATATTTAACATCCTTTGTGTGTGTGTGTATGTGTGAATCCCTTGTATGGATTTTACAGGTATATTTATTTTTACTGCTTTTAGGTTTCCTACTTTTCATAGTCTCACTTATGGTCTTTTTTCCACTCAAAGTGTCCTCTTTAACATTTTTGTAGGGCTGGTTTTTACTGGTCATGAACTGTTAGTTTTTGTTTGTCTGAGCAACTCTTTATCTCCTATTTTGAACGATAGCCTTGCTGGATAGAGTATTCTTGGCAGCAGATATTTACCTTTCAGCACTTAGAATATATCATGCCACTCCCTTCTGGCCTAGAAAGTTTCTGCTGAAAAATTTGCTGAGGGCTTTATGGGGTTTCCCTTGTATATAACTGTCTTTTTTGCTGTTAAAAACATTGTTTCCCACTATTTTTAGCCATTTTAATCCTATGTGCCTTGGTGTAGACCTCCTTGGTTTTCTTAGGGGATCTGTGCTTCCTGGATATGAATATCCATTTCCTTTCCTAGAGTAGAGATGTTTTTAGCTATTATTTCTTCAAGTATACTTTTTGCTCCCTTTTCTCTCTCTCATTCTTCTCAGATCTATATAATATGAATGTTATTATGTTTGGTGGAGTCACTGAGTTCTCTAACCCTATTCTCATTTTGCATAATTGTTTTATTAGTTCATCTTGATTATTTTACATTACTCTGTCTTCTGGGTCATTAATTTGTTCCTGTTTCCTCTAGCCTGCTATGTATTTCATCAAGTCTATTTTTTATTTCATTTATTATGTTCTTCATCTCTGATTAGCCCTTTTTTATCTGTGTGTTAAGGATCTCAGTGATGTCTTCCACTCTTTTCTCAAGTCTGGTGAGTATCTTTGTGATCAGTACTGTAAATTCTCCATGAGGCATATTACTTATATTCATTTCACTTAGGTCTCTTGCTGTGGTTTTATCTTGTTTTTTCGTTTGGGACGTGTTCCTCTGTCTTATCATTTTGTCTTTCTCTCTCTGTCTGAGTTCGTGTGTGTGTTAGGAAAACGAATTATGTCTCCTGCTCCGAAGGTAGTGGCCTCATGAGGAAGAGGTCCTGCAGCACCCTGCGGTGCCTCGTCCCCTTTTCCTCAGTCCTTGGTGTTTCAGGATGTGTCTTACACTTGTTGCATATGCCCTGCTGTTATTTCCTGTCCACTTTTTCCTTCAGCCCATTTGTCCGAAGAGGCTCCTGGCCTGTTGTGGGCAGTATTTGGTCCCCAGCCTGGTGGGGCACGTTTTAACTGGTGTATAGTGGTCTGCTCACAGAATGAAACCTGCCATGGATGCCACCAGAACAAAAGCACCCCCAGCTAGGAGGTGATGTCTTGGGTGGGGATTGTTCCTCTTTCTGGGGAAAGGGTCCCATCTCACAGGGACTGAAGCAGGCTTGACAAGAAAGGGCAGATCCATCAAAGTGCAGGTGGTGGGCGGGGACTTGGTGTCAGCAATGTGGGTGGAGGGTGTTGGTGCTGTGCTGGTTCCCACAGGAGACCTTGTGTTTATGCTGCAGGGTGGGGCAGGGAGATGTTACCTGCCACCACCTTTACTCCTGGAGGGGCCTCCCTGTGTTCCCAGCTTCTCTGGCCAAGCTCTAAGAGAAGTAAATAACTCTCCCTTCCATGCACCCCAGGCATTTGTCAAATTGCTGCTTCTGTGTTCTGTCTCTGCTGGCTGCTTATTGTGCTGTCTCTTTAAGGGTGGGAACTTAATTTTGCAGAATTGAACCTGCTGACTTTTAAAATTATAGGCTGTAAGCCCCACTATTTGTAAACACTCATGAAATTCAGCCCCTCTGGCTTTCAAAGTCAAATGTTATGGGGATTCATCTTCCTCCTGAGGGCTCTTCAGTGTGATAATATGTTTCTTACCTTTCCCTGTGCCCCAATTTCATTTCCAACCAGGGACAGCCATGGTTGCCTTTGCCCTTTCACCCTCTTTTTATGGCCTCTTTACTTTTCTCTTCTTTAACTTGTGGAGTTTGTTCTGCCAGTCTTCAGGTCATTTTCTGGGTTATTTACACTCATATGAACATTAGCTAGGTGTATCTGTAACACGAGGTGGCTTTCTGTCCTCCTACTCCACCATCTTCTCAACCTGTACCTCTGTAATGACTTTGCCTTTCATTCGGTTTTTTGCTTTAAGTCTATTTCTTTCTGTATAAATATTGCCACCCCTGTTGTATTTTGGTTTCCAGTTGCATGGAATATCATTTTCCATCCCTTTACTCTGAGCCTGTGTGCTCTTCAGGCTGAGTGAGTCTCTTGAAGACAGCATATAATTTGGTCTTGTTCTTAAATCCATCCAGCCATTCCATGCCTTTTGATTGGAGAATTTATTGCATTTACATTTGGAGTAATTACTGATGAGTAAAGACTTACTAATACAATTCTATTAATTTTCTGGTTGTTTTGTAGTTCCCATGTTCCTTTCTTCCTTTTTTGCTGCCTTTCGTATATGTTGATGATTACCCATATTGGTATGTTTTGATTCCCTTATCTTTGTCTTTGTGAATTTACTGCAAGTTTTTGCTCTGTGGTTATCAAGATCATGATATAAGTATCTTAATGACATAATAGTCTGTTTTATGCGGGTACAAACTTAACTTTGCTTCTAACCAAGGTTCTACTTTTACTCCCCAATTTTGTTTGTTATATCACGGGTTACTTCTTTCTATATTGTGAATTTGTTAACAAATTATTGTAGTTATTTTTAATACTCTTATTTGTTAGTTTAATGGAAGTGATTAACACACCACCATATTACAGTATCAGAACATTCTGAATCTGACTATGTACTTACCTTTATCAGTGTGTTGAATATTTTCTTTCTTTCTTTTTTTTTTTTTTCAAATTAGCCTTTAGCATCCTTTAATTCAACCTGAAGAACTTTATTTCAGTATTTCTTATAAGTCAAGTCTGGAAGGATGAGCTCCCTCAGGTTTTATCTCTCCTTTATTTCAGAAGGACAACTTTGCTTATATAGAGCATTTTTCGTTAGTAGTTGCTTTTTATTTTCTTTCAGCACTTTGAATATAATCATCCCACTCTCTCCTGGCCTCTAAGATTTCTGCTGAGAAAGTTATTGATAGCTTTGTGGGGATTCCCTTGTAAGTTACAGCCTTCTTTACTCTTGCTGCTTTTAAGTTTCTCTTTGATTTTTGATAGTTTTTTATAATGTGTCTTGCAAAGGATATGTTTAAGTTGAGTTTATTTTATGATCTAAGCGTTTAATGAACTTGGATATACAAATGTCTTCCCAGATGTGGGAAGTTCCTGTCTATTCTTTTTTATTTAAACTTTCTACTCTTGTCTCCCTCTCTTCTTTTTCTGAGACTCCAATAATATGCAGATTATATTTTTATGGTATCCCATTGACTACATAGGCTTCCTTCTTCTTTTTTTCTTTTTTCTCTTGTAACTAGACAATTTTTTAGTTTCTATCTTTCAAGTCATAGGTTCTTTCTTCTGCTTCATCCATTCTGATGACGATGCTCTATGATAACTTTTTTATTTTATTCATTGTATTTTTCAGCTCCAGAATGTGATTCTTCTTTTATGATTTCTACCCTTGTCAATCTTCTCATTTTGTGTATTGTGTTTTAGTTGTTGTTAAATTGTCTCTCTGTGCTTTCTTGTAGCTCAGTGAGATTCCTTAAAACAGGTATTTTAAATTCTTTATCAGGTAAATAGCAGATATTCATGTATTTAGGATCAGTTACTGGAAGATTATTGCAGTCTTTTGATGGCATCATGTTTCATAGATTTTTCATGTTCCTTGAAGTTGTTTGTTACTGTCTTCACATTTGAAGTAGCAGTGACCTCCTTCCTTCTTTACTAACTGCCTTCCAGAGAGAAATCTCTGTCATTCTTCATAGGGATTCTCAGAACTTGTGTGGATACCCCTGCTCCACACTTTAGCTCTCTCTTTTGGCAGAATTCTTAAACTTGTATGCCTTCTTTTGATCCTCCAACGCACCAGGCCAAGTACCAACAGCCTCACTTTTGCTTTCCCAAAGGTGGCGCTAAAGCTCAGGTTTGTGTCTCCCTGGTTCACGGATTCTTACTGATTTTCTGCACATGCTCACTTGCCATCTGCCAAAGCCTTTTCTCGTTGGCCCTGTGGGGCAGTGTGTGGGTGAAGCACAGGGAGCGCTGCTGGTGCCTGTGGGCTACTTGGTGGGATCTGCAGATAGGACGTCCCCAGAAGCTCAAAGATCAGCTTCTTAATGGAATTTGTGGCACAGTTTTTATAATCCATGTATTTTAATGGTCTCCAGGAGTACTTTTCCAGCTGTCCCCACCCTCCAGTCATTCAGCTCACAATTCACTACTCTGAATGGAGTGAGAAATGGGCTTCTTTGGCATCATCCTGCATAGCTGGGAAGCCCAGAAGTTCCCTCACACACTTTTACTTTCCTCTCTTGGGAGAAATCACAGGGTCAGAATATCTGTCTTGGCCCAGAGGCCAAGAATATCTCTTTTGCCACTTTTGGAGAAGGGTGATACAGGTAAAATCAGACTCTTCCTCATATCCACTCCACTCCATCCACTTCCTATTGTTTTGCTCCAACTGTGTGCTAGGACTTCTCTGCTGGAGACCTAGACTTCTACAGAGGTGCTCCTGTCCATGGGTGACTGACAGTTTTTACCAGAGACTTTTGGACAATGGCAGGGAGGGGTTGGAGCTGGTACAGGAGCCACTGCAGAGCCCAGTTACCTGATGCATAGGTGGGCCAGACTCCTCCCAGGGCTTTTGGCATATGGTACTAACCCCAAAGCTCCCACAAAGGGACCTTTTTCATGGTTGGAAGTCACATTGTTGTTGTGAAGGGAGGGGCATGATGAAGGAGGTCTTATTCAGCCATGTTGTTGACTTATCTCCTTTCAAAACATTCTTATGTATACTTTTTTCCCCCTCTGTGTTTTTGGAAGAGATTCCCAGTAATCAAATTTCTGGAACAAAGGATATATTCAAAATCTAGTGTATATTGAACTATTTTCTAGAAAGTTTGTTCCAATTTACATTATTGCTAGCAGTGTATAGAGTACAAAGCTAGGAAGACTGAGGATTATTAAGCTAAAATGTTCCTAATTTAATGAGTGAAATAGCCCAATTTTTTATTTTAATATTAGTTACTTATGAAGGTAAACTTTGACTTTTTATGTCTTGTAAATTGTCTTATAATGTCACTTGATCAATTCTCTACAGTTTTCATCACTTTTATGTGCTCTGTATACATGAAAGTTATATTTCAATTATTTTCTCAGTTTAATTTTTAATTCATTTTGTGTAGAGAAGATTTTAATATGTAGTCAAATCTATCAATTTTTTCATTTATAGTTTCTTTAATAAAATCTTTGCTGATGCTTCTGCATTAGAGGACATAGTCTTCTCTGAATAGCTTTGTAGTTTCACTTTTTACATTTAATTATTTTATACATTGAATTTTTGTTGCTCATGATCCAAGATGAAGATCTGATTCCCTCATTTCTGTACCCTAACTTTCTCCAATGTTAGCATCATTTATGGAATGCTTTGTTTTCCTACTGATTTGTGATACATTATTTCTAAGTTATTTGTTAAGTTACATTAAGCAGTATATCAATTCTTATACCAATACATGTGATTTTACTCAGCGTGTGGCTTTATCTTGAGTTTTCCATGGGACCTTATTATGGTTTTCTTTGTATTTATTCAGTTTGCTATTCACTGATATTTGTGTGTTTTTAGGTTCTTTTTTATCAAATTGGAAAATATTTCAGCTAATATCTCTTCAACGATTTAGCCTTTCTATCCACTTCTCCCCTGAAGCTCCAGTTGTATATGTGCTTGATCATTTGATACAAGTTATTGAGGCTCTACATTTTTTAAAGAATTTTTTCTTTGTGCTTCAATTTGGATGATTTCTATTTACTTACCTTCGAATTTATGGATTCTTTCCTTTCAGTTTTTATTTAATATGTAGTAATTTTTATTTCTAAGATTTGCATTTGATTCATTTTTACAGTTTAACATAACTTTCTTTAAACTATCTTTCTACACACTACATTCATTTTTTTCCTATGGCTTTAAAAAACATTTTTAAAGGATTATTTATTTGTGAGAGAGAGAGAGACAGAGCACAGGTGGGGGAGGGGCAGAGAGAGAGGGAGACACAGAATCTGAAGCAGCAGGCTCCAGGCCCTGAGCTGTCAGCACAGAGCCTGATGTAGGGCTTGAACCCATGAACTGTGAGATCATGACCTGAGCCAAAGTCGCATGCTTAACCGACTGAGCCACCCAAGAGTCTATGGCTTTTTTAATATACTTATTATAACTGTTTTAAAGTTCTTGAATGCTGAGTCTAACATCTGGTTTGTCTATGGGCCTGTGACTGGTTTTTCTATTGACTATGCAAATTTTCTATTGACTATTTTGAAAATCTAGTAATTTGGGGTTATATACTGAAGCATGATGTAAGATATGGTGTCACAGACTGGATTCTGTTATCCTCTTATGAAGAATGTTCTAACGCAGCATTATTAGCTTTAGGCTTTGTCAGGGTGGATCTGTTTTGTCATTTCACTTAGACATGGGATGCTTCCTTAATTCTCACTGTTGTTTTTTCCTAAGACATGGCTCTTTGAGGTTTCAGTTGAAAACTCAACCCAAGGTCTTTACCAAGTCTTCTCCTTTGACAGATTGACATTCCTCATTCTTTTCTGCAGTGAGTAGCTGTTGAAACTCTACTTAACCTCTTCCACCCTTCTAACATTTGTTTTTTCCCCTGGCCTCTTTGAAATCTTGCCCCACACATGGGAAGTTCAGGTATCAGTCAAGGATTTGAGGGAGTTTGTTTATGTATTTGTGGCTCCCTTCTCTAAGGAGTTGCTCCATTCCATTTTCAGCTGCTCTGGCTGTTCCAAACCCCATCTTCTTATTCCTTAGGCCAACAATACTGAGATTTTCTGCCTTGAGCTCTGTCACGTTGCCTGGGAAGTAACCTCATGGGAAAAACTGTGTGTATGCGTGTGTGTGTGTGTGTGTGTGTGTGTGTGTGTGTGTGTGTGTGTATTTATATGTGAATTTCATTGTTCTTTTCTTTCAAGGGCTGAATCCTTTGATTCTTCCTTGGTCTTCTCCACTTTGTATATATATCAGCCAGAGGTTGGGGACCAAAGGATGGAGCAGAATTTTTATCATCTGTATCCATGAATCCTATGTGACTGGAAGCCTAATAACCCTACATTCTCTTCTGCTCTTCCAGTCTCTCTGACTTCTCTATCTTCATCTCATTGGCTCTACTCTCCATCTGTCCTTTGTGAGGATTTCCTGAGATATGTCTCTTCAGTGTCTGTGCTCTCCCCGGGAGATACTGTTAACGTAACAGCACATTATCTACCAATTAGTATGCATAAGCCCCCGAAATCTGTGACTCCAGCTCTGATCTTTCTCCTGTGCTCCATGTGGTTCCAAAACTCCATGTTTTCTCCCTTCTCTCACACATTCTTGTATCTGTATGATCACTGCTAATATCATCCTCCCTGGAAACTGGAGAATCATCTGAAACTCTCTTCTCTCCTTTATCCCCACACATCTATTTATGTCCCAAGTCCCGAAATGACTGCCTCTTTTGTATCTAAGTGTCTATTTATCACCATCCCCACTGCTTCTTAGTTTCTTGCTTGTCCTCACTATTTTTATTATCTCTTAAATTTTCTCCAGTTTGCATCTTACTCTTCATCTGTACCTTCAACATTACTGATACAGCATTCCTTCCTTTTTTAATGTTTGTTTATTTTTTGAGAGAGAAAGAGCTCAAGCAGGGGAGGGGCAGAGAGAGAAGGAGCAAGAAATCCCAAGTAGACTCCGTGCTGTCAGCCCAGAGCCCGATGCTGGTCTCGAACTCACAAACCATGAGATTATGACCCAAGCCGAAACCAAGAGTCGCACGCTCAATCAACTGAGCCACCGCGGTACTCCGATACAGCACTCTGTCTAAAATACAAAAAGAATTACTGCTCCTCAGCTTAAAGCCTTGAGGTGATTCCCTGTTGGTTACAATTAACGTTGACCTCTCACAGAAAGACAGGCAGAGCCTCACTGCTTCTAGCCTCATTTCTTGCTGCACTTTTTGATCTGTCTTCCACATTTGCACTCTACTCTCCACTAATCAAATGTTTATTCTTCTTCAAATCAACCAGTGTCTTTCTTCATTCCCTCCCTGCACTTCTGTTTATATGACCTTCTCTAATGGGTATAGATCCCTCCCCAACTCCTGAGAGTTTGTCCAGGTATCTGAGAATTATTTCTTGGCCACTCTACCCTCAGACAGAATTGACTACTTCCTCTTTAGTGCTCTCACTCTATTCTGTGTCTACTAGCTTCATATCACCTGTTAAATGGTCTGTACTTACTTATTTTTATGTCTTAAAAGTACCTTTAAGATCCTCTTTTACTCATCTTGGTATTCTAAGCACCTAGCAGAGTGCCAGTAACGGCAAGAAGCATTTACCAATACTTCTTGGTATGGTAACAAGTGAGTGGATGAGTATGTATGGGTATTACTGGGATAATTGGGGTGATGCTTCACAGTGTTAAGTGTGATGATTGTACTGTGGTTATATAAGAGACAATACTTATTTGTAGTAAATACTAAAATATTGAGCAAACATATAAGCAACTTCTTTTCAAGTGGTTGATAGCCAAAAACAGTTATACTCTGCATTGTTCTCCAAGTTTATGATCATTTCAAACAAAACTTAGAAATTAATGTAGGGTCCTTAAAGCTTAAAAATAAGTAATTAAGTTATTATTGTCATGGAAGTCAAGGCTAACCTCCCTGAAAAGTGTGAAAGAAGTAGATTATATCCCCCGTGTCCTTCTCCACCTCTTGGCAGTGCCAGGATCTCAGACTGAGGCTTCCTCTACTTCCTTACAGAACAGTCTCTAATTAGATCTGGTAAGTTCTGTCACACTGAGATGCAAATTACTATGCAGAATTAATATATTATCACTTCTTAGGGTTTTTCATTTCCTTTTTTCCTTTAACAGAATGCATTATTTTTGTCTTAAAAGCAATTCCAATTTTGGACTTTTAGGCCCCAGGAAGGTGACTGAGGAAAGAGAAACTGATAGAAGAAGGGACTTCTTAGTTACCTGCAATCATTCATCCACAAATATTTGAGCCACAAATATTTGAGTGCCTACTATGTGCCAGGCACTATTCTAGGTACTGGGAATATACCAGTGAGCAAAGTGTGTGTGTTTTTGTGAGGGGAGGGAGGTGTATTACAGTCTCCTCACAGAGCATTGAGCTTACACTCTACTTGGAAACAGGCAGTAAATACAAGAAATAGAATGCATAGTGTTTCCTCTGGAGAAACACGAAGGGAGGAAAGAGGCCTGGAGTTAAGTACAGAAAGATAGGATTCTGTTTTAAACTGGAGTCATCATCAAAGGTGGTCTCGCTGAGAAGGCAATATTTAAGGAAAGACTTGAAGGAATAAAAAGTCAGCCATGCAAATTTCCAGGCGAATAGCTTCATAGGAAGAGTGAGCAGCTGATGCAAAGGCCCTGGGGGAGGAGTTTGCTTGAAGTAATCCAGGAACCTAGAGGAATGAGCAAGCTGGGGCTGAGGTTAGAGAGCTACGGGCTGGGGCAGGTCTGGTAGACCCTTATAATGATTTTCGCTTCTGCTCTTGTGAGACGTTAAGTTTTAAAGAGTTTGAGCAGAGTGGTGACATGGTTAGACTCTTAAAAGGCTCATTCTGCCTGTTGTGCTAAGAATGGGGAAACAAGGGTGGAGGTTGCAATCCAGACCCAAGACGATGGTGCCTTAGAGCAGGCGGGTGACGGTGGGCATGCTGACTAGGAGCCAGGTGTCGTTTGCCAGGTTGCTTACCCTTTGCTTCTCTTTTTAGTGGATGAAGGTTAAAACTGATGAAATTCCAGGGAAGGAGTAAGGCAGAATCCTTGGCTCTAAGGGATGAAAATGGAGTAGAACAGAATTCTGTTGCCTCTGTTCCGGTTTCATGTCCATGTACTTGTAAGACCAGTGGAAGGTGACCATACTCCTTCTCTGCCAGTCTAGTGCCTGACAACAGTCAGAGAGGCCTTTATGCCCGACCAGGGCTCACAGGCATATTCACAGATTAGACCAGGCGAAGAATTTCCCCATCACCTTTACGCTGATACTTGCGATAAGGACTGGAGTCACTCATCTCGACTGGGGAAAGGCCCAAAGCGGTACAATGCAGAAGGCATTCTCCTTCCATGGGATTATCTGCCTACTGCTGAGAAGCCTGGAGGCAGGCTGCCCTGGCATTCAGTATAATAGAAATTCAAATAACAAACCACCACCAAAAATTAAAACTTTATAAACAGCCAATGCCAGTATTTCTTTTCAGGCAGAAGATAAGTTGTATGGTTATCTGCTGAGGTAAATAGGTGAGGCTATGGGGGAATAAGTTGGGCTGTGATATAAGAAACTAAAAATATAGCTAAACTTTTCAACAAAAGACATGCCTCGTAATTCGGGAGTAGGAAATAAAATGAAGAGAGAACTCAAGCCACCAGCAGACCCTGGAATTGGGCAAAGAAACCAAGTTTAGAGGCTGGGTGGGTGAAGGGATTTTCAGGACAGAATTTGTAAAACTTAAGTCTCAGGTATTTGTGTTTCTGGAGTATCAGTCCTCTTTATCTTCTCAAAGCTTTGGTAAAATTCAGTATGCCTTAAAGCTTTTGGGGGTGATGGTGCAGGCAGAAAATGAAAGTGTCAGGTGTGTAGAACATTGACAGTGCCTGGAGGCAGGCATGTCCTCCTGAAAAGCATGGTGGGCGGGGCATCTGGGCTGGTGAGAAGTGGTCAGTGAACCAGCACAAGATGCAACTTGAATTGGTTCAAGTGTACGGGACAGTCTTCTGTTCCTAAACACACCAAAGGGGAGACGGCCATCTGGTAAATATGTTTTACTTTCTTTGACTTCTTATGATACGTGACTGCATCCCACTGATACACTAAGTTCCAAGACTTAGAGAATGAGATGGAAGAGGGGGAACTAGAATAGACAACAACAGACCTTACAGTTTGGATGACTTTAGGCAAGCGCTGTTCGATAGATATATGTCACTTTAAATTTTCAAATAAAATAGAATAAAATTTTCTAGTAGCTACTTTAAAATAAGTAAAGAGAACAGATTACATTAATCTTAAATATATATTTTATTTAGTCCATTGTATTCAAAATATTTTAAGGATGTTATGAGCATAAAAATTAATAATGGCAAATCTTATATTCTTGCTCATTTTTACTAAGTCTTTGAAATTGGGCATTCATTTTATACTTAGAGCACATCTCGGTTTGAACTAGCCACATACTGGGTAGGCTAGTGTAGACGGGGCAGCCCTAGGCCACCTTCCCCCATAAACTAGCTGAGGTTCTTGGAGTGCTGCACTGGGATTTGTGGTCAAAACAATAAAGTATTATATTGCTTAGTTTTGATTCCTTTGTGTGTATTCCTCAGGTAATTTAGAGAGAATTAGCCAGTCTTAGATAGATGTCAGATTCCTAGATCCTTTGGCCAGAAAACCACCAGTATATCTTCCGAGCATCCCAACTGCATGTCCCAGTGGGGCATGCACTGAGGGCTAGGCTTGGGCCAGATTAGAAGAGGCCTTCTATATTGTCTTAAAGAATTGGAATCTAATTCTAATGGCTGTGGGGACGAGGAGGAGGTGTCAGTGAGTTTTCAGTGAGACAGGCGATTACATTAGCATTTTAGGAACAACTAGTATTACAGTAGTGGGGATGACCCAGTACCATACGGGGCAGCTTGATGAGAATCAAAGAAAAGGACCTAGAAAACTGTGGATAAGCAGTGATGAAGGACTAAGTTAAGATGGTGGCAGTATTAGGTAGAGGACAGGACTGGTTAAAAGTATGTTAAGGAAAGGTATAAAACTCATCCACAGTGCTTGGTGATCAACTGAGTTGTGGTGTAGGAAGCGTCAGTGGTGACTTTCAGCTATTTTTTTTTTTTTTTTTTTTTTGTCTTAGGCAACTTGGATAATTGTTAAGTAAGTGCCATTCATTGAACTAGAGAGTACAGGAGAAGAAACCAATTTGAGAGGAAAATGTTGAATTTCATTTTGGGACATATTGACTTTGGAATAGAGAGAGTAGTGTTTAAAAAGTATCCAATTTAGCAGATTTAGAAGCCCTGATGAAAATGATAAGAGTAATTTCAGTGGCATAGTGAGTACAGAAGCCAGGCTGTAAATATGTTAAGGAAGGAATAAAAGATTTTGATAAGCCTGGTATACTCAATTCATTCATGTAACAAATACTAGTTATTTTTTCAGATGCATTGAAATATGCATTGCGGATACACTCATGAATAATTCAGTGTCTGCTCTCAAGCAGTTTGGCAGGGGAGGATAGGAGAATAACAAATAAACCAGACAGTTAGAAAGTGTGATGGGCTTAGATAGTCACTGTGAGAGCACACAAAAGTGCTCTTGACCCCTAAGGGGTTAGGACTGTTTCCGTGAGCTTGTGTTGAAGGGGCAGAGAGAACAATGGAAGTGGCAGACATAAGATAGAGTCATTTTAACATGGTGTTTGTCTGTTAAAAGCTTATTTGGTGTCCCTCTTGTATCAGGTAGAATATACGTGAAGAACTTTTCCCTTTTCTAGCTGAGTCAAAGACTGAATGAAGGAAAATAATTTCAACCTTATGTTTGTGGTGCTATTTAGCCTTTTGCTTGAAAGTTGGCATTCTTTGAAGTCCACCAAGGGGAAAGGGGGCACAGTTAATGAAGGGCAGCAGAGGAAAGGACCTCCTCTTAACCCTGAGGATGGTGGTCTTGGAATTGGGCTATGAGAGCTATTTGTACCTGCAGGCGTGTTGCCCAGTACAGTAGCCATGTGTGGCTAGTTAAATTCACTACAGTTAATACATTTTAATTTCTCCATCACACATTTCAAGTGCCTAATAACCACATGGGGCTAAAGGCTGCCATATTGGATAGCACAGACCACAGAACATTTCTAGCCTCACAGAAAGTTCTATTACATTGTGCTGGTCTAGACAGTTTGCTTTGTTCCTTTAAGTCTAAGGAATTTTTCAAACTCAAGGAAGTTATGCTTTCACCTACTTTATTTTTTTTAGCCCTCTAGGATTTTATGCTAGATCTTCTGGTTTTATAAATTATATATTTTTAGCTGGCTTAATTGTCTATTGTTTTCAGCTTACTTTGGCTTGCTATTTTTATTATTTTATAACTTATCTTTTATACTTACAGCTTCTAACCCCTTTTCATGTTTTTTTTTAAATATCCTTTTCCTTTCCATCTCCTGTAATTAAGCCTTGGATTTCTTTAGTTTTTTGTTATTATTTTTTTTACATTTATTTACTTTTGAGAGACCAAGTGATACAGAGTGTGAGCGGGGAAGGAGCAGAGAGAGGGGGAGACACAGAATCTGAAGGAGGCTCCAGGCTCTGAGTAAGTGTTCAGTATAGAGCCTGATGTGGGGCCCGAACCCATGGACCATGAGGTCATGACCTGAGCTGAAGTCGGACACTTAACCGACTGAGCCACCCGGGCGCCCCAAGCCTTGGAGTTCCTATAAGTTGCTTTTGATCCTCCATTTCTTTCTTTGCTGACTCATCAAAGCAAATGAAAAGACTCACAGAATAAAATTCCTTCTTGTAAACAGGAATATTACAAGTGCTAGCAGGCTTCCTCAGTTACAGTTAGAAGTATTTTTTCCTCATACCATATACTAGTCAAGTCTTTTAAATTCTTCAAGTGAGCAAGCCATTTAAACAGATGTGTCATTCTAAAGGAGGTAGGTGGTGACTGATAAAATCTAATATTTCTTAAGCGTTTGTACTTGCCAAGCCCTGTGCTATCCTATCATTTAACCCTCCCAACAATCTTGTGAGATTATTTTCGTTTATTCCAATTTACAGATGAGGAAACTGGGGTCCTGAGAAGGTGATGTCGCACAGTTAAGTGACAGGTTTGAATTCTAATTCCAAAGCCTATAGTGTTAGATAAGGAGGTTCCCTTAGGGAAGGGCCCACAAACATATCTCTGATTCGGTGATGGCAAGACACTTTATGTTATTGAATCTCATCATACGTTTTTATGAATATAGTTTACTAGAGGATCCATGGCCAGATATTTGAAATTTTGGAAAATCAATTTGTTCTCTCCGCCAATAATCCTGAGGAGTATCAAACCACAATGAATTTTGAGTTTTTGTTTTTAGTTATTTTGTACTGATTTTTTTGAAAAATTTTTTTAGTATTTATTTGTTTTGAGAGAGAGAGTGTGTGAGCCAGGAAGGGGCAAAGAGAGAGAGCAAGAGAGGAGAGAATCCCAAGCAGGCTGTGTACATAGTGCACAGAGCCTGACCTGGGGCTTGAACTCACAAAACCGTGAGATCATGACCTGAGCTGAAGTCAGACACTTAGCTGACTGAGCCACCCAGGCTCCCCTATCTTATATTGACTTTTAAACAAAATTAATATCTGTGGCAAATGGCTGGCTCTTCTCCTGTGATATGATCGACATGATATGAGAGAAATTTCTAGGCCAACCACATGACCCTGGAATCAGGAGGCTTCTACCCTAAGGCTGTCCTTTCCGCATAGAAGAACATTCCAGGTAGCCACACAGCTGACTCCCTCACCTTCTTCAAGTCTCTCTTCACATGTAACCTTCTCGGTGAAACTTACCTGATCCTCCTACTTGAAACTATAACATGACTCTCCCACTTCGTTTACCCATTTCCTGATCTACTTTCGGTAATTGATTGGTGATATTATTATTATGATTCTGAGCAATAAGCACTAAGATTCTTTATCTAACTATCTCAGGGTACTGGTCAGTACTGTTCTCTCCTCAGGCTAATCCCTTCGCCCACTGTTAGAACTAACTTCTGTCCCAGTTGCAGTCCTACTTTCCAAAGCCCAAACTAAGGTGCTAACCAAGTATCTGGCACCCTTGATAAAAATGGGTCATCTCTTTATGTCTCCCAGTTTGACATGAGCCCTCTCATTTTTTCTGTCACCGCAAAGTAAATAACACCTCTCTATGTTGACATGGTCCTGCGGGAAGTTACAAATACTTTTTACTTTCTTTTCAAATGAAATAAACCTAATAAGCAAGCCATATCTAATGCCTAGTGTTTTCCTTCCTAGTGAAAGGGATATTTGAGGGGCGTCTGGGTGGCTGAGTCAGTTAAGCGTCCGACTTTCGCTTAGGTCATGATCTCACGGTTCGTGGGTTCGGGCCCCGCGTCGGGCTCTGTGCTGACTGCCGGCTCAGAGCCTGGAGCCTGTTTCAGTCTGTGTCTCCCTCTCTCTCTGACCCTCCCCTGCTCACGCTGTCTTTCTCTCTCTCCTAGAAAAAAAAAAAAAAAAAAATTAAAAAAAAGAAAGGGATATTTGATGTTCTTAAGATAATTTAACTTGGGCCTATTACCATTTTCTGAGATGGCAAACAATCAGAGAAGAGCTTGGGTGTTTTGCCCTCAGTAGAAGGCTGTGGGGGACCTGGCGGAGCCACCACGCCGTCTGCAGGGTTGGTTTCCAGCCAGGCTGCTCCTTCTTCCCCAGCCTCAGAGAAGGCTGCGGAAAAGGAGCCGCGGATGGTGGGGAACCGTGCTGCCACTTTTTTCTAGGGCAGCCACCCAGTTTAATTCCATTCCCACATGTAAGCTCCCTCTTCAGCCTATTTGCTTCTGGCATCTCCTTCTGAGTTTCATCTTGAAGAGTATTTTCTCACCCAGATCTTCCATGCTTGGTTTTCTCAAAGGTTTTAAAACCTGATGAGGACTAAGGTTCTCTTATCTCCCAATTCACTTTTTGAAAATCGCAGCAAATCAGTATGATTGCTTGTACAGATCATCATGAGATCTGCTGGCGCATTCCAGAAAGGAGCTCGCTGCTAGGATCAGCCGCGCGCTCGTAACGCCAATCAGTATGTATTACAAAGGGAATGAACTTGCTGCATTGGGTAATCTGGAGAAGCTGTTAACTAGAGACTGGCTAATAGTGCTTCCTGTGTGTGTGTATGTTTTTCTTGCAAAGAGATTTAGCCACTTTTATGACACAAACAACTGAAATAATTTTCACTCAGACCTCTCTCTGACCAGAATGGGTCTCTTGGCCGGAGCAAAGCAGTCATCTAGATCTCTTTGGATCATCAAGCAATTAAAGAGCAGGGAACTTTCTTCAGTACTCATTCCTGTCCTTCCTTCGTTTAATGTTTGACATATTTAAAAATTAGTTGGTTATAATTTCCTACTTGAGGAAGACAAAGAAGAACAGGAAGGAAAAACAATGGGGAACAATTTTCAGAAAAGATGCCTATTTCACATATGCTTAGCCTTACTAATCAAGGAAACACATATCAAGGTAGAATGATATAATTCTCTTAAGCCAGTGAGATTGGCAAAACTTTAAAAAGATAAAAGTTCAGTGTTGGCAATTGTGTGGTAGAAAAGACACTACAGGTTATAATAGTATGGGTGCTGTAAGGGATATAGAAATGCTGAGGCATAGGAACACATGTACCCCAGTGTTCATAGCAGCACTCTCAACAACAGCCAAAACATGGAAAGATCCTAAGTGTCCATCAACTGACGAATGGATCAAGAAAATGTGGTTTATCTATACGATGAAATACTACATGCCAATGAGAAACAATGAAATCTGACCATGTGTAGCGACGTGGATGGACCTTGAGGGTGTTATGCTGAGCGAAATAAGTCAGGCAGAGAAGGACAGATACCATGTGTTTGCACGTATAGGAGGATTAGGAGGAACTTAACGGAGGACCATGGGGGAGAAGAAGGGGGGAAATGGTGGGGGAGAGGGAGAGAGGCAAACCATGAGAGACTCTTGAATGCTGACAAAAACTGAGGACTGATAGGGGCGCCTGGGTGGCTTAGTCGGTTAAGCGTCCAACTTTCGCTTAGGTCATGATCTCGCGGTTCGTGGGTTCAAGCCCCGCGTCGGGCTCTGTGCTGACTGCCAGCTCAGAGCCTGGAGCCTGTTTCAGTCTGTGACTCCCTCTCTCTCTGACCCTCCCCTGCTCACGCTGTCTCTCTCTCTCTCTCTCTCTCCTAGAAATAAAAATTTAAAAAAAACATAAAAAACAAAACTGAGGACTGATGGATGTGGGGTGGAGGGGGGATGGGCACGGAGAGGGGCACTTGTGGCGATGAGCACTGGGTGTTATATGGAAACCAACTTGACAATTAACTATTTGTAAAAAAATATATATATATAGTATGGGTGCTGTGTGTGTGTATATTGTTGATATGCTATACACACACACACATACATTTAGTGTCATGGAGAATATGGAAAAATCTTCTTTGTGAATAAAACTTCCAGAGATTCACTATGGTATAGACTTAGGCTACATTAGAAATAAATTACACTTTAAGAGATTTTTGCCATTTTACTTCCATTTTTATTGGATTCAGATTTAATTTATTTCATTCAACTAAATTTACTGCGTACACTATGGGTATCAGGAGTGAGATGATAGACATTAGCTTGATCTACATGGAATTGATAGTCTAATAAGGAATATGGTCATTAAGCAGATGAGTCTATGAGTATGTACATATTACAGCTATGTTAAGTGCTGTAACAGAGTGTGATCTTTGAGCGAGAACTTCTAACAGGAGGCTCTAGCTGAGCTAACGTGGAGGGATTCCTAAAAGATTCTCATTTATTCTAAAATCTCGATGATGTAGAACAGCCATATGTGGAGGCCCTAAATCTGGGGGTGACTAACACATTCTAGGAAGGCAGAGAAGTCCAGTTTGGCTCTATCTTAAGTGCAAAGAGAAGGCTAGCCTACAAGGTGATGAAGAGATAGGTCAGGCCAGATTATGAAGGCCATGTGCACCGGTTTGTATTCACTGAAGAAATGGGAGAGTCCATGGGAAAGCTTAAGTGGCGGGCTGGTGTGATTCTGTAGTGCACTTAGTCACTATGACTGCTGTGTGGACAGCTGGTGGGCAGAAGTTAGGTAATTCTGACTAGAGACCCTGGGTTTTATAACCATTATTAGAGGGGACAGGGGAAGGTTTTAAAATATATCTTGGAAGGAGGGCTTGCAGAACTTGGTGATTGGATGTGAGCATGAGCTGCTAAGTATAGGTAAACAAATTTGTGATAGAAGGGACTGGGATATTTTGGAAGTGACACAGAAAACGTGATTAAAACACTAAAGCCTGTTTAACTTTATTCGCTGTTTAAATGTCCTTCCTGAGCTGTCTATATAAAGTTTAGGTACATATAAATAGCTTTTATTCTCAAAAGTAGGAGATAGGAATAGAAAAAAAAAGAAAAGCATTCAGTCTCGAGTTTAATTATGCTACTATGTTATGAGATACCTGTCAGCCTTTAGTAAATGTGGAACCCTTCAGACTTTGATGGAAAAGTTTTTGAGTGTGTCTGCTTTATTTGTCTTAAAGTAGTCTGGCAATGGTGGGCTCTTCTGCAGCCCCTTCACTGTTAATTTTGAAGATTTTTTTGACTCAAGTTTTGTAAAAAACAAAAATGCTATGTATCACCCTGCTGTAACTAGCAGATGTTGCTTTCTTGATAGTTCTGCTTTGGGGATCAGAAGTGGGTGGAATTAGTTGATTAGGATCCAAAAACAGATGGACAATGAAAAAACATTCTTGAAAACCTTACAGAGTTGAAATCCAACTAGTAATATTTTTTCCTTAACTTATAACTCTATGGATATCTTTCTACCCTTTATTACATCCCATAAATGTGTTCCAAGCCATTAAAGATCACATTTGGAAACAGATTGTTCCCAGTTTTGGCCTTTAAGCCTTCCTATTAATTACCATAATTCACTGCTAGCAGTGTGAAACTTTCCAAGATGTCACATTTAATCTTAAACAGAATGCAAATGAAATGCTGATTGAATCATTAATGACATGGTCTCTCTAGTTTCAGAGTTACAGAAATGATTAGAATAGAAATGTGACTTTCTACAGTAAGATTTTTCTGTTACTTTTGTTTAAACAAAAATATATTTGTAGATTTCTGAAAAGTTCACTGATAACCGTTTTTCCTTTGTTATCCTCTCCCACTGTTTACCTCACTTCATCAGGCTTCTTAAGGTTCCTTACATGTTGCTGAAGTAATACAATAAACTTGGGTCAGAAGCTTTTCTTTCCATTTCTGATCAATCCATTCACTCAAGCAGTCAACCCGCCAGCCTACCCACCAACCATCAAACAATCAACCAAACATTTATAGACCTTCTGAATGCCTAGTATCCTTAGGCACTGGCAGTGAAAAGAGAAACAACACATTTCCCTGAGCCAGAGGAAGTTATGTCCCAGTGCAGGGAACCCATTGTGTAATCAACAATTGTAATGAAATCTTACAGTTGTTAGGATATACATTTGTATCATGGGAAAAAAAAGTTTATGATCAAATAAGATTGGGAAATACTGGGTTAAATGAAGCTAAGCAAATCTCTCCACTGCAAGACTCTAGAACATTTCAAGTGCTAACATGCATTGTGAGTCTCCAAAGAGACCATCTAGTATCAAGTATTTTCCAACCTTGTTGCCAAAAGTTAGAGATGACAATCAGGATAAGAAGAAATTCCAAACCATAGTTCTTGCTAAGCTGCCTTCAGGGACCATGAAGAGAAAGAACATAAAGAACTTTGAAACACAGCTTTTACTTTTGGGGGAAGAAAGATAAACAGGCCTACATAAATCTTAATTTCAAAACTTACCTTCTTTATTTCTAGTAGCTCAGCACTCTCACCCCTGCCTGGATCTTTGCACTGATTTTGAGGCTTCTGTCCTTCTGTGCTTTTGAATTTTCTCAGCAGTGTTAGAAAGTAACCATTTGTCCCGTAACCAAAATTTAATCATCCTGATATTCGGACACTCACAAATAAATAATTGCATTTTTAGGGCTCTTTTCTAAGACTGAAAAGGATTATCTACCCTTAAAGGAATTTGGAAAAATAATTTTGTGTTTGTTTGCTTGTTTTCACTTTCCCTCTTCTGGTGCTGAGGGCGTGGAGGGGTTCTTAGCTTTGATCTTCTCTTCTCCATTGAGTATAGCCTGAAACCGATTCTAGAGCAGGGTGCTTATCCTAATGTCAACAGACACCTAAAGTTTTGGGGGACAAAATTCAGGGATTTGTGAACTTCAATAAGAAAAGAAAAATTTGTACTTCTTTTCATTAATCTTTAGCTGAATATTAAGAAACTTTTGAATATAAGCAAGAAGCCACTATAGTAGCTGTGCCTTCACTTTGCAACCAGTAGAAACCACATTTTTCTGATCATGTTACAGTTGTTGTGAGGTGTCTTAAAATATCTTTTACAGTCATTACCACTTTAAAAGTATAACAGTTATTATATCAGCTGGTAGACCTGAATAAAGATGCACATTATATTATTGTATTTCAACTTAGATTTTTTAAAATGTTTATTTTATTTTTGAGGGAGAGAGAGACAGAGTGTGAGTAGGGGAGGGGTGAGAGGGCACAGAATTTGATGCAGGCTGTAGGCTCCGAGCTGTGAGCACAGAGCTGGATGTAGGGCTCAAACTCATGAATCATGAGATCATGACCTGAGCCAAAGTTGGACACTTAACCCACTGAGCCACCCAGGCACTCTTATTGTATCCAAACTTTAAAAAGAGTTTTGCTAATTTTTTTCATCATAGTTTGCTCTGTAATCCTGTGTGTTTGATACATTTGGAAACATTGCTCTCAGAAGGGGTCTAGGACTTCATGCCAAAGAGGTCCTAAGCACAAGACAAAAATAAGAACCCCTGTTGTAGAGGACGATATATAGCCCTGGAGCTGCACCCTGGACCTGGGCCCTGGAGCTGGACCCTGGAGCTGGACCCTGGAGCTGGACGCTGGAGCTGGACCCTGGAGCTGGACCCTGGAGCTGGGCCCTGGAGCTGGACCCTGGAGCTGGGCCCTGGAGCTGGACCCTGGAGCTGGACCCTGGAGCTGGACCCTGGAGCTGGACCCTGGAGCTGGACCCTGGAGCTGGACCCTGGAGCTGGACCCTGGAGCTGGACCCTGGAGCTGGACCCTGGAGCTGGACCCTGGAGCTGGACCCTGGAGCTGGACCCTGGAGCTGGACCCTGGAGCTGGACCCTGGAGCTGGACCCTGGAGCTGGACCCTGGAGCTGGACCCTGGAGCTGGACCCTGGAGCTGGACCCTGGAGCTGGACCCTGGAGCTGGACCCTGGAGCTGGACCCTGGAGCTGGACCCTGGAGCTGGACCCTGGAGCTGGACCCTGGAGCTGGACCCTGGAGCTGGACCCTGGAGCTGGACCCTGGAGCTGGACCCTGGAGCTGGACCCTGGAGCTGGACCCTGGAGCTGGACCCTGGAGCTGGACCCTGGAGCTGGACCCTGGAGCTGGACCCTGGAGCTGGACCCTGGAGCTGGACCCTGGAGCTGGACCCTGGAGCTGGACCCTGGAGCTGGACCCTGGAGCTGGACCCTGGAGCTGGACCCTGGAGCTGGACCCTGGAGCTGGACCCTGGAGCTGGACCCTGGAGCTGGACCCTGGAGCTGGGCCCTGGAGCTGGACCCTGGAGCTGGACCCTGGAGCTGGGCCCTGGAGCTGGACCCTGGAGCTGGACCCTGGAGCTGGACGCTGGAGCTGGGCCCTGGAGCTGGACCCTGGAGCTGGACGCTGGAACTGGACCCTGGAGCTGGGCCCTGGAGCTGGACGCTGAAGCTGGGCCCTGGAGCTGGGCCCTGGAGCTGGACGCTGGAACTGGACCCTGGAGCTAGAAGACAGAGGAGAAGCCCAGGGCAGCGTGTTCCAGTTTATTCCCTCTCCCGGCAGAAATCGCTGTTTCAAGTCTCAGAGAACTTGTGAGACTTGAAGCCCATTCTTATATTCTTACTGTTTATATTCCCAACACTTGCCCCAACTTCTTTGTAGCTAGTGGATAGAGCCATTCATTCATCCATTAAAGCATTCATTAATTCAACAAATATTTGGGGGATCTTTTATGAACCCAGTACTGTTCTAATTTGGAGGTACAATAGTTAACAAAACAAGCAATGAACCTTGCCCTCACAGAGATTAATGTACTAATAATGAAGCAGGAAAAAGTAAAATTAAGAAAACAATCTATAATTGCATTCAAAACAATGAAATATATAGAAATAAACTTAAGAGGTAAAAGACCTGCACTCAGAAAACTATAAAACAGTGATGAAACAAACTCAAGATGATGCAAAGAAATGCAGACATTCCAGGCTCATGGATTGGAAGAACAAATATTAAAAGGCCTATACTATCCAAAGCTATCTACAGATTTAATGCAATCCCTAGCAAAATAACAACATTTTCCACAGAACTAGAACAAATAATCCTAAAATTTGTATGGAACCACAGAAAGACCTTGAATAGCCAAACCAATCTTGAAAAAGAAAAACAAAAACAGAGGTATCTCAACTCCAGATTGCAACTTATATTACAAAGTGATATTAATCAAAACAGTATGGTACTGGCACACACAGTAACATAGAAACAGTATAGTACTGTTTCTATAGAACAGAATAGAAAACCCAGAAATAAACCCACAATTATATGTCCAATTAATTTTTGGGAAAGGAGGAATGAATATCCAATGGGAAAAATAGTCTCTTCAACAAATGGTGCTGGGAAAACTGGGCAGCCACCTGCAAAACAATAAATTGAACCATTTTCTTTCACCATACATAAAAATAAACTCAAATGGATTAAAGACCTAAATGTGAGACCTGAAACCATAAAAATCCTCGAAGTGGGCACAGGCAGTAATTTCAGACACTGGCCATAACAACATCTTTCTAGATATGTCTCCTAAGGCAAGTGAAATAAAAGCAAAAATAAACTTGGGACTACATAAAAATAAAAATCTTCTGCACAGTGAAGGAAACAATCAGCAAAATGAAAAAGCAACCTACAGAATGGGAGAGGATATTTGCAAATGATATAACCACAAGGAATTTATACAACTCGACCAAAAAACAAATAAAGCAATTAAAAATGGGCAGAAGACATGAACAGACATTTTTTCAAAGCAAACATCCAGATGACCAACAGATGCATGCTCATCATCAAAGGCCAAAAAGATGCTCAACATCACTCATCATCAGGGAAATGCAAATCAGAACTCTAATAAGATATCACTTCACACCTGTCACAATGACTAAAATTAAAAACACAAGAAGGAACAAATGTTGGCAAGGATGTGGGGTCAAAGGAACCCTCTTGCACTGTTGTGGGGAAGGCAAACTGGTGCAGCCACTGTGGAAAACAGTATGAAGCTTCCCCGGAAAGTTAAAAATAGAGGTACCCTACAATCCAGGAATCGCACTCCTGGGTAATTACCCCCAAAATACAAAACCACTAATTCAAAGGAATATATATATGTATATATCCCTATGTTTATAGCAGGATTATTTACAATAGCCAAACTATGGAAGCAGCCCAAGTATCCCTCAATTGATGAATGGATAAAGAAGTGGTACATATATACAATGGAATATTATTCAGCCACAAAAAGAGTGAAATCTTGCCACTTGCAATGACATAGATAGAACTAGAGTATAATGCTAAGGAAAATAAGTCAGAGAAAAACAAATATCATATGATCTCACTCACATGTAGATTAATAAAAAACAAAGGAGTAAAGGAGGAAAAAGTGAGACAAATCAAGAAACAGATTCTTAATTATAGAGAACAGACTGATGGTTATCAGTCAGCAGGTGGGAGGGAGGATGGTTGAAATAGGTGATGGGGATGAAAGAGTATACTTATGATGAAAAATAAAATGTGAATAAAAAACAAAGACACCTGTGCCATTAAGTATTGGTACATTGCCATACTAGATTTCAAAACGCTCCTTTACACCCAGCTGAAAGAATTCACGAGTCTTTATTTCAATTCATATTTTTCAATTTTTATTTTTATCCCTCTCAAAGTTGTTCTTTCAAACCCTGGCAGCTTTTCTGAGATTTTCTCCACTTTGGCCCGAAGTCAGATCATTAAGATGAAAGATACATAAAAGGAAGCCTGACTTTTGCCCTATGTTATAACTCTTAATGATATCCAATTTCAGGGGCTTTTATCGCAAGATCTCAAAGGGAATCTCCTTAATAGGATTCCCTAATCATAACAGGTCCAAAGGAATGCAGAAGAGCCACGGAGTGCTGCTGGAAGATCCAGCTCAGAGTCCTAAGGCCATCGTTGACTCAAAAGGTGGGATAACATTATAACACCGAGGGAAAAGCATTCCTCTGGAACAGATATCTACTGGATACTGAAAATCAGTCTGTCTGTAATCCTAGTCCTGCATTTTCCGAAAATAAAATAGGAGACCCTAATGTCTGGCCTTCTTGCTATGGATAAGTAAAAAATGTCATTGTGAAGTCATCATAATGCAACATGCCATGAACTTGTGGCACTGTAAGAAACAGAAGCTTATAGAATTATGGAAAAACACCAACATGTAAGGACATCTGGATTCTGGTCCCTAGTTGACCATTTACTAATGTTGTCTTGAGTCAGACTTTTTTCTTTTTCTCGCTGAGTGTATAAAGGACAGATGATTTTGTAGGATCTTTTTCATTCACTCATCCAAACAATCACTTGTTCATCCACTCGGCAAACTTGTGGTAGAGCTTTTGTGTCCAGTACCGTACTGAGTGAGGAGGGTGTCAGATAGAAGATGGTCCTACTATGCCACATCCCTCTGTCACCAAAGAATCACAAAATGCTGCTTTTGACTCCAGTATGACTAGAATGGGCAGAAAATACATTTGTCATCATCACTAAGTTCCCAAACTTTTCTTGTAAAATGAGGACAAACGTATTTTATCTAACTGGAGAATATTTAGGAATGCTCTTTCAGACCAGCCAAGTTACCTATATTTATACTGCCAGAATAATAATGAATGATGCTCACTTTGAGCTTATTCTGAACACATCTGTTTAAGTGCCTTACGTGCATTATCTCATTTAATCTCCTAACACCTTATAAAGTAAGCAGTATTTGTATCCCTGTTATATGGATAAATTCAAGGAGATTTCATAGCTTGTTGAAGTATAAATATTTGTACTTAGGCCTATCTGACTCTGACGCTTAGTTTCTTTAATTTGGATATAAAATAATGTCAAACTTTCTGCATTTCTCAGAAGAGTCTGCATCAATACTTCCACATATCTGTATTAGTACTAAAGCATAGATTTAGGAGGCGTAGAATTGTGGAAATGGAAGAGATATTAGAAACCATCCAGTCTGACCTATTCACTTATAGTCAAAATGTGGGTCTTGAAATTAGGGGTAAAAATACATATTGAATGAAATGCTACAAGAAGTAAGGAAAAAAGCTAAACAGGGAAAAGTGAGGAACCTTGAATTATTCATCTTTGTATACAGTCCTTAGCAATTAGGGAAAGCGCAATATATGTCTGGTTAACTGGATCATATTACATGTTACAGTTTTTTTTTAATTCTTTTAAGTTTATTTATCAGCATGGAGCCTGATGTGGGGCTTGATCTCATGATCGCATGAGATCATGGCTCGAGCTGAGATTGAGTTAGATGCTTAACCAACTGAGCCTCCCAGGTACACCAAGATGCTACACATTTTTTAAACGAGAGTTTCCCAAAGGTCAAGAGAGATATGGGATATTTTCATTTGTTTAAGGCTTACAGTACATCAAAAATGAAGAAGTGACAAAGCTATGAAATATTTTAAATGTTTAATCTTGTTATCTTACATTTGTAATTATCCCTGTAATTCGTTTGGATATATAATTGTGCAACAGATTTCTATGCAATGATTTTGTATCTTGCAACTTTACTGAATTCATTTATCAGTTCTAGTAGTTTGGTGGAGTCTTTGGGGTTTTCTATATATAGTAACAGGTCATCTGCAAATAGTAAAAGTTTGACTTCTTCCCTAACAGTTTGGATGCCTTTTCTTTTTTGTTGTCTGATTTGTATGGCTAGGACTTGCAGTAATGTGGTGAATAAAAGTGATGAGTGGACATCCTTGTCTTATTCCTGACCTTAGGGGGAAAGCTCTTCAGTTTTTCACCATTGAGTATGATGTGAGTTTTTCTTAAATGCCTTTATTATGTTAAGGTATGTTCCCTCTAGACTTACTTTGCAGAGTTTTTTTTTTATCATGAATGGATGTTGTACTTAGTCAAATGCTTTTTCTGAGTCTATTGAAATGACTATATGGTTTTTAATTCTTTTATTTTTTTTAGAATTAAAAAAAATTTTAATGTTTTATTTATTTCTGAGAGAGACCGCATGAGCAGGGGAGGGTCAGAGAGAGAGGGAGACACAGAATCCAAAGACAGACTCCAGGCTCCGAGCTGGCAGTCAGCACAGAGCCCGACGTGGGGCTCAAACCCACGAACCATGAGATCATGACCTGAGCTGAAGTCGGACGCTTAACCGACTGAGCCACCCAGGTGCCCCTTTAATTCTTTTATTGATGTGATGTGTCTTGATTGTTTTGCATATGTTGGAAACCACTCTTAACACCTGGGAATAAATCCCACTTGATCATGGTATATGATTTTTTAAAATATATTGTTGGCTTTGATTTCCTAATATTTTGTTGAGGAATTTTACATCTATATTCATGAGAGTTATTGGCCCATAAACCCTCTTCTTTTTGTTGTCTCTTTATCTGGCTATGGTGTCCGGGTGATGCTGACCTCATAGAATGAATTTGGAAGTTTTACTTCTGATTCAATTTTTTTGGATTAGTTTGAGAAGAATAAGTGTTAACTCTTTAAATGTTTTGTAGAATTTGCCTGCGAAGCCATCTGGTCCTAAGTTTTGTTTGTTGAGAGTTTTTTTTTTTTTTATTACTGGTTAAATTTTATTGCTGGTGACTGTTCTGTTCTAATTTTGTTTCTACTTGCTTTTGTTTTGGTATGTTATATGTTTCTAGGAATTTGTCCATTTCTTCTAAGTTGTCCCAATTTATTTGCATACAGTTTTTCATAATATTGTCTCACAATTATTTGTCTTTCTGTGGTGTTGGTTGTTATTTCCACCTTCAGTGGTTCTTTTGTTTATTTGGGGTCCTTTCTCTCTCTCTTTTTGATGAATGTAGATAGAGGTTTATCAATTTTGTTGATCTTTTCAAAGAACTGGCTCCTGGTTTCATTGATCTGTTCTATTGGTTTCTGGTTTTTTGTTTTTAGTTTCAATATCATTTATTCTGCTCTAATCTTTATTATTCTCTTCCTTCTGCTGGTTTGGGGTTTTGTTTGTTCTTTTTGTATCTCCCTTAGGTGTACGTTTAGGGTGTTTATTTGAAATTATTCTTGCTTCTTGAGGTGGGCCTGTATTGCCATAATCTTCCCTCTTCAAACTACTGCATCCCCCAAAGTTTGGACCATTGTGTTTTCATTTGCATTTCTTTCCATGTAATTATTTCTTTTTTGATTTCTTGGTTTACCAATTTATTGTTTAATAGCGTGTTTTTTAACCTTCACATATTTGTGATCTTTGCAGGGTTTTTTTTTGTGGTTGATTTCTAGTTTTATAGTGTTGTGGTCAGAAAACCTGTGTGATATGACTTCAAGTTTTGAATTTGTCAAGACTTCTTTTGTGGCTTACATGAGATGTGTTGTGGAGAATGTTCCATGGGCACTTGGAAAGAATGTGTATTCTGCAGTTTTAGGATGGAATGTTCTGAACGTAGCTGTGAATATATCTGTGTCATTCAAAGCCATTGTTTCTATATTGATTTTCTGTTTGGAGGATCTGTCCTTTGATGTTAGCGAGGTGTTAAAATCCCCTACTGTTATTGTATTCTTGTTGATTATTTATGTTTGTCATTTATTGTTGTATGTGTTTGGGAGCTGCCATATTGGGTGCATAATTACTTAGACATGTTACACCCTAGAGTTGGATTGTCCCTTTTATTGTTCCTTAGTGTCCTTTCTCTCCTGTTAGAGCCTTTGTTTGGAAGTCTGTTTTGTCTGGGATGAGTTTAATCCCCCTGCTTTCTTTTGACATGGTAAATATTTCTTCATTCCCTCACTGTCAGTCTGCAGGTGTCTTTCCATTTGAAAGGAACCTTTTGTAGGCAACGTATGGATCTCTTTGTCACCCTGTGTCTTTTGATTGGAGCATTTAGTCCATTTACATTCAAAGTTATTATTAATAGATATATTCTCATTGCCACTTTATTGCTTTTTTGTGGTTGTTTCTGAAGATTTTCTCTGGCCCTTTCTACTCTTGCTTTCTTTCATGGTGAGTTAGCTTTCTTTAGTAATATACTTGGATTTCCTTCTTTTTATTCTTTGCACATCTATTACTGAGTTTGATTTATGGTTACCATTTGGTTTGTATATAATGTCTTCTGCATATAAGAGTCTATATTAAGTTGATGGTTCCTTAAGTTTGAACTCATTATTTACTCCTCTGCCCACCATTGTTTTGGGTAATAGTGCCTTATTTTACATCCTTTCATTTTATGTATCCTTTGACTAATTTTTACAGAAATAAAAATTTTTATTTTTATTTTTTATTTCATTTTTACTGCTTTTGTGCTTTTTACTTTTCATACTCTCACTTTATGGTCTTTTCTTCCACTCAGAGTCCCCTTTAATATTTCTTACAGGACTGGTTTAGTGCCATGAACTCCGTTAGTTTTTGTCTGTCGGAGAAACTCCTTATCTCTCCCCTTTTCTGAATGATAGGCTTGCTGGATAGAATATTCTTGGCTGCAGATTTTCCCTTTCAGCACTGAATCTATCATGCCACTCTCTTCTGGCCTGCGGAGTTTCTGATGAAAAATTCATTGATAGTTTTATGGGGTTTCCCTTGTATATAACTGTCTTCTTTTGCTGCTTTACAATTTTTTTGGTGTTTATCACTACTTTTGACATTTTTTTGTGTCTTGGTGTAGGCCTCCTTGGGTTTAATTTTGGGAGGAATCTCTGCGGCTCCTAGAAGTAGATATCTGTTTCCTTGCCCAGACAAGGGAAGTTTTATCTATTTCTTCAAATTTTCTGCATTTTCTCTCTCTTCTTCTGAGATCCCTATAATTGGAATGATATTACATTTGATTAAGTCCCTGAGTTCCCAAAGACTATTTTCAATTTGCATAATTTTCTTTCCTCTCCTTTGCCTCAGCTTGGTTACTTTCCATTACTCTGTCTTCCAATTGTTAATTCATTCCTCTGATTCATCTAGCCTGCTGTGTATTCCATTAAGTATATATATATTTTTTTAATGTTTATTTATTTATTTTGAGAGAGACAGGGAGAGGCACACGGAGAGAGGGAGAGAAAGAAACCCAAACAGGTTCCACACTCAGTGCAGAGCTGATGTGGGACTCGATCTCACAACTGAAAGATCATGCCTGAGCCGATATCAAGAGTCAGACACTTAACTGACTCTTGCCACCCAGGTACCCGTGAGCTACCCAGGAATCCCTTCGTCAAGTGTATTTTTAATTTCATTTATTATGTTCCTGATCTCTGATTGGTTCTTTTTTATCTGTTTGTTAAGTGTCTCACTGATGTCCTCTACTCTTTTCTCAACTCCAGTTAAGTATCTTTATGATCATTACTTTAAATTCTCTATCAGGCATCTTACCTGTATCTGTTTCATTTAGGTTTCTTGCTATGGTTTGGTCCACTTCTTTCATTTGGAACATATTTCTCTGTCTCATTTTATCTGACTCTCTTTGTCTGTTTCTCTGTGTTAGGAAAGTCAGCTGCCTCTCTTGCTCTGAATGATAATAGCCTTTCGAAGAAGTCTTCTAGTGCCGCGCAGTGTAGAACCCCTGTCCCCCAGACCCAGTGCTTCAGGGGGTGTCTTCTATACGTGTTTCAAGTGCTGTGCTCTTGAGTCTTGGCCTCTTTTCCTTCAGTCCTGTCTGCAGAGGCTCCCAGTGACTGTTTGGAGCAGTGCCTGCCCCCCAGCAAGGGTAAGGTGCATATCAACAAGTTCTGCCTGTGAAACAAGACCTGACCCACAGTCGCTGGAACTGAGATCCCACAAAATGCACAGACCCAGAGATGTGGTCCTGGCAGGGTTGTGCTGATGCTCTAGGGGAGGTGCTCCTGATGCTGGAACGCAGTGTGACTGGGAAGGGAGGGTCTGTGGATGTACGTTGGGGCGGGGGGGATGGGATGAGGAAGCTGGGTAAGCACTGTTGGTGCCTGGTTCTCACAGGGGGCCGTTGTTCATGCTGGGGGGCAGGGGAGGGAGGGAAATGGCACCTGCCATAGGCTCCTTTGTTCCTGGAGGGTCTCCCGTGATCCCTACCTCTCTGGGCCTCACCTTGAGGTGAGCAAATTACCCTCCCTCCTCTCTCCCCTGGCACTTTTGAAACTGCTGGTTCTATGCGGCATCTGCAGGCTGTTTGTCATGCGGTGTCTTTAAGGGCAGGCACTCTGCTTCCTAAAGCTCTCTGGACTTTCTCAGAGCCAGCCCACTGATTTTTAAAATTCCAGGCTTTATCTTGCTTTTTGTAGGAATTCTTGAAATTCAAGCCCTCTCACTTTCACAGGGAAATGTTATGGAGGTTTGTCCTCACTGTGGATGGCTTCCCCAGTGTGAAGGGCTGTTCTCCACCCTTCTCCACACCACCAGCTCCCTCACCGCTGCACAACCCCAGTCTCTTTTGCTCCCAGACTGTCTCACCCTTTCTGCCTTCTTTGATGTGACCCCTTTCCTACCTTTTGTTGGGGAGTCCGTTCTGCCAGTCTTTGGATGCTTTCCTGGCTTATTTAGACTGATAATGTTACCTAGTTGTATCCGTGGGATGAGGGGAGTTTAGGTCCTCCCTACTCTGCCGTCTTCCCCAAGTAATTTTTTTTAAATGTCAATCTGATCATGTTACGTCCCTACTTAAAACCATTCTTTTGCTTTCAGTCTTTACTGAGTCATTAAAACTCCTCAGCAAGACAGACAAGGCCCTATTTGATTTTGACCCTTTTTCACTATGAAAAGGCACTTCTTTTCTCTATTTTCACTGTTAGAGATGTAGGTTTTCATTATTATTCAGATATGGTGAAGCCCACGGATCAAGAGACAATTGCTATTGAAAAGGTAGTTACAGTTCTCAAGAAGGGGCGTGCCGTGGAGGGCCACACGGAGAGGTGCCAGCTTTGGTCAGGAGGCAGAAGGCATGGGGGTAGGGCTGCCGAGGAGCAGCATGGGCAAGAGTGAGACAGGGTAGGGCGGCTTGCGATTGCCTACTTTCAATGATGTCAGTAGACTCTAGGGTGTAGGGGGCTGTTTTAAGTTGTCTGGTGTTTGGGGCAAGTGGATATAAAAGGCTTGGAGTATAAATGCCTGATAGAGGAGGTGACGGTCTGTAGTGGCTCTGGATTGGTTGGTCTCCCAGGGTCAGGAAGGCCCCAGATGGCAGAACTTCAGAATAAAAAGACTTGTTTAATTCAATCCTCTACTCTCGCTGGGTGTGCTCCAGGCAGCTCTAAATGACTTGCAGTTTCTACCACTACACTGTAAATTCCCTTACTCTCTTCCTGGAGAAGAAGAATTTATCGTTGAATGATTTTCTTGGTGAAACTTCCTTGACCTTTCCAACAGACTTGTAACTCCCTGCCATGTTTATTTAGTGTTGCTCAGCACGTTATATTGTCGTTATGTGTTTACACGTATTACTTACCACCCCCTCCTCATCAGACTTCGAGCCCCCATCTACCTGAGGACTGGGACTGTCCTGTTCCTCTTTGACTTTCTTGAGTCTGTAGCCTGGCTCAGTGCTTGGATGTAGTTGACAGTTAGTACCTATTTGTTGACTGAAGTGAGAAATAACTAAGTGACTCTGAATGAACAAATGACTCTGGGAAAGTCATGCTTGAGATTTACTTTGGAAGAGTTCGGCAAAGGCCCACACATCCTCAGCTTTATCGCTTCTGTGAAGTCGCCATAAAATTAAATAATTTATGCTATTCCTTCCAACTATAAAATTCTGATTGCCAAACTGTTGGTGAATCATACCCTTTCCTTTTATCTTTGTACGACTTGGAGGTATAATTTATAGTTTTAAAAGTTTCAACTCTGGAAAATGTACATGATCTTGGTTTGTGTATACAATGTGTCCCATGAAGTATATTGAGGTGGTTAAGATCCTGCCTATGCCATTAGTAGGTTCATTCTTGGTACAGGTATGTAACCTTTCAAAACCTTAATTTTTTCATTTGTGAAATTGGGATAATCATGATATCTACCTCATGAGATTATTCATGTGAATGCCCTGGCGTGTAGTAAACACTTGATATTAGCTAGCATGATTATTGTCATTTTGTAATAGAGATCATTATGATAAAACTGATATTCTGCATTCTTACCATATTGACTAGGCTTAAAGGGTGTTGTGGCATTACTTTTGAAAAATGAAGAATAGAAATAATGTACATCTAGCTTTAGGTATTTAGCTTTAACCATTTAAAAAATTTTTATTTATTTATTTTGAGAGAGAGACAGAGAGTGAGCAAGCATGAGCAAGGGAGGGACAGGAAGAGAGGGAGAGAGAAGGAGAGAGAGAGAGAGAGAGAGAGAGAGAGAGAGAGAGAGAGAGAGNGGAGAGAGAGAGAGAGAGAGAGAGAGAGAGAGAGAGAGAGAATCCCAAGCAGGCTGCTTCCTGTCAGCACAGAACCTGATCTGGGGGAAGATCTCATGAACCATGAGATCATAACCTGAGCTGAGATCAAGAGTCATGTGCTTAACTGACTGAAGTTTTCAAGGTTTATCCAGTTGTACTGTTTTCAGCACTTCCTTTTTATGGCCCAGTTAATATTCTATTGTATGAATATACTACATTTTGTTGATCCATTTGTCAGTTGATGAATATTTGGGTCGTTTCCATCTCTTGGCTATTCTGAATGATGCTGCTATAAACATTGTGTATAAGTGTGGGGATTTCTGTATATGGCTACGAATACTATTGCCTGGTCATATAACTCCGTGTTTAATCATTTGAACAGATGTCTGACTGCTTTCTCAAAGCAGCTGTACCGTTTTTACATCACCACTAACACTATATGAGGGTTTCAGTTTCTCTACATCCTCACCAATACTGCTTTTAACTGACTTTTTGATGTTAGCTCTCCCAGTGGTTTTTATTTGCATTTCCCTGTTGACTAATGATGACAAGCATTTTTCATGTGCTTATTGGCCATTTTATTTCTTCCTTTGAGAAATTATCTATTCAGTTCTTTTGTGTAATTTTTAATTGGATCATTTGTCTCTATTACAGATTTGCAAGAGTTCTTTATTCTAGATCCAAGTCTCTTTTGAGATGCATGATTTACAAGTGTTTTCTCCCACTCTGTGGTTCTTCTGACTCTTCTGATGGTGTCCTTTGAAGGACAAAAGCTTATAATTTTAACAAAGTCCAATTTATGTATTTTTTCTTTTGTTGCTGTGCTCCTCACGTCACATTTAAGAACCATTTGCCAAATCCAGGGTCATGAAAACTTTACCCCTATGTCTTCTTCTAAAGGATTAAGAGTTTTAGCTTTTACTTTTAGGCCTTTATCTGTTTTTAGTTAATTTTGTATATGGTGGGCAATGCTTTTGCATATGTAAGGGTCCAGTTTCGTTCTTTTGCTATGGTTGAACAGTTGCCTCCAGCATCATTTGTTGAAAAGACTGTTTTTCCCCATTGTAGGGTGTTTGCACCCTTGTTGGGAATCAGTTGACAGTAGATGTATGGGTTCACTTCTGGGCTCCCAGCTCTGTCCCCTTGATTCATAGGTCTGTCCTTCTGTTATATATACATCTGATTTTGAAGCATCTTTTTTTCTTTTAAAGAATGTTGGCATCCAAGAAGATATATAATGTGGCTTTTTTTCACAGTTTTTGAGTAATGTCCAATTTTATAGTCATGACTGGTGCTTACCAGACATCAAAAATAACAATTCGCGTACCTGGGTGGCTCAGTTGGTTGAGTGTCTGACTTTGGCTCAGGTCATGATCTCACAGTCTGTGAGTTTGAGCCCCGCGTTGGGTTCTGTGCTGACAGCTCAGAGCCTGGAGCCTGCTTCAGATTCTGTCTACCTCTCTCTCTGCCCCTCCCCCACTCGCTCTCTGTCTCTGGAAAATAAAATAAAGACAAAAAAGAAATAACGATTCATCCAGAATCACATTTTTCACTATGAGTATGAATATGAATTCCAGGTATTACCTAAACCTGGAGTTTTTCTAAATATTAATCATAGTTTTTATTTTGAGAAGTTAATATATTTTTCCAAAGTTTTTTTTTTTTTTTTAATTTGTAAAGCAATTAAATCTACAGCACTTCACTTGGTCCTAACAATAAATTGGTGAGAGGTAGGTAACATTGTCGATATTGCTGTCACACGTTATCTATAAGGAAACATGGAAATATGCAGGGATTTGTCCAGGGTCACTCCCTCTGCTTACACCAAGTCTGCACAGGTCCCCCTGCCCCTTTCCGTCTTCGCCCACTGCACCTGGATGCTTCTGGACTGCTAGATCAGACAGCCACATTTTATTATATCAAAGGCTGCATCCTGAGATCTCAAATCTCCAGTTATGCCCCATGCAGATGTGTCATTCTCCAGTAGGAAATGACAAAGCCACATGTTATGTTGGAGCCTGAGCCACATGGTGGGATGCGCCCACTCCTAAGTAATGGCTCCCATTGACTAGCCTCTGCAACATCACACATTATTGCACGTCACACGCCTTTGGTATTCTTAAGTAGTTGGATCCACAAATGCCAAATCTCTAAATTCTGAGGCTTTAATTCCTGTGGAAGTGTCCTCATGATTTTCCAAACTATGGTTCCTTTCTAAAAATAACTCTTCATTACTGCTTTTATTTATTCAGCCAAACCACCGAGTATTTTTTGTGTCAGGCAATGCTGGATGAGGGGATATGGCAACAGAGGAAAAAGAAGACAAAACTCCCTGCCCTCACAGAGTTTTTGTTCTAATGGGGAGACAAAAAATACCCAAGTAAAATAAGGCAGCAGGGAAAAGGAGAATGCTTTCAGGGACAACCTCTGAAGACCCATAGTGAACATGACCTTCACAAGTGCTGCTGCTACAAGGTCAATCGAAAGAAACTGTTGTGCTTCAAATGAGCACTGCATTATGACTGGCAAAAGAGAAATGATGAGTAACATGAGAAACAGAATATAGTTGTTAGAATATCTCAAGGCAAGATTCTTACAGCAAATTTAGCTTATTTGGACGACAATAATAACAAAAAGCCATCCGTGTATGATAATGATTTTCTTGCAGAAATCCAAACTGGTATTTAGTCATATCATCGTACGGAGCCCGCACGTCTCATCTCACCTGCCCTGCGCCCCGGCAGCCCTCTGACTCCCTCCCGCCTGCCGTGCCTTACTTTGTTCTACTCATTTCTGTGCTAAGTATGCGCTTCTCAACACTGCACCGTTTACCTATTAGACACATTAATTTTTGTATTTTTCTCCCACTGGAAGGTGGGGGAAACTCCAGGAAGGAAAGGATTTTTTATTACTTCACAGTTGTATTCAGACAAATCTCCTATTTCAATTAATTAAGTTCCCATTTTGTATTGCTTAAGTACACATCTCCTGTGCTATTTATTGTGTCTGCTGTATCTTATCATTGACCCAGAACCTTTGTGCTCCTCTCAAACTCTCATGCCCTTCAAGATTGATTATCTAGTGCCCATTATTTATATATTTTTTATAAAGTTTACTTATTTTGAGAAAGAGAGAGCATGAGCACTGAGGGGAGGAGAAGGAGAGGGGAAGAGGGAGAGAGGGAGAGGGAGAGAGAGAGAATCCCAGGCAGGCTCCCGGCTGTCAACTCAGTCTCACAAACCCATGAGATCATGACCTGAACCAAAAGCAAGAGTCAGACACTTAACCAACTGCCCCTCTGGTCAGCCACCCAGGTGCCCCTCTGGTGCCAATCCTAGAAGTGAAGAATGACGTCAAGACTCAGGTTTTTAAAAATCTCTGAAGTGTCTTTTAATTTTCTTATAGAAGCCATATTGATTTTTAAAATTGAAGCTAGGATTTTAACTGCTCACTGGTTCCATTTTGAATTTTTTTTAATGATTCAAAATCTCAGTAATATTATTTTTCCAAATGTATTGCATATAATGCAAGAAACATACTCTGCACCTAAGAATATAAGTCTCCTGCTGGGCTGTTCCCCGGTCTCTTCCCTGTGGCTGCTGTCTGTGGTAACAGTACCAGTAAATATTTCAGTGATGAGAGTGGTGTCATTGTAGACACCAGACTCCAAAGATTAGTTCTGTGACGTTCCATTTCATTTCAATAACCCTTCATGAAACTGTCACCCATGGAACTTAAACTTTTTTAAAGACACTTGCCCCTGTGTCTTTTTGGATTTGGGACTTTTCCTGATTCTACTCTCAGTAGTTTGAATTTTGTTTTCCCTGCAAAGGTTTTGGCTTTGCTGGCTCCTCCTGCTAAGCATGCCCCCCTCCTCTCTACTCTCCCCTCCGGCTCCTCATCCCTACCTTGTATTCCCTAGGTGCCACCTTGTCCCCATAGGGATTGGAAACTTCCGGCAAGTATCTTCTTTCTTCCTACATTTAATGGACCTTTTCCAGGGTGCCTGGGGGGCTCAGTCGGTTAGGTGTCCGACTTCAGCTCTGGTCATGATCTCACAGTTCGTGGGTTTGAGCCCCGTGTCAGGCTCTGTGCTGACAGCTCAGAGCCTGGAGCTGCTTCGGATTCTGTGTCTCCCTCTCTCTCTCTGACCCTCCCCTGCTCATGCTGTCTCTCTCGCTCGCTCGCTCTCTCTCTCCCAGAAATAAATTAAAAACATTAATAAAAAATTTTAATGGACCTTTTCCTTTTGTTTTGGTTCTTGTGTTTTTTGGGGGGGCTGGTGGTGTCTATGTGTAATTTTGGCATTTAATTGGTTTTCATTTTCACATTCCTTCTACCAGCAGTGTTTGCTTCACCATTTTCTAATACATTTATCTGAATGATTCTCACAAGAGGTTTTTCTTTCAGTCTCCTGTTTCCCTCTCACTTATTTTCATTTTTATTAAAAAAAAAATCTTCCCTAGTGATTTTTAAATTTTTTCTTGGCCACATTAACTGTTTTCTACCAAATACTTTCTTTAAGATCTCTTAGCTTAATATTTTACCTCTTTTTTTCTTTCCACTTTTTTTCTTCTTAGAGGAATTCGCTTATTCTGAATATTTTCAGAAATAACCATATTCCGACCAGACATGTCCTCATCACAGTCAGAAGGAGGGGCTAGAGTTTCCCCGAAGCAGTGCCCACCAGGATGGGGTACAGCCACCAGCCGGCGCCGCCAGCATTTTAGAATCCCAAGAGGCGGTAACATGTGCCAGGCCTTATCTCACCGATGCACATGTGCTGCTTGTCAGTTTCAAATGTCAGCCCCTAGAGGTATTACTTAAAGACAGTAGGCTCTGTGTTGAGATAGAAAGGAAATATTTTTAAACCTTGAGACCCTGGGAAATTACCATTTTTGGAAGAGCTAGCCGGCCACCTTACCCGTCTATCCGTAGGTAAAAGCCGCTGACACCAGAGCCAGGTTTGAGCCCAGGATCGGTTACAGTTGCCGTGAGCAGCGCTGAGCCTCGGTGTTCTCAGGATGTCATTAGTAAGGCGTTTTATTTATATCTGAGTGAGACAGTCCTCCCACTTGCGAGGCCAAAGAGGCGGACTTTGGGGGCCCTTAACCATGCAGACAAGTGCCACTCTTTTACCTTTGTATACTGATTTCTTATTGGTGATGCTAGATAGCAAAACAATAATCGTTGCTCCTCTCTAGGAAGGGCAGGCATGATTCTTTTGAAAACACCTAATTAAAATATAATGAAAATGTTAACTCACAGTGCATATAATTTAGGAGTTCTGTACTTTCCAATCGGATTCCTTTCAGTAGGACTTCAAAAAATAACTTTCCCTGTATTTTAAGTTAAACCTATATTTAACACATTTAATGTGAAAAGTGAGATACATGTATGTGGGTAAAACAGCCTGCCCTCTCTCCCATAAGGCTTTGCATTTCAGAATGAAGCCTGTGAGCTCTGAAGACCCCTCACTGCATTATCTTCTGAAGCTTTGACACCTGATCAGAATTATTTTCAAGCGGCTGTTACTAAGTTGTTCAGACTCCATAGTTTCTCCTGACCTTGCTCATTCCTCAGAGCGCTGGGTATGTGAAACTTACAGACCTGCTACAGAGTCAGCTTATGCGAAGGAGGGTTGAGGATACTATACTCCCCTTCTTCCTCTTTTCCAGGCATAGTCTTTCCTCTAAGACCCTATGAACTGCCCTAGCCTTGAGTTACATTTGCGTTCCTTGAAACTATTATACATCGATTGTCTACACTTATCACCTGTCTGTTACCATGTGTTCCTTGTATAGTTTCTTCTTTTTTTAAGCTTATTTACTTACTTGTAGAGAAAGAGGGCACACACGCATACACGCAAGCAATGGGAGGGGCAGAGAAAGGGGGGGAATTCCAGGCAGGCTCCTCACGTGTCAGCACAGAGTCCATCAAGGGACTCAATCTCAGGATCATGACCTGAGCTGAAACCAAGAACCGGACACTCAACCAACTGAGCCACCAGGTGCCCCGAATAGTTTGTCTTTGGTGAACAGTCCTCACTTCCCAGTCTGGATGCTAATTAGGGGACCTGTGATACACCTCGTTGGTGTCTCCATACCAGAAAAATTCTCTAACACAGTGCTTCTTCAGCTTTCTTAGGGAACCCCAAGGTCTTGTTGAATTGCAGAGTGCGATTCAGTCATTCTGAGGTGGGGCCTGAAATTCTGCATTCCTGACGGGCTCTCAGGTGACAGCGTGCCGCTGGTCTGCAGGCCGCACTTCGAGCACCAGGCCGCTGGCAGACTTTCCACTAATGCCTGTTGCTGATGCTCTTTGTTTTGAAAAAGGATTTAAATTTTATTAAATGCTTCATTTGCAATATGAAAGCAGCAGTAAGAAGTGAACATAGATTTAAGGCAATTTCTGTGAATAATTCACATCTGTGAAGATGAGGGATATCTTTTTCATTTCTGATTTGTCTCTCTGATCTAGAGTAATGGGCTTTACCTTATCCGTTTTAATAGATACCAGACTGAATGAGAGTATATGTGAATAGCTTCTACTTCTGGCTTCACTAGACTTAGACTCAAAAGCAAAAGTTTAAAACACATTTCTGATCATCTGAGTTATCCAGTCTTTTTCTAAAGTTTGCTTTCATTGAAGACCTCTAGCTTTGAGGAGCACAGACAGTGCTGTGTCCTGGTAAACTCAAATTCTGGGAGTGTCACATTTCAGGATCAGGAATTATGCATATACTGACTGTAAACCCTATCAAACCTTCCCTTCCCTTTTTTTGATGGAATTCAGACACGACCAGACGCGTTCAGGGTGGTGGCTTTTAAATAGAATTCAAAAGCAGTACATTAAGAACTACAAGCAATAAATCTGAGTCCCAGCACTTTAAAGGTAACTAAGAACCCCGTGTTGCTTCTTGCCGAGTGGATTGTGGATTGCTGCTTGTTTCTGCAAATTGAGACCACATTACAGATCATCTAGGAGATTATGTGACTTCAGACTCTGCCAATATTAAAGTATCCAAATGGGTCTCAATTTTCTGGTTCTCTTGGTAGAAGCAGGTCACTTGCCTCTTTCCTGTGAGATGTACCAGAGTTGCTTGGTGTGAGCCTACCTGGCCTACACTTGTCTTCTGTATTAAATGTACTTCCGTAACGCGGTTTAAGAGCTGTGGCATGTCCCAGCATGTGATTAGTTAGCCAGTCTCCTACTGTTGGTACTTTAAAATATTTTATGTCAAGGACATTGCAGAGGCTTATAAATAAATGTGTGCACTAGCTTTTTATTTGCCTTAGAATCGATTCTTAAGGTGAAATTGCTGGGTCAGAAGATAAAAGGTGTTTGGTCATTTGTAGCCTGTCTGCCCTTCCTGCATTGCCATGCTGGTGTAACGGACCCTAACGATTACATGGTGTAACAGACCCTAACGATTACATGGTTTCCTTGGTAAAATACTGTCTCCGAGTAGCAAGACTTATGTTGGTTTCTGAAGTGCATGAATATACAAAAGAGTTATATAATAATTGGGAACTAATTAACCTGAGGAGATAGTAAACAGTAGGCATTACAACAAGCAGCATTTATCAGCTTGACGTACCAGCACACCCTGCTTAGTTCGGTTATGGCCTCCTCACACTTGAGACACTGGGTTGTACAAAAATATATAAAGCAACTCACACATGAATTTTAGCTGAGGGTGAATGGCTTTTTCCCAAACAAGTAATTTGTCTTTTAATTTTTTCCCTTCATAAAGAGAATTTTACTTGGTAAGCACACTATGTTTATTCTCAGTCAAGACAACCAAAAAGGGGGCGCCTGGGTGGCTCAGTCAATTATGCTTCCAACTTCGGCTCAGGTCATGATCTCACGGTTTGTGAATTCGAGACCCACATCGGGCTCTGTGCTGTGAGCTCAGAGCCTGGAGCTGCTTCAGATTCTGTGTCTCCTTCTCCCTCTGCCCCTCCCCCACTCGTGCTCACTCACGTGCTCTCTCTCTCTCTCAAAAAAATTAAAATAGACATTAAAAAAATTTTTTTAAGACAACCAGAAAGAATGTAAGAAAAGGAAAGCTGGTTAGCTGTTTCAGTTAGTTTAAGGGGTTCTTGGACTAACAAATCTTGGCAGTCTGTTAATTTCTGTAAAATAAATTATATTTCAGCACTAGCTTTATATCATATTTTAAAAGCATATTTAAATATATAAATAATTATATTTTATTTTTTTAAGTTTCTATTTATTTATTTGAGAGAGACAGAGACGGCATGAGTGGGGGAGGGACAGAGAGAGAGGGAGGGAAAGAGAATCCCGAGCAGGCTCCACTGAGCTGCCAGTGCAGAGCCCCACGCGGGGCTCGAACTCAAGAAACCACGAGATCATGACCTGAGGTGAAACCAAGAGTTGGACACTCAACCGACTGAGCCACCCAGGTGTCTCTAAATGATTCTATTTTAAAAGTGGCTGAATCCATGAGCCCATGTATCATAGCACCGATTTATAAATATAGGACCCCTTTGGCTATAGCTTATTAAGTAAAGTAAGTGGCTGTACAAGTATTTAAATAGTTTTGTAAAAGAAAATAAGTCTTTGACAAGGCAAGATATTTAGCACATGAAATGGCAGTTTTATGGTTTTTAAAAATTCATTGTTAAGAGTACATACAACAGAAAGCCTGCAGTTACATATCACTGTAATGGTTAAAGTATCTTAATATTTGTAATTGTGTTATAAGTTAACTATGTATATATCTTTAAAAGCTTACAACATTACCATTAATGTATTCATTGATTTATATTAAATTTCTTTTTTAGTTAGAATTTAAGGTAATTTAGAAACATTTATGCAACATGATAAGTCAAAGAAAGTGAATGAGGAACCCCATACAGGGAGCAAATGAGACCAGAAGTGAGAGAAAGCATGTCATCAAGTCCTATATTCTTATTACAGGGAAGCCACAGTGTGGCTCTTAGTTTTTAGATATCCACAGGATCAGATTATATGACTGACAGTGTCTATGAGATCAACCAATTGCTTACCAAAAATTCTAACTTTTCCTGATCCCTAAGAGGAATTTCCTTTGTGGATCCCCGCAGAAGGCGCCGTGTGATCCAGCACTCATGGTCATCTGTAGCAGCTGGCTTCATAGGCTGTCTTTGTAAGAAGCTGATGATATCATCCCAGTGGGTGACAATTTTAAGAGAAACCAGAATGATTCGATCTTATATTTTGTTGCAGTAGAGGAGGCTAAAGTCCCTGATGAAAGGATGTGCTGTTTGTATTTTCTTAAAGCAATCCTTTATACACACTCTTCTTTAGTTCTAATACTTTGGTAATATGGAATGGCAGGAAGTTCATGGTTAAACTTCCTGGAAAAGGACTGGAATGTGCTTTTTCTGTGTCCCCATGCAAGTACAGAGTGGTGTGCTTCCTTAGCCAAGCCAGTGTGCTTGTGGAGATTGAAGAGAATAACACGGACATTCCCTGGAATGGATGGAAACCCAATGCAACAGGCTTAGGAGGTACCCCCAGGCAGGACCTACATTCATTTCCAGTAATTTGCTACATGGAAATTATTTGAACAATCAAGTTACTAAAGTTCTGTAGCATAGATTGTGACTGTATAGTTTTAGCCTGAAATGTTTAAGAAAAAAAAAAAGGTGTGATCAAATCCCTGCCTAAAGTAGAACACACACATTCAAACAAAGCAAAACCAAAACTCTCAGTAAGAAAAACTTTTGTCCTTGAATCTTGTTTTTTTCTGGTGTGCTCTCCAAGATGAACTGGTTACAAAATGTACCTTCAGGTATTAATATGAATGAACTTGATATATAGGGAATCAAGAAAACCTCCAAACTGAGGAAGAACTATATTGCTTGTATCCACACCCATAGAGCAGTGAAGGCCCGTGAAGCATCTCCAAAGAGCTGCAAAACGGAACCGAGAGCCTGGCATTCTGTTTGAGCTGCCATTTTGTTATTTGTACAAGTCCCAGGCTGCCCCTCACCTGGCAAAAGGAGCTGCTGGAGGAGTGGTCACAGCTCTTCCTCCTGCAGGAGATTATTTGAGATTCTCCGGTGTACCTTCTGGTTGGCGCCCTGTCTGTACTGCCGAGGCTGCTGCTTCACCCCGTTAGAAATTCAGTTTGTTTGGTATATTTCTTTGTCGTACGTGGATTTCAGAATATACTGATTTCATAAATCATGGTATATAGTTTTTGAATATTAAAAAACTAAAATTTCTAAAAAAGATTCATACTAACTCAAACATCATATATTAAGTTGCTTCCTGTGTGAGATGTACTGAATGCTCTGAGGGGTACTGAGTAAGACACAGTCCCCATTTCCAATGGGTGTATCTCTTTAGGAGGAGGCATTTATTATTGAGTTTTTGCGTGCTCAGTAAATACTAACCAAACACCTAGTATATGCTAGGCACTGTTCTTGACATTCAGGATTTAGCAGGGAATAAGACTGATCTGAGCAGTACTTTTTTCCTCTTTTAAAATTCAAGTCCAACTAACATACAGTGTTATATTAGTTTCAGTTGTATAGTATAAGGATTCAACAATTCTGTACATTTCTCAGTGCTCATCAAGATAAATGTACTCTTAATCTTCTTTATCTATTTACCCCATCCCCTACCCACTTCCGCTCTGGTAACCACTATTTCTCTGTAGTTAGGAGTCTGGCTTTTTGTTTCTCTCTCTCTTTCTCTCTCTCTTTCTCTCTCCTTGTCTCTCTCTCTCTCTCTCTTTCTTTATTAATTTAATTTGTTTCTTGAATTCCACATGTGAATGAAAGTATATGGTATTTGTCTTTGACTTAATTCACTTAGCATTATACTCTCTAGGTCCATCCATGTTGTCCCAAATGGCACACAAAACTCAATCATAAATGCCTCCTCCTAGAGAGAGTACACCCATTGGAAATGGGGACTGTGTCTTACTCAGTACCCCTCAGAGCATTCAGTATGTCTCAAACACGGAGGACCTTAATATATGATGTTTAAGTTAGTTTGAATTTTTTCTAGAAATTTTAGTTTTTAATATTCAAAAACTATATACCACGATCATTCCTTTTTATGGCTGCAAAATATCATTGTGTATGTATGTATGTGTGTGTATATATATATCCTACATCTTCCTTAACCATTCATCTACCGATGGATGCTTAGGTTGTTTCCCTATCTTGGCTATTGTATATAATGCTGCAATAAACATAGGGTGCATATATCTTTTCAAATTAATGTTTTTGTTTCTTTGGATAAATATCCAAGAGTGGACTTATTGGATTATATGACATTTCTATTTTTAATTTTTTGAGGAACCTCCATACAATTTTACACAGTACCTGCACCAATTTGCATTCCTGCCCAGAATGTACAAGGATTCCTTTGTTGAATTGTATACCTTCTTTATATTTTTGGAGAATTAACCCCTTATCAGATATATCGTCTTCTCCCATTCAGTAGGTAGCCTTTTCATTTTGTTGGTTTCCTTCACTGTGTAAAAGCTTTTTATTTTGATGTAGTGTCAATAGTTTGTTTTTGTTTCTCTTGTCTTAGGAGACATACCTAGGAAACTGTTGCTATGACAGTATCAGAGCAATTACTGCCTGTGTTCTAGTCTGTGATCTTTTATGGTTTCAGGTCTCACATGTAGGTCTTTAATACACTTTGAGTTTATTTTTGAATATGGTATTAGTTTCATTCTTTTACATGTAGCCATTCAGTTTCCTAAACACCATTTATTGAAGAGACTATCTTTTTACATTATATATTCTTGTCTCCTTTGTGATAGATTAATTGACTGTGTAAGCATTCATTATTGCTTGGCTCTCTATTCCATAGCTCTGTGGCTGTTTTTGTGCCAGTACCATGCTCTTTTGATTACTACAGTTTTCTAGGGTATCTTGAAATCTGGGATTCTAATACCTCCATCTTTGTTCTTCTTTATCAAATTGCTTTGGCTATTTGGGATCTTTTGTGGTTTCATACAGATTTTAGTATTTGCTCTGGTTCTGTCAAAAGTGCTATTGGTATTTTGATGGGGATGGCATTGAATACCTAGACTGCTTTGGGTCGTATGGACATTTTAACAATATTAAATTAATTGAATAACAAAATTCTAATCCACGAGTATGGAATATCTTTCATTTGTGTCACCTTCATTTTCTTTCATCCATGTTATATAGTTTTCAGAGTAAAGGTCTTTCACCGCCTTGGTTAAATTTATTCCTAAGTATTTTATTTTTTCTCATGCAATTGTAAATGGGATTGTTTTCTTGATTTCTCTTTCTGCTACTTCGTTATTAGCATATACAAATGCTGTCAATTTCTGGGTATTGATTTTGAATTAAATTCATATGTGACTTCTAGTAGTTTTTTGTTGGTGTCTTTAGGATTTTATATGTATAATATCATCTCATCTGCAAATAGTGCTGAGCAACACCCTTATAGAGAGACAGCCAACATAAATTCAGTTATGACACAAGGTCCTGTACTAAGTACCCTTTGTAGCACAGAGAGTCACTAATTCTAGCTGGGGATTGGGAAATGCTCTGTGGACGGGCTTTTCTTCTGGAGACTTAGAGTCTCACTGACCAGAGAATTAGAGGGAAGACATTCTGGAAGGAATAGCATGAATAAGTTATAGTGAAATAAAAAAGCATTCAGAGAACGAGCAAATAAATATATTGATAAGCTTCTCCACTCCATTGTGTTTAATGGGCTTGTTGAGTATCACAAAGAATAGACAGAGCTCAATGCAATTTGTATATAAAGATTCACTATTAAGGCAAATATGTACATCCTCTGCTATATTCTGGGTCCATGGACAAGTTTTGTGTTTCTCTTTCAGTAGCCTTTTTCCCTTCTAAATATTTTCTTTTTTTTTTTTTTTTTTTTAATATTTATTTCTAGGAGAGAGAGAGAGAGACAGCGTGAGCAGGGGAGGGTCAGAGAGAGAGGGAGTCACAGACTCTGAAACAGGCTTCAGGCTCTGAGCTGGCAGTCAGCACAGAGCCCGACGCGGGGCTTGAACCCACGAACCGCGAGATCATGACCTAAGCAAAAGTCGGACGCTTAACCGACCAAGCCACCCAGGCGCCCCCCCTTCTAAATATTTTCTAAAGCATATATCATATCGATATGTATGAAGTGATGAGGCTAAAAGATTACCGCAGGGCAAAATTGAGAAGCACCTTGAATTACCATATACCCTGTGTGCGTGAACTTACTTTTTTAAGGATTCGGGAGCCGTCGAGGCGATTGAGTCAGGGAAAGAGTTACCTTGCTGACCTCCCTTGCACCTTGCTAAACTAGTTTAAGGCAGTAGCTGTGAAGGATGGAAAGAAGTTCACAGAACCAGGAAGACCCTGTGAAGATACTTGTGTTCCCAGAGCACTTTGCGTTATATCTCCAGTAGAGCTTTGGTCGCCGTGTGTGGGTTTTCACAGTGGTGTGTTGGGTCAGCTTGCAAGATCCTATTGTTAGTACTATTTCCCAACTTCTCATTCTGTCACAGCGGGAGTATTTACACCATGGAAATGAGCGAGCAATACAAATCAGTTTGTGGTTATTTTTTGGTTTTTGACAGCTCTTTGTTAAACAATTCCTAGAACATCACTAGCTGTATTTACCTGACATCTTGTAAGACTGTGACATCTTAGAATAAAACTATCCAGTTAAACTTTATTTCCTTACTTCTGGCATTAGTACCTCACATATTATACGTATCAAACCTCATTGACTAAATGGAGGGGGAAATTAACAAATGAGATTAGCAAATTAGGTAATAACCAACTGGTTGTGTGGAGTGAGTGAAATTGTTAGAAATAGTTTGAAATTATCGCCTGAACCTTTGGGAGGGTAGCGGTAGGAATGAAAGGAGAGATTTTAGGGGCGCCTGGGTGGCTCAGTCAGTTGAGCGTAGGATTTCAGCTCAGGTCATGATTTCACTGTCTGAGAGTTTGAGCCCCACGTCAGGCTCTGGGCTGACAGCTCACAGCCTGGAGCCTGCTTCAGATTCTGTGTCTCTCTCTCTCTGCCCCTCCCCTACTCGCGTTCTTTCTCTCTTTCTCAAAAATAATTTTTTTTAAAATTTTAATTAAAGGAGAGATTTTTGAACTGGCACCTGAGAGTGCAGGGTGCAGTGGAAGAGAATTATCTGGGGATGTGTGTTAGAGGCGCTAGAGGACCAGAATTGGACATGCCAGCATTCATTCTAATTACTGTCAAACAACAATTTTGAAATTACTTTTTCTGTGGCTTTCTAAAATAATCAACTATGCAGACCAATTAAAGTTCAAAGTTATCATTTGTTAAGACAAAAAAGTTGTTGGGGCACCTGGATGGCTCAGTTGGTTGAGCATCTGACTTTTTTTAATGTTTATTTATTTATATTTGAGAGAGAGAGAGAGAGAGAGAGAGAGAGAGAAAGAATGAGACAGCACAAGTGGGTGAAGGGCAGAGAGAGAAAAAGAGGGAGACACAGAATCCCAAGCAGGCTCCAGGCTCCAGGCTCCAAGCTCCAAGCTGTCAGCACAGAGCCTGATGCGGGGCTCAAACCCACAAACCATGAGGTCATGACCTGCGCGCAAGTCTGATGCTCAACATCCAGGTGCCCCCAGCATCTGACTCTTGATTTTGGCTCCGGTAATGATCTCTTGGCTCTTTAGATTGAGCCCCACATGGGGCTCTGTGCTGAGGGTGGAGCCTGGCTGGGATTCTTTCTCCCTCTCTCTCTGCCCCTTCTGCTACTCTGCTCTTATGTCTCTCTCTCTGTCTCTCTCTCAAAAATAAATTTTAAAAAAGAATTGTTTCATTCCAGCAATAGAAGAGAAAACCAGATTTCTTTGAGGCATTCTGAACATTACTTTGGCAGAGAAAAGGAGAGATCAGATAGTCTGGAAGAGAATGAAGAAATGGAATGTTTTTTTCATATGTAAATTTTGTATTTCAATATGATAGTTTACAATTCTGTTATGAAGAGAGCAAATTTCAGGGGATTAAAAGTTATCTCCCAGAATATAAATTCCAAAGAAAAGTTTTTCTTTTTAAAAAAGCTGTTACCCTTTGGGGCACCTGGGTGCCTCGGTTAAGCATCTGACTTCAGCTCAGGTCATGATCTCACAGTTTGTGGATTCGAGCCCCGCATCAGGCTCTGTGCTGACAGCTCAGAGCCTGGATCCTTCTTCGAATTCTGTGTCTCCCTCTCTTTCTTCCCTCCCCCACTTGTGCTCTCTCTCTCTCAAAAATAAGTAAACATTAAAAACAAATTTATTTTTTTTAAAAGCTGTTACCATTAAAGACTAAAGATGAGAAAAACTTAAAATATCTTTTTACAGGGTGACCTGGGTGACTCAGTCGGTTAAGTCTCCAACTTCAGCTCAGGTCATGATCTTGCGGTTCGTGGGTTCGAACCACACATCAGGCCCTATGCTGACAGCTCAGAGCCTGGAGCCTGCTTTGGATTCTGTGTCTTCCTCTCTCTCTGTCCCCCTCCCCTGATCACAGTCTGTCTCTCTCAAAAATAAACATTAAAAAATTTTTTAAAAATAAAACTATCTTTTTACAATAAAGACTTGAAGGAGGAAAACAATATACTTCTGAGAACAACTCTAATCTGAATTATCTAAGTAAAGGGGAATTCTGATTTATCAAGTATTCTCATTTATAGAAAAAATTCAATATATTTTGTGCACAAAAAATACTTGTAAAAGAATAATCAAGAAAATAATGATGACATTGTAACTATGGTGAATAGACTTTATTATTTGCTTTTTAAATGGGGACCTTGCCTCAAGATCCTATATGAGAATGTGATTTATTCCACTAAAGAGCAATAAAGGTAATAGAGAAGTTCAAATAAGCTGAAAGATCATTAACTGTAATGTGAGCTCTAATGTTCAGAGTGAGCTGGTTCTATGCTGTGGATACACCAGAAGTTTCAGTAATGCTCTGGGAAATTTAGGTGTGTCTTAATATCCCGACTGGAAACGCTTCTACCCCTGATGCCACTCTGGCAGATTGTTGCCATCTCATGTCACATTCACCACATGGTGTCCTGTATCTGCTGTGAAACAGCAGCACTATCCTCAGTCAGGGTCACAGAGGAGGTCAGTTGCAGAGCTGTGGGATTAGTGCTTAGAGGTCTCCATTCCACTCAGACAGGTGTGGCCTCATTTGAGAAAATCTGACATACAAACCCGTCAATTCACAAAATAGATAAATTAAGGGGTGATTACTTCATTTCAAAACGATTTGCTTCAGGGCTCCTTAAAATAGGCATGTCCAAAGGGTGTAATATACCCCAAAGCCCACTGGATTATTAGTAACCAAGAGGTCTAGTTTCTCTCCTGGCTAATTAACCAGGTTAATGAAGTGTTTATATTTGAGCATGTAGTCATTTCCTTCATTTATTCATTCCTGGACTAAATCATTACTACTGTTACTCAGTGAATCTTTCATGAGTGTTCTCTGTGTGTTGCATATACAAAAGTCATTGTCCTTGTCTTTAAGGCATTTATATATGCAAGAGTGAAACAGATGTGTAAAGCAATCATTGGAGTCCGTTTTTGACGGTAGAGGCAAGCTGGTCTATGGGGAGACCACTGTGGTCTAAACAGAGTGAGAGAGTGAATTCCAGTGGTAGGTGTGGACTCGTGGCAACTTTACAGGGAATTGTAAGCAGGCCTTGAGCAGTTTAGGAAATTAACTAAGAGTCTGCCCAAAATTGTTGGTCTTTGGATACAGTCTTTCTTCAGTGCTTGACAGTAAGTCTAAGACTGGCTGTAGAACCAGGTTATCCATACCTATAAAAGATGAAAATGGTCTGCATTGTCCATACAATAAGGGATTTTAAGGTGCATATGAATTATTACATCTTTTTAAAAATGAAAGTGCAATGTAAGTGCTTCACTATTAGCTATAATTTTAGGAGTTTATTTATAATATTATGAAGACGATGACTGTATCTACTCTTGGGTGCCTCCAATTTGTGCAGACACAATTAGACATTTGATGGGAATTATCTCATTCAGTTTAGTCCAGTGTGCTGAACCTAGGCCTTTAAAACACCAAGATATTTCCACTAACTGCTAAAATTTATGTTGCTACTATAATATATACATATCTTAAATTTTAAACTTCCTGTCCTATTTTATAATTTGTCATTTACCTATACCAAGATGAATTTGTTAGACCACTGGAATGATTGATTTCAAGGTCACCGTCCCTGCATCTAAGCCAGAAGTTGCTGCTGCTGCCACCACTGTTGACTGTCATGGAATCTGGTGACTTAGGCAGTAAGTCTGGCCACCACAACTGCCTCAAGACACATGTGTCCCACCTTAACTTCCAGTAGCAACATCAGCAGGGAGATGTCCTGTGTTCAGTTCTGCCTTCCAGATCTCGTTGATAGGACATAATTTACATGAAGGACCCTAGCCAAGAGGATGTCTAGCGAATATAGCTTTTTAGACTTCTCACTTCCATCTAGGAGGAGGATAGAATGAAGGGTTGAGAGAGCCAGTCTTTAGAATCTATGTGATCTTATTTATGTTGCTTATCCCAAACCATTTGTAAGATCCATGAACTTCTTGAGAAGAGGGAGAAAAACTTCAGAGCCAGAATGTTCAAAGGGAATAGTATGTGTTTTTATGCTTGGGCTAGGAAAGTGCTTGGTGGCTTTGAAAACTGGAAGGGATGGAAGTGACTAGATTACTTCAAATACAGGTGGAGAAGTAAGCAGGAATCAGATCATGTAGGCCATTCTAGAACATGTTAGAATTTTAGATTTTCTCTTAAGAAGGGAAGCATCTTAGGTAAGGAAATGGTATAATTCACCTTGTGTCATATAGCCTCCCTGTGACTGCTCTGTGTAGCATGTATTTATCAGGAGCAGTGGGATCTAGGAGACTGAGTAAACCAAGAAGAGTGAACTCTAAGAAATCAATAATCTAGGCAAGAGAATATGGTGGCAGAGTGGAGGGAAAAAAAGACTGATGTGGACTATATTTCAGCATTTTATTGACAGGACCTTGTAATAAATTGGGTGGTAGAGGTGCCAAGAATGAGTCCCAGCTATTTCATTGTTTTATTCCTTTCGGAGGGTTTCCAGGTATTGAGCTATATGTTTTTTGTTGTTGTTTTTTTGTTTTGCTTTGCTTTGTTTTGTTTTGTTTTGTTAGAGGAGTCAAGGAAGATTGTGTCGCAGTTCTTTATTTTATCAGGATGGGGTAGACTGTGGGGAGCACTTCTTTTTGGGGTGAGAGATTGAGAATGCCTATCAAGTTTCTCAGTAGTAAGGTGACTCTACTTTGAAGGTTACATATCCTAAATGTAGCATTTGGGACAACCAGAAAATAGGAAAATAATTACCAGAAAGTTATGTCACTTTCCTCTAGACTAATGTATATGTTCACAGACTTAATGTAAATGAGTCCTTGTGGGTTTTGCTAAAATATGAAGTAATTTACATAAAAGCGATGAAGAGATTTGCCCAACTATTTGAAAAGAGAACAAAGGGGTCATAAATTTTTATTTAAAAATAACACCTGTATCAGCCAGTGCCTATTGTTGGCTACGGTAGCAAACAGCTCAGTAAGAGGCAGTGATTACTATGGTGTGTGGTCTATTGAAGCCTAGGGCAAAAGACAAGATTGAATTGTCTGAATGTTTAACCTGAAATCCCATTTAATTATCACCCTCTTCAGGTCCTATAAATTTACATTATATCTAAGTTCTACTTAATGAAAAGTGAGATGTGAAGCCTGTCAAAGGTTCACAAGCCAGGTGTTTTAATTATTCCTCATATTTAAGCAAATCATGTGGTCTCCAAAGCTAATAAGTGTATTTACTGTGAATTCTCTGACAGCTCACTCAGTGAGACTAATACATAAGTAGTTGAATTTAATTTTGCAGTCACTCTTTTTGAGTCCTGTGCATAGGTTCTAGAAGGATCCCAAATTTCCAAAAAGTGGCTTTTGGATCTCCTCTCTGGTTCCCTTTCCTACTTCTAAGTCCTCCAGTGTTTCATTATTGTGTTTTAGTTGTGAATTAGTCTCCCAGGAGTATAAAACTGTACCTGCATTAATTTATACGAAGTTTTATGCAAATGGAAAAGCCGTTTGACAGTCAGATTTGGTGGGATGTTTTTGAAGTACTAGAGGAGTCCAGGAGAGAACTCAGCATGTACTTTTTAATATTACAGGACTTGTTGGCTAAAAGCAGGAATATTTGCTGCTTTCATTATGGTGGCTGCTTCATTGGTCTTTGAAAGTTATATTACTCTGTTGTCTATGAAATGAGGCCAATGTATAATGATTTTCTGTTTTGCTTCACAGCTATTTTAGGTTTGCCAAGACCTATGTTCATTCCTCTTTTAATGTTTATCCATTGGTCTATATCATTGCTAACATGGTTACCCTATACCTTAAAGAAGATTTTTTTCAAAATTAGACCAATGACCACGTGTGATTATCTACCACGTGCCACTCATTATATGAATATGTTCTATAACTGATCATGAAGTTGTCTTTCTTAAAGATTCTATAATCAGTAAATTTCATAAATCTCTTCGCAGTTCATTTCTTAAGTCATTTTCACCCTTGAATATCTATCTCATATTGTAGAGAACGGAAACAGTGGGCTTTCTGTAGAAGCCATTTGTTTTCTTTGTCCAGACGTATTTTATGAGTCTGACAGACTTATAATTCAATAAACAATAATACTTATAATGCACACAATAAAAGAATAATTACATAAACATTCTATAATTCATTTTCAGTATTTAGCTAATCACCACTCTACTTAGTGCATTGTTTCCACGTCTTAGATTTAGAGGTCATTCTTTTTTTTTTTTTTTTTTTTAATGTTTTGTTTATTTCTAGGAGACAGAGAGCGAGACAGCGTGAGCAGGGGAGGGTCAGAGAGAGAGGGAGTCACAGACTGAAACAGGCTCCAGGCTCTGAGCTGGCGGTCAGCACAGAGCCCGACGCGGGGCTCGAACCCACGAACCATGAGATCATGACCTAAGCAAAAGTCGGACACTTAACCAACTAAGCCACCCAGGCGCCCCTAGAGGTCATTCCTTAAGCCAGAATTCCTCTGCCACCGCCCCCCTGTAGGGTTACCAGAGCAGAGTTTTTAGTCCATACAAGAAGCTGTGTAATAACCAAGCATTTGATGGCACTCAGCAGGCCAGGTTGTTGTAGTAGACAGATATGCCAGGAGTTTGGTAGAGTTTGAAAGACTGCCGACCTTCTAAATGCAAGTAAATGTGGGGCTTTCAAGAGTCTCATTCGCTCAGCATAACGTCTCACTTACTAAAAGTGCAGTAACTTTAAGCAATTATTTATGATACGTAAATTGCATATTGGCACTTTGTGTTGCTTTTATGTATCTGGTATTCACTTCTGCTTCATTGGGGGGGGGGGGTGCTTAGTAGGCTGGTTTTCCCCATAGTGGACAAAGAACGGGAGAGTATGAATCTGTTAGAAACAATTAGGGAAAATCTGCCAGGAAATAGAGGGGGAAAGGATCTGTGGAGGATTCTTCTGGGCTTTCACTTTCAGTATTTTTTACTTCTATAGACATACATGAAATTTTATAGTCAGCAAAACTAAAATCAATGTATCAATACTTTTTCAGAAACAGATCAAATGAAAGCCTCAATTTTAATGAAAAATGAAAGAAACTATGAAGAAAATACTTGTTCTTTCGCTTTTTGCTTCATCATTATCATTTACCTAAACATTGTACAGTAAAATGACTTTCTGTGGTTTACTTATAGATTATTGTCTAATCTGCATGTCTTATTACTTGATTATTTAAACTTTTACCTATATTCTAAAATTATCATTAAAAATCTTGAGAGATGTTATATATTTATTAAAAGGCACTTGAATATTTTGGTGGACTGTCTTTGACACATATCAAAGTATCCCGTTTCTGTCTCGTTACGAAGTGTGTCATCCTAATTTCCTTTCAATTCTACAGTTATATTAATAAAACCAATGGCCTTTATCTATTGAATGCGATAGACACTTTTCTAAACACTATTAGTTATTTTTTCCGTTCTCACAGCGACACTATAGTCAAGTCCCATGTCTATCCCTAGTTTACAAATGAGAACAGGGAAGCAGGCACAGAGAGGTTGAGTCACACGGCAGGGTCACACAACTAGTGAGTGATGAAGGCAGAACTCAAATCCAGAGAGCCTTCTCCCACAGCTCTTGCCCTTCGTTACTCCTTCATCCCAGCTCCCTGAATGGAAATGCCATTTTATGTCGGTCAGCAGGAAATACCTGCTTTCGCAAGCCTTTACTCGGTGTTTATAACTAAGATATAGAATATCAAGGGAGTTTTATATTGTGTTAAATGTTGAGAGTCTAAATAGGCACATAGAAAAAACCATATAAAATGCAAGTCAGAGGACTGGTAATAAATTGACCATAAATTCCTATTGAAACAGTGGAAAAGGGAAGATTACTCTGGGAGGAATTCAAGTTAGTTTTGTAGAGGAAGTGATGTTAGTGGGATTTAAGGTTTCAGGGAAAGTGCGAGTGAGGCCTCAAAGGTAGGTTTAGGCAGAATGTCGAGGACATTGAATGCTGCACTAAGGAGCCCAGACATTAGGCCATAGCAGGTGAGTAGCGTGATAATATCTGCATACTAGGTGCAAAATGATAGCAGCATGAACAGTGAATTGATGATGGCTTAACGAGTTTGGAGAAATAGGGAATGTCTGGAAGATAAGCGTGCATTAACATGGCAGATGATCAGCCCCTGCTCTTCCCGGCCTCAGAAATTGTTGGAGACAGATTGTATCGTGTATTATTTTATCTTTTGTTTTGTTTCATCTTTTACTCTGAAGAGTACCTCTCCAGCAATGCTGGAAACAAGAAAGAATGACTTGTCATTAGCAGACCATTCACTTTGAAAGGTAAAGAGCAGGCAGGCTTGGACAGGGAAGGACACTCGTACTCCCCAGCAGGCAGGAGAGGACTGATCAGGGAAGACGGGGACTCTGGTTGTGCTGCACATCAGACACTGTGGCCTCCGGGTCAGGAGGGACAGGAGGCCTCCAGCAGGTGATTAGCGAGGAGGCTGCATGAGGAGCTGCTCACCTGCGCCTGCCCGTGCTGCGCCGAAGGGAGGTGATGCTCCTAGCCATAGCCCAGGGCACTGAATCTGGAGCTTGAGCTAGAAGCAGAGTAGGAGATAGGTAGCTAGTGTCACTCCGAGGACAAATGAGAAGCCCCACTTCTGTAGGAACAGCAGCCAATGTACCCTACCTGTTGATGTGTCTGTGGCATCCGTGACAGGTAAACAGAGATTTCCAAACAGGAAGACAGAGAGCCCGGGATTGCAAGCCATTTAGAGTCCAAATACAATCAACAGAGCCAGGGCCTAAGGGAAACAAATAGATCTAACAAGGAGTCTTTAAATAAGAGGAGTCAGTATCGGCAGAAAGACTGAAGGAATATTGGATCTATAAAAAATAATTATGGGTATTGAAAGTTTTAAACACAGTTTTTGAAAATTAAAAAAAAAAAATCACCAAATCAGTAGGGTTACACCATGGACCCAGTTTAGAAACAAACTAGTTAGGTGACAGATCAAACAGGAATTCCCCCAGAATGTAGTACAAGAAGACAGACAGGAGGTATACAAGAAAAAAGAGGGAAGATTGAACTAGAAGTTTCAACATGTATTGCATAGAAATAGCCAAAGGAAAGAAGAGATGAAGTGGAGGAGAGAAAACAGTAAAAGAAATAGAAGCCGACTGTATTGAATTGGACTGTGGACTCTGGAGCAGAATGACGGGTAAATGAGCATTGCCTAGATAAAGAGATAATACAAAACCTTCCAGAAAGGAGAAAAAAAGCATTACCTAAAAACGACGGTAATCAGATTGTAATAGTCTGCAACACCATATTTGTCACCTAGGCCATGTATACACGATGTGTTATGTGTGTGCGCGTGTTTGTACATATGTAAGTAGTCGATACTACAGAGGGCTACTCATATTCCCCCTCAGCTTCCGGACTGAAGAGCCCATTCCCCAGCTATGTGTTGGCAGCTGACAGTAATTCCATAAGCATTTCCCATACTGCCCTCTGCCCAAGAAAGTCACCCTTCCCTGAAGTGGCCTATATCCAGTGGGGTGTCACCTTGGAGAGATCAAGGCCTCACCCATTTGCTTCCATTCAGGACAATTCTGAAGCATCATCCCAGCTCCAGAGCTCACTGGAGGATTTTCCGAGGCTGCCGGTGTTACTCCGGCAGTTGAAGTTCAACTTCTCCCTCTGCCCAGTCCCATGTTCCTCACTTGCCCACGAGTATAATTGCTGAGGCCACCTTCCAGTAGACTTCCTGCATGCAAATCTCTGAGTTGGTTTCCTCAGAGTTGGTTTGCCAGAGAATGCAACCTGTGACAGTATTCTTTTCAGCTATCCTTGAGACATTGACTAAAATTGACTGTGTATTAGGATGCAAAGAAAATCCCAACAAATTCCTTCACAGGAAGACCAAAGAGGCCACATTCTCTCACCACAGTACAGCGTGATTAACAACAATCCCCCAGCCACCAACACACATGCATGCACGTGCAGGTACACACACACACACCTCTTCAGAATTCAGGTGCTGTGCATACAGCCGTCACTTACATGAAAGTAATATTTTAATGAAAATGGTGAGTGCCAAATAATGAAGGTACAGAACAAGTTCTTATGAAGCCGTTTACTCAGATGGAGCCCTTTTCAAGCGTTTCCTCCTAACTGAAATCATAAGAAAAGGAAACTAAGTAGTCACCCTTACAGTTTCACAAACTACATCTTATTTCACAGAATGGCAGCTTAGCACCACATGAGCAGAGTAGGTGTTCAGTGTCGGGTGCTGACTTGCCAGGAAAATTATGGAGAACAGAATGAAAGTAATGAATTTAAAGTAAAACATAAAGCCATCCTTGTTTTCTAGTGTATCAAAATGTTTTTCTTAAATTCAATACATTTGTAAGTGACAACCTTGAAAGGAAGACAAATAATTAAATAAATGCAAACCTTTAACATGTGCTAAAGGGATGGACTCACAGATGTGAATACTGCCCAGCATGCTTGCACCCTAAGCTACAGCCGCCATAGCTCTTGGTGACTTCCATACCGTAGAGGTGATCCATTCAGTACTTTGGTCTCTCAGTCTATGATCCTCCTTTCTTCAGTATTCTTGCCCTCCATGTAACCTCAGCCATTGGTTATACCTTAAAACTGGCCATTATGAACCACTGTAACCCCGCTGGAGAAGGTCATTGAGAAGAAGTGACCATCAATCAATCAGAGGCTCCTCACCCCCATCCCTGTCCTTGGATTGTGGGCTCTGCTTGCCTTGCGGACCCCCAGTGGCAGCTCCAAGGACACAGCCTTAAGCCAGCGGTACGGAGTTGAGGACACCTGCACAGTACACATGACTAAACCCAGTTAAGGCTCTGTGTGAACTTGAGATGTGGCTGGCGGACAGGGGTCACTTCATCCCGTTGCCGCCTAACTTCCTTCTGCTTGTGAAAACTGCCACCACTGACATCTTTCTTCAGTTTCTCCCTGCCCTCTGAGTACAAGGGCTGGTTTCAGATTATACCCGACAAATCTCAACAGGATTGTGAATCCACACACCCTCTCTGCTCACTTCCAGTAATTTCCAGTATCCCATCTCTGAACTTTCCAGCTCACCTCTTCCCACACCAGTCTTACTAATGCTCCCTCTAGGAGCTCCAGTCCGTGGATCTATGTCTTCATGGTCTCTCACTCCTTCAACTCCAGATCCTCACTTTCCTACTCAGTTTGATTTGTGTCGTCCAGTAGTATTATCACTACCTTGAGCACGCCTTCAGCCTCCCTTACTCCTCTCGTTTTGTTGTTTGCTTTTGGCAAAGCCCCACCTTTCACTGAATTCAGCTTTCCACCAAATCTCTGCCTGCGCCCATGCAGCTGAGCATGGCTGGAGAACACACAGCTACCGTGAGCAATCTCCCTTCGCATTCATGACCTCTAACCTCACTAACGAAGGGCCTGACAGGGGGGCCCTCAGTGCCGCTCAGCAATCACATTACACTTTCCTAGATAATTTACTTTACTGCTCTGAAAATGTATTCCATACCTTCCTTTCTCTCCCCGGCCTTCCCCCCAGCTGATGACGGTCTTGCTGCCCTTTTCACTGCAAAATAGAATCAGTCAAAAGAAAACTTCTGGAAGGAAGTTTAGAAATGTTCCATAGTTTGTTTACAAGGGTGATTACTGAGTTTATACATTCGACAAACTCACGGAGCAGTACAGATAAAACCAACCCATGTTGGGGCGCCTGGATGGCTCTGTCAATTAAGCATCCAACTCGTGATTTCGGCTCAGGTTGTGATCTCCCGGGTCATGAGATGGAGCCTGTGGTGGGGGCCTCTGCACAGAGCCGGCTTGGGATTCTCTCTCTGCCTCTCCCCATCGCTCGCACGTACATGGGTGCACACACTCTCTCTCAGATAAACTTAAAAAAAAACAATACATGATATCTGTGTAAATTATGTCTCAATAAAAATTAAAAATAAAGAATGTCCATAAGTTCCCACCACTTACCTGCGGCCAACTCTGTATTTGGTCTTGATGGTCAGGGTGGATGCTGCTTGTTCCTAGAGAGCCCCCCCCCCCCCCCCCCCCCCCCCCCCCGCTCTACACTTGATTCCATTACTCCAGCAATTCCTGCTTCTCCTTCCTGCTTCGTCTCCCGCCTGCTTTCCTTTGTCAGATAGTTCCTATCAGCATGTGAATGTGCTATTATTTTTTTAATTAATTTACTTTTTCATTTACATCCAAGTTAGTTAGCATATAGTGCAACAGTGATTTTAGGAGTAGATTCCTTGATGCCCCTCCCACAGCCCCTCCAGTAACCATCTGTTTGTTCTCCATATTTAAGAATCTTTTATGTTTTCCCCCCCTCCCTGTTTTTATATTATTTTTGCTTCCCTTCCCTTATGTTCATCTGTTTTGTATCTAAAGTTCCTTATATGAGTGAAGTCATAAGATATTTGCCTTTCTCTTAGACTAATTTCGCTTAATATAATACCCTCCACTTCCATCCATGTAGTTGCAAATGGCAAGATTTCATTCTTGTTAATTGCCGAGTAATACTCCATTGTGTGTAATACCACATCTTCTTTATCCATCCATCCGTCGATGGACATTTGGGCTCTTTCCATATTTGGCTGTTGTCATTAGTGCTGCTATAAACACTGGGGTGCGTGTGCCCCTTCGAAACAGCACACCCGTATCCCTTGGATAATATCTACTAGTGCAATTGCTGGGTCATAGGGCAGTTCTGTTTTTAATTTTTTGAGGGAACCTCCGTACTGTTTTCCGGAGTGGCTGCCCCAGTGGGCATTCCCATCAGCCGTGCACAAGGTTCCCTTTTCTCCGCATCCTCGTCAGCACCTGTTGTTGCCTGAGTTGATAACGTTAGTCATTCTTTTTTTTCTTTTAATTTTTCTTTTAATTTTTTTTTATTTATTTCTAGGAGAGAGAGAGAGAGAGAGAGAGAGAGAGAGACAGCATGAGCAGGGGAGGGTCAGAGAGAGAGAGGGAGTCACAGACTGAAACAGGCTCCAGGCTCTGAGCTGGCAGTCAGCACAGAGCCCGACGCGTGGCTCGAACCCACGAACTGCGAGATCATGACCTAAGTGAAAGTCGGACGCTTAACAGACTAAGCCACCCAGGCACCCCGTGCCCTTTATTATTCTTTACTTGGTTGCCCTGCTTTATTGGTTGCACTGATAAATATCCAAAATTATCTTATTTATTATTATCTATCTCCCATCCTAGAATATAAGCTGACAGTAAGGATCTTGTCTATTTTTTTGCTATCTTCCCANCTCCAGGCTCTGAGCTGGCAGTCAGCACAGAGCCTGACGCGGGGCTCGAACCCACGAACCGCAAGATCATGACCTAAGTGAAAGTCGGACGCTCAGCCAACTGAGCCACCCAGGCGCCCCTAACGTTAGTCATTCTGACGGGTGTGCGGTGGTCTCTCAGTTAAACATGTTGTTATTTCTCCCATTTTAAAATTAACCCTCTCTGAGAAAACCCCTCTCCATCCCACATCCCGTTCCATTTATTGCCCCATTTCTCTTCTCTCCTTTATAGCAAAATTCCTCAAAACAGTTGCCTGTATTCACTTTTCCCAGCTCTATGCCCATTTTCTCTGGAAACCACATTAATCAGTGCTTTCTCCTCTCCAGGCCTCTGGAACCCCTCCCGTCAAGGATATCCGTGACTCCGTATTGATAGATCTGAGGCTCAGTTCTGGGTCTTCACCCTGCTTGACTTGTCAGCAACATTAGGCGCTGCTGAGGACTCTTTATCCTTGATAGTTTTCTTCACTGCCTTCTAGGAGAGGACCTTCCTGGAACTCTCCTCACCTAGCTGGTTGCTCCTTGTCCGTCTCTCCTTGTCTCCTTGATTTTCCAGTGGTGCGGTGCGCCTGTGTATCTTCTCATTGCCTTCACAGTGTCACCTAGCTGTTACCTTTGAATGCTTTAAAAATGCTGTGGACCCCCAAATTGTTATTTGCAGTTTGGAAGGCTCCTCTGAACTCTACACTCACACCCAACCATGTATTTGAAAACTTCACTTGCATATCTCATAGGCAGCTTAAACTTAATGCATTCAAAACCAAAATGTGGAGGATTTGACCTACCAGATGAAGACTTATTATAAGGTTATAATAATTAAGACAGTTTAATGTAGATACATGAATAGACAAAATTTCCAATGAAACCAAACAGCAAACAAAAAGACCCACACCAAATAGAAATCCTATATATATCGGAGCCATCACTAGAGATTGGTAAGAAAAGAGGAAAACTATTCAATATTTGGTGCTAGGTAATTAAATGCCCATATGGGGAAAATGGAAATGGATATCCCCCTCACATCATAGCTAAAGTCAGTTCAAGGTGGATCAAGAATTTCATGCGTAAGGCAGAACTCTAAAGATTTTAAAGATGATAGAGAAGAGTATTCTTATGGTCTTGGAGTAGGGAATAACTCCTTCAGAAACAGCATAGATCATAAATGAAAAGATTGATAAATTTAATTTCATTAAAATTTAGTATTTCTGTATCAAAAAAAAACATACTAAAGAAAACTCAAAGACAAGCTTCATACTGGGAAAAGATACATGCATTGTAAAAAGTAACAAAAAATAGAATTCAGAATATATTAAGAATAATAATCAAAAAGAACTAGAATAACCTAGTAGAGAAAGGGAGAAAAGACAAGAATAAGCATTTTACAAACTATAATGTATATGAAAATACAAAATGGATGTATATGGAAGGACACTAAATTTCTCTAGTAATTACAGAAATGTGAACTATAAGAATACATTTAACACCCTCCAGCATGGCAAAGTTAGAGAGTCAGCCAGTATCAAATGTTGGCTTTTATGTGGATAATGGGAATCTTGTGCATTGATGATTGAGGGCAAATTAATACAACCACCTAAGAAAATGGTTTGACACTGCTTAGTAGAATTGAATATGCATGTGCACCAATCTGGACAAAACTCTTGTACACGTGCACTGTGCTGTGTACAAGAATGCTTGTAGCAGAATGTGTGTGTGTGTCAAAAGAAAGGCGAGGAGAAAGGGGAAAAGAGAAGAAGTTAGTTGAATGTCCATCAACAGGAAAATGGATAAAATATGCTCAGTCATACATTGGATTTACATAGTAATATAAATAAATGAACTGTAACTATATATAACAACATGGATAAATCTGAAAAACAGTGTTTTGGAAACTAAACAAAACAAGGGAATCTTTAAGGAAAATTGAGAGTAATGGGCACCTCTGGGTAGAAGTAGGGATGGGATAGAATGGAGTCAGGATAAAGTCCCACACTGGGGACTTCAAAGTTACTACATTATTTTAATTCAGCTAAATAGTGGGTACACACATATTTGTTTCATTTTTCAGAAATATGTATATTAAATGCTGTTTTTGTAAGTATATGTCAGAATTAAAATAGAAGTTTTGGAAATGTTTCACTTAGAACAGAAAAAGACTAATAAGTAGGTGATTAATACTCCCACATCTTTAATTTTTTTAACCTCTTGTTTCTTTTACCCACAATCTTGAGTCATCTATAACCATTTTTCCCCTCATATGAGCTAGTACTAAAGCTGATACAATTGTAACATTTTGAAAAATCTTTTGAAATCCATGCCATCAAACTCATTCATTTTAAATCAGGTTGTTAGGATGCAAGTCTTTCACCATAATGAACTAGGTTCATATTTTATGTGATTCCAATAATGTGTTGGTAGAAGAGAGATGTAATTATTATTGCCCTTTCGACTTTATAACGGGCCACAGAAAGAGCCTAGTGAGTGAACTGAAGTTTTTCATTGCTCAAAGTTTCATGCATTCGTGCTGTTCCCAGGAAAAAACAACGCCACCAATGTGTATGTGTATTTCGTAAACAATTAATTCAAGTGTTTCCTATAGCTGGTGTTTTTCTTATTAACACTGTAGGACTGACCTTAATCTATATGTGAATATGTGTTTCATAGGAAATTGCCCGGCATTTACGGCCTGGAACCCTCAGAGCAATCTTTGGAAAAACAAAGATCCAGAACGCTGTCCACTGTACTGATCTACCAGAGGATGGCCTGTTAGAGGTAAGATAAAGAAAGGTAAACATCTTATTTGTGTTTCAAACTCATAATTTCAGCAGTTCTGTTGTATAAGAGACCTTTTAATATTCTTGGATTGTATACTCTTACCTGGCCATCTGATGACTTCAGACGCATCTTTAAATGACCAGACTGTAAGATGCTGTGTGTATGAGGCACCTTGGTGGCTCAGTCGGTTAAGCGTCCGACTTCGGCTCAGGTCATGATCTCACTGTTCGTGGGTTTGAGCCCCGCGTCGGGCTCTGTGTTGACAGCCAGCTCAGAGCCTGGAGCCTGTTTCAGATTCTGTATCTCCCTCTCTCTGACCCTCCCCAGCTCACACTGTCTCTCTCCCTCTCTCAGAAATAATAAAACATTAAAAAAAATTTTTTTTAAAAGATGCTGTATTTAACTAGTCTTCAGAGAAGTAAGATATTTTGTGATTGGCATATATTATATAGATGGCAGTATTTTAATGCATATATTTAACAATAATTTTAAAAACTGAAAAGCTACAAGGGCACCTGGGTGGCTTAGTCGGTTAAGCGTCCGACTTTCGCTTAGGCCATGATCTCGCGGTTCGTGGGTTCGAGCCCCGCGTCGGGCTCTGTGCTCTCTGCTCAGAGGCCACTTTGGATCTTCCTCTGTCCCCCCTACCCCTGCCTCTCCCATGCCAAAAATAAAGAAATATTAAAAAAAAAAAAAGCTACGGCATTAATTAAATAATGTAAAATTTGTTTTAAAATCAGGTAAAAATACCATTACCATAAGTTTCTGGTCATAAAAATATGTCAAGGAAATTAAGTCAAATATGCAGTGCAATAACATTAAATGTGATAGTTACCATTTACTGACTCTATGTGCTGGGTTCTAGCATGATAGATAAATGCTTTGTATAAATTAATTATTTTAATCTCCAAAGGAACTTTAATAGGTTATTACTATTATGTCCATTTTTTCAGTAAAATAAATCGAGACTCAAGTTAAGTAACGTTCATAAATCAAATCTCTCATACAGGACAGAGTCATATTTTGACCTCTCATTTGTGTAATTAACATAAAATAGGAAACAATGAAAAATTATAAGAAAATATTAGTGAATATTAGTCTTGCTTGGTTTTTAAAAAGTCATTTCCAGACCAAAAGCAAAGAAACTTTAAAGAAAAAATGTGGAATTTTTAACTTTTTACAATTTTAAAATTTTTGTATGTCAAAAGGAACTGAAATGAAATAAAGACACATGATAAACTTAAGTGATTATAGGACCAATGACAGAAAAACGATTGATATCCTCAGTACATATTTTTTAGAGTATTATTTATGTTTTATGTCAAATTTATCAGTCTTTTTTTTTTTTCCTTCAAGTCATACGTAGAAAAGCCTTCCTCCACATTTTGTTTTCATTTTCTTACATTGAAACATTCAGTCCACCCGGAATTTGACATATGGTATGAGGTGTGGACTAGTCAGCTGTCACAACATCGTTAAATCTTTCCATGCCTTCATTGTTACTTCTCATTTATTAAATGCTTATATACATCTGTGCCTGTTTCTGAACTTTCCATTTTTTTTAATTGGTCTGGGCCAGCAAAATACTATTTTTATTATTGTGCTTTCTACTTTGAAAAAGTTTTCTTGGTTTATTCTCTTAAATTTATTCCTTCACATGAACTTACCATGAGTTTACCAAGTTCTTTACCAGACTCCCACTGGATGCAAGGGAGACCTTGATGAACATTATGCTTATAAATTAATGTGTAAGCCACTTATCTATGTGAATCTCCATCTCTGTTTATGGTTTGCCTCGTCTTATATGCAAGCAATAGGGTCTTTTTTCATAGCAGTCTTGGACATGGGATATTTTCATATATTCTCATCAGCTTTTGTTTTTGTTGCTATAGAGAATCACTTTGTTAACTCCATTAAGATTTTCTGCTATGATCCAAGATGTTAATGTGATAAACATGTTATTACATGTTAATATAATCTTATCTAAACTATGCACCCCGGTTCAAAATTTGGACATACTTGTGAAATACAAAAATGTAACAAACCTCATTTTATAATTACCCAGAGTATTACATGTTTCTTTAAGATTTTCACCTACTTTATAAATATTCCTTTTACTTTCTGATACTTTAAGACCTGTAGACTAGATTTGAATACACACTGTTGTTCAGTGAAACTGAAATATTAGTCACAAAATTATGAAATTTATTATTTTATAAAATTTATTTCATGTTTTATTTATTAATTATATTTATGCCCACCTAAAATAGTATCCAGGTATGCCTGTGATTTTGCTCATACAACTTGGCAATAGATTTTTACTGCCTACAGTTTACAAAGCCGTTTCTAAATGATTAACATCTCTCTAACTGAACTGCGCAGGGGACTTCACTGGTGACATTGAAGTTGGTGACAGTGTGGTTTAGAGAATGGTTGGAGCTCCAGCAGCCTCCTCTTCTGTGGCAGCTGGTGATTCATACTTGATGTGACCTTGAATAAGTCACTTTTTGTTTCCATGTCTCACTTTTATCAGCAAAATGGAATAAAGACTGCTGATAGAACCAAGAGATGTTCTCCTCGTTAGGGATTATTTGCAGATTGTTACTTGGCTTTAAATGATAAAGGATTATAAAAACACTTAGAGGCCAAACTGTTATCTGTTCATAGGTCTTCAAAGAGAAATTCAGAGCAACATAAAGACAAGCTGTCTCAGGGCGCCTGGGGGGCTCAGTCGGTTAAGCTCAGGTCATGATCTCATGGTTCGTGGGTTCGAGCCCCGCGTCGGGCTCTGTGCTGTCAGCTCAGAGCCTGGACCCTGCTTCAGACTCTGTGTCTCCCTCTCTTTCTGACCCTCCCCTGCTCGTGCTATCTCTCTCTTTCTCTCTCTCAGAAATAAATAAAACATTAAAAAAAAATTTTTTTAAGACAAGCTGTCTGATGAGGGGAACACTTTTATACTGCAGCTCATTAAGGGAACACCCTTTAGATGGAGGTTGACCATAAAATGGACTGCATAGTCCAGGACCTTCTGAAAGGCAGCTCCATTCAGACAAGAGGCTAGGACAAAAGACATAAACTGGAACTGTCATTGGCACCCAGGGATTATGGGCTCCCTATTTATATGGGGAGTCAAGGAAATGGGAAAAAGTTAATTCTCCTTAATCTTTTCCTCATGTGATATTTAATGAGCTGAGATTATTTATGTAATATGTGTAGACCTTCAAAAGGTCTGGTTTCAGTTCATATCTTGTCACCATCTATTTTATGTACTTATTTTGTAGCAAATGATTATAGCATGCATTGCTTGCTGGCATTGTTGTAGGATTTCAGAGTCAAACAAAACATTTCTCCTGTCCTTACTGAGCTCACAATAAGTTTAAGATCAAGGATCTTTTTTTTATGTTTGTTTATTTTGAGAGAGAGCGAGCAAGCTGGGGAGAGGGAGAGACAGAGAGAGAGAGAGACAGAGAGAGAGAGAATCCCAAGCGGACTCCGCAGTGTCAGTACAGAGCCCAACACTAAGCTAGAACTCACAAACTGAGATCATGACCTGTGCTGAAACCAGGAGTCAGACCCTCACCCAGCTGAGCCACACGGGCGCTGCTGGAGGCCCTTAGCATGGATGTATCAGTCTGATTTATTCAGATGCTCCGAACTGTGACAGAGACATTTTTGTGGTTATAGCAATAAATGACAGCATCTGTGGTATGTGAGGCATTTTATAAGGCTATTTCACTGGTAATGTTCTGGATACTTCATTGGTAACTCTAAAGATCTTATATTTGAGCTTTAAAGAAAGCATTAATGGCAAAGTTTAGAGCTAAAGTAGTAATCAAAGAAATACTAGTTTGTTTGTTTTTTTACTAAGGGCAGAGGATTTGTAAAGTATCACTGTCCGCTGCTGGTGAGGCTGCAGTAAGACAGATACCCTCGTATTGCAGGGGGCAGCTATGTGGCAACAGGTTTTGCAAGCCATGGGGTTTTCTACTTGGTTCCAGAATTCTACTTCTTAGAATCTAACCAAAGGAGGAAGTGGGGGCAGGACTTCCCTGCAGAGAGTTCCCTGCAAAGGTGCTCATTGAAGGAGTATTTGGGGCAATTAAAATCGGAAATAATGTGCGTGTCTGAAGGCCTGTCTGATGGCCCCTCCCTCTGAGAAGGCTTTCCTGATCCTCACTGGCTGCATCAGAGGTCCTTCCGTATGTGTGTTTCCATGGCGCTGCTTCCCTCTCACACAGCAGTGTAGCCCACGGCGGACACAGCGCTGCTCCCTGAACTCACTTCATCGTGCGAAGCTCCCTGATTCCATAAATGAAGATGCTAGCAGTGCCCACCTTGTCAGGCGGCGTGGTGCCTCGCACAGAGCAGTTGCTCAACAAATGGTAGCAATTATGTTGTTGTTAACCACAGGACATTGTCTGTTCGATTATATATATTTCCCCAGAAGGCTGAACACTCATATGGAAGAGAACCTATCTTGCCCAGCACATAAATGCTCCTCTGTGAATCATTTTTGAAGAGAAAGAGGGAAAGGTTTGGTGAAATAAATTTATGGTTCATGCACTCTGTGCAGAAGTATGTAACCTTTTTTTTAAAATAATGATGGTGATGAACTACAGCAGAGCACGTTCACGCCTCGGTTGCACATCTGGATCACCCAGGCCGTTTTGAAAATACTAATACCCAGACCTACCCTGAGAGATTCTAATTACTTTTCTTTTGAAATAATTTCAAACTTACAGAAAAATTGCAAGTACAGTGCAAAACTTTTTTTCATGAACACTTGGGATTAAGTTGCCAAGGTAATATCCTGTATCTGAATACTTTAGTGTCTTTTTAACATAAAAGGGCATTTTCCTACATCCATGTTAGGAAATTAACATTGATATGTTGCTACTATTTAATCTTTAAACCCCATTCAGGTCTCTCACGTTGTCTCAATAATGTGTTTTAGTAGCAAAAGGATCCAGGTCAGAGTACTCATTGCATTCGATTCTCTGCTTCGTTTCTTTCAATGTGAAACTTGCCTCAGACTTTTCTTGACTTTCGTGACCTTGACGCTTCTGACAGTAACAAGCAGAGATTCTAGTATAAGTGATCTGTTTATTCCTTTGCTCATTAGAAACCTTTTGAAGTGGTTTCTCTGTACATTTCTAATGAGACTCTGACATGCTGATTCTGCTGAACGGCATGAGTCTTCCTCTCACGCACATCACTGATGATATTTCTTCAGTTTTACTTCCTCCGTCCTGTAACTTTCCCAAAGCTTCTCTGCTGCTTATATTCCTCTGTAGTCAGTTCCCTGCACTGTCGTTTTCTGATCATCTTCACAGGAACAACCAGCGCTTTATCTATACTGAACTTGAAATTCTCAAAGTTGCCGGATAGGTATATAGTAGAAAATACAAGTATGTTTGAATTTTGAACTCTGCATAACAAACTGATCTATCAGTCATTGATTCTGATATTTACATGCTTTTTTATTAAAATCACAGCACTGGGAACACAGCAGTAAAGAGGATACATGCAGCCCCCGCCTTTGTGGGGTTTACCTTTTTTTTTTTAGGAGATAGTGATCACAGGAGTTGTTTTTTAGAATAATTAGAACATGGATCTTTCCTGTTTTTGTTTTCCAGATACTCTGTAATGTGGCCATAAAATTAAAATTTTTGAAGTTTATAAAATATTTCATTGTATGTGTATATAGTTGGTCAAAACAAATATGAGTTCAGATCTATAATTATTTCTGCATTGAATCTTGTTCTGGTCCACTCTGGAAAAAAAATTAATCTAGCATTAGCCAGAAATAAACATAGTTACAGGAGTAAGACGGTTGTACGGGCCTGGACTTCTTGGCCATGGTTAGTATGGGTGTGTGCACACACTAACACTCATGATTTATCTTCAGTTTTAGTTTCTATCCCAAAGGAAGAGTTGTGATTTTTACTAGTACACTGTCAGAGAGGGAACAGCTTGTACGAAGACAAAAGAGAAGAGCTTTCTCTAAGAGATTTAAAAATAGTTCAGTAAGGCTGGGACTTTGACCTTGAGGTGGAAAATGACAAGAGATAAGGCTAGGAAAGTCATCAAGGGCCTTGTAAAGTCATATTAAGACATCTGAACTTTATCCAGAGGGCAACAGGAATCCAAATAAATGTTTTACGCTGGGGATCGCACAATCATATCTGTGTTACGGCGATCACTCTGGCTGCAGGATGGAGAGCAGATCAAGGGGGTTGGGGAGGGGAGGGTTCTGGTCAGCCCGGAGGGAGAAAGACCTGGCAGAAGGCTGTTAAGGTAATTCAGGGGAAGATTCTGGTAGCCCGAATGGATGTGGCTGCAGGAATAGCCAGAATCAGTGAGCTTCAAGAGACATTCAGGGGGCCAGAACTGACAGCCTCAGAGGCTACTTGGATGTGAAGGGTAACCTATGAGAATGAGACAAGAGTAACTCCTATCTCCCAGAGAAGGTGACGGAGACCACTGTCATTATCTGTGAAGCCTAAATTTCTGAGAACCAAAGCACTTTCATAAATTTGATAGCAAATCCTAAACCGATCTTACATATAGTTTTTCTACAACCCACTTAGGTGACTCACTGCTGCAGAAATATTAATGTATCAGATTCTAGAGAAGTCCCCAGACTTAAAATATAAAATATGTACACCATATTCAGTGACTCCTATATAATATGTAGCATGTATACCATATTACTATTCTAAATTTCAAAACATCTGTCACCAGGTGTTTGAATAAAGGATAGTGGAGAAGGCTTGAAACAGCCATGGAGAAAGAGCTAATCACAAAGTATACATTTCTGGGTGATATTCAGGATGAGGTTTTTGCAGGTGGGTACATGAGAGAAGATCACTGAGGATGTTAGTCAGAGTGGTTGAAGTTATTAATAAGGGGAGTATTGTGGGGAAGGTGCCAGAATAAAGGGAGAAAAGTCAAAGGAGACTAAAAACCTTTCTTTTTTTAAATTTTTAATGTTTTTATTTATTTTTGAGAGCAAGAACAAGCATGAGCAGGGGAGGAGCAGAGAGAGGGAGACACAGAATCGGAAGCAGCTCCAGGCTCTGAGCTGTCGGCACAGAGCCCGACGCGGGGCTCGAACCCACCAACCGGGAGACCATGCCCTGAGCCGAGGTCGGACGCTCAGCCGACTGAGCCCCCAGGCGCCCCCAAAGGGGCTGAAAGCCTTTCTGAGGCTTAGGGACAGAGGCCCCGAACAGTTGAGGAGGAAGCTGTGGTCAGAGTGGACGCCTCAGAATTAAACTTTCAGAGGTGGAGCTTCTCATGGTGTCGATGAGGTGCAGGGCGTGGCCGTGGAGAGGCCGCGGGCGTGGAGTGGGGCCGCCCTCGGTCGCCGGAGGCGCGCAGCGTGAAATTAAAGTCACCTGGGACCGTGGCCGGGAGCAGGGGCGAGAAGATGGTGATCCGGAATTCGAAGGCTCCAGCGAAGAGAGACCCGAACCTGGGGTGTGCGACAGCAACCAGGGGCGGGGAGAGGGTCGAGCCTCGGAGCCGAGGGCCTGCGTGAGGGAGACCGGAGAGCGCGGCTTCCGCACCCCCGGCCGGAGAAGCTTCACCCAAGGCCCCGCGGAAGCGAGGCTTCGGGGTGCCCAGGTTTCGTCCGAGGCCAGGACGTGGCGAGGAAGTTCGGGGTTCAAGGGAATTTGCCTTGATGCTGAGGCCAGAGGGAGCAGGGGGAGAGGAACCCCGGAGCCAGGCAAGATCAACAAGATGGGAGAAGGTGGGTGACCAGCCGGAGGCCTGAACGCGGGCCGCCTGGGCCTGGAAGCACCCGTCGTCGTGCTCCTCGCGGGCTCTGTGCCCTCGGCCTGCGGTGCCCGCGTGGCGGCTGGAGCTGCGTTCGTCACTTCTGTGCCCCAGGCTGAGGCACCAGCCCAGTGAGCCCCTCCCAGCACACTCTGAGGGCCTTTGCCGGGAGCCCCATGCCCACAAGTTCTGCCTCTGGCCCATCTGCTAGGATTTAGTCCCACGGCCACCGCCTTCTTCAAGGGGAACTGGAAAATGTACTTCTATTAGTTGAGACGCTGCTCCCTCCAACACAGTCAAGTGCCTGTTGGAAGGAAGAAGGGGAAGCACAGCCTCTGCCACGAACGGTCAACAGGAATAACAGGGGTTTAGCTGGGGACCAGGTTTCCCGTAAAACCGGCCCCCGCTGTGCCCCAGCATGATGCTTCTCAAGTGTCCTCCCGTGACCAGCGTGGGCACCCCCTGACGGCTTTGTGGGCATGAAGCTCCCTGGCCCCACGTAGACTACGGCCAGTAAACTCTGGGGGCCCCGCCCAGGAATCCGCTGCACATAGCCCTCCGGTTATAGCGCTGCCCTAAGGCATTAATAGGTTCCCAGCCAAGAGCATATTTCAAAATCACCTGTGGAGTTTTAATTTTTAGGTTTATTGCAGTATAGTTAACCTGGGGTGTTATATTCATTTTAGGTACACAATATGGAGTTTTTAGAACTATAAGCCTGGAGCTCTATCCTAGAAGATTCTGGTTAAATAGATTTTGGATGAGCTTCATGTATCTGTGGGTGTTTTGTTTGTTTGTTTGTTTCTTGGGTTGTTGCTGCTGGTGATTCTGATATAGCTAATAATTAAACCAACGTTTGGAAACTACTTCCCTTTATACCTTTTGGGGAAAAGTTGGCCATGGTTCTGCTTTAAAGGAAAACCTGGACCCTGTCAGCAGACCAGCAAAGGGATTATTTTCTTCCAGGACTTAGAATCGGAAACAGCAGCCACCTCTGGAATTTGAAGGGATCTGTAGTCTCTCAATGGATTCAGCTACAGCCAAGAGTTATGACAAGTCCAGGGAGGCCCCGGCCTCTGATTCGAGGGGTCTGTGACCTCACTGGAAGGAACCTGTCATGACCTGGTTGATTATCTGGATTTCTTGGTGGACGTCTCCATTATTGAGGCTGCCATATGCCCTATCAGGGGCTGACTAGAGGGCTGGGTGTGTGTGTGTGTGTGTGTGTGTGTGTGTGTGTGCGCGCGCGCGCGCTCGCGTGCCCGAATGCCTGCACACACATACGCAGTAATGCATTGCGAGGCTAACAAGGACTGAGGCCCTAGGTTGCTCATGGCTGTAAACAGTTTTCCTCAGATTCTTCAAATCTGCACTCAGCACTCAACACGGGTACGTGACGCACGGGTGTGCTGGGGACGAGCCGTATCTTCCCCTGCTAGTTGTGTGAGTGCCGTGAGGGTCTGGACCTCTCAGACTTTTGAATCTCTAGCCCCTGCCGAGCACACTGCAGGCTTTTAGTCAACGTCTATCGAGTAAACGCATGGAGGAACCTATCACGATGAGGGCCGCGTGCCTCCATCCCCCGTCATGTGGCCGAAGTGTCACACCCTCGTGAGGCGAGTCCCACTTTCGGGGCCCCGACTCACCACTCCCTCCATTTACCAGGTGTCAGAAAAGTCTGCTGCTGCTTTCGCTGCTGACCGTGTGCAACTAAAACCTGAACCGCGTGCATTGGAAAGTCATGGTCTCCATAGATGTATTTGTCTTCTCCAACATGATATTTCGAAAGTCTCTACATTAACCTTAAGAATATCCTGAAAATGTAATAAGCCCTAGGCTATCAAATTCTAATTCTTCATGGCCCAGTTAGTAATAAAGAATTGACATTTTCTCAGATTAAGGAATCTTGGACGAAGGAGCCATTTCGTGCTCCCTCCTGTATCCTGTCCTGTGTGAAGCTCACGTTTCCTGCTCAGTGAGTTACTTCCCCAGAGAGTCTGCACGTGATCTCGTGATAAAGGGATCCGAACATTTCCCTTATGCAGCAGGTAGAAGCTTGTTTGTTTTTTCACAGCAGTAATGGATCCCTATTTGTGAAATGCTAGAATCATTTGTTCCCAATGTAAATGTTTACTTCGTGGAAACTTCTGTACCCATTAGCCCTATACAATCCAGACAGTCATTATCATGACAAGTCCACTGGTCCCTCCGTTTCTCAAATACAGCCCAGCTCCGGCTCTCTCTCTATTGCTTGTCTTCTTAATCTAGAAAGTAACAAGCCTTATGGACTTGAGGATTTAAGGATTGTATTTAATATGACTGATCCCACTTTATTTTTATCAAAGTATAATTACCATATAATCTCTCCTTAGATTCAAGCGCACACATTATCAGTTCGACAGCTGCAGCGCTCACCACACTAGGAGCAGCACCGTTGGGCGGCATACATCGCTGTCTGTGCTATGCTTTTCACCTCCGTGACTTGTCTTATGACTGAAGTGTATACCTCCTAATCCCCTTTATTTTGTTCTTCCTCAAACCCACAACCCTCTGGCAGCCACTCTGATTTAAGAGTCCGTGTTTTTGTTTGTATGTTTTGTGTTTTAGATTCCACGTATAAGTCAAATTTTGTGGTATTTGGGTTTCTCTGTCTGATTTATTTCACTTAGCATTATGCCTTCTAGACCCATCCATGTTGTTGCAAATGGCGAGATCTCATTCCTTTTTATGACACAGTATTATTTTACTGTTTAAAGATACCCCCTCTTCCTTATTTACCTATTGATGCCACTTGAGTTGCTTCCATTATCTTGTCTATCGTAAATAATGCTGCCATAAACTTAGGAGCACACGCGTCTTTTCGAATTAGTGTTTTTGTTTCCTTTGGGTAAATGCCCAGTAGTGGCATTACTAGGTCATATGGTATTTCTCTTTTTAATTTTTTGAGGACCCTCCATACTGTTTTCCACAGCGGCTACACCAATTTACATTCCCACCAAGTGTGCAAGGATTCTCCTTTCTCTACATCCTCGCCAGCACTTGTTACTTCTTGTCTTTTTGATATTAGCTGTTTTGACTGGTGTGAGGTGAGCTCTCGTTGTGGTTGTGATTTGCATTTCTCTATTGATGAGCGATGTTGAGCACCTTTTCATGTGTCTGTTGGCCATCTGTATGTCTTTGGAAAAATGTCTATTCAGGTCCCTTGTCCATTTTAATCAGATTATTTGGTGTTTTTTTGGTATTGAGTTGTAGAAGTTGTTTATATATTTTGGGTATTAACTCCCTACTGGATTAGATCATTGCAGATATCTTCCATTCAGCAGATGGCCTTTTAATGTTGATGGTTTCCTTTGCTTTTTGATGTAGTCCCAATAGTTTATTTTAGATGTTGTTTCCCTTGCCTGAGGAGACATACCTAGAAAAAATGTTGCCATGGCTGATGTTAGAAAAATTACTGCCTGTGTTCTCTTCTAGGGTTTTTATGGTTTCAGGTCTCACATGGAGGTCTTAAATCCATTTTGAATTTATTTTTGTGTATGTTATAAGAAAGTGGTCCAATTTCAGTCTTTTGCATAAAGCTGTTTAATTTTCTAAACATCATTTATTGAAAAGACTGCTATTTCCCCATTATTTATTCTTCCTTCATTTGTGTTAGATTAATTGAGCATACAAGTGTGGGCTTATTTCTACACTCTCTTTCTGTTCTGTCGGTCTATGTGTCTGTTTTTGTGCCAGTACCATACTGCTTTGATTACTGTGGCTTTGTAGTACCTCTTGAAATCTGGGATTGTGACACCTCCAGCTTTGTTCTTTGTTCTCAAAACTGCTTTGGCCATTCAAGGTATTTTGTGTTTTCATACAGGTTTTGGGATTATTTGTTCTAAGTGTATGAAGAATGTTGTTGATAGTTGCATAGGTATTGTACTGAATCTGTAGATTGCTTTGGGTAGTATGGATATTTTAATGATATGAATTCTTCCAGTCTGCAAGCATGGTACATCTTTCCATTTGTTTGTGTCGTCTTCATTTTCTTTCATCAATATTTTATAGTTTTCAGAGTACAGGCCTTTCTCCTCAATTAAAGTTATTCCTAGGTAGTCTATTATTTTTGGTGCAATTTTAAACGACATTGTCTTCTTAATTTCTCTTACTGTTACTTTGTTATCAGCAGATAGAAACAACAGATTTCTGTATATTAATTTTGTATCTTGTAACTTTACTGAATTCATTTGTCAGTTCTGATAGTGTTTTGGTGGAGTCTTTAGGATTTTCTATGTATAGTAGTATATTACCCACAAATAGTGAGGTTTACTTCTTCCTTACCATTTTGGATACTTTTTATCTCATTTTGTTGTCTTATTGCTGCAGCTAAGATTTCCAGTACTATGTTGAATGAAAGTGGTGAGAGTGGACTTCCTTCAGAGGAAAAGCTTTCGGTTTTTCACCATTGAATATGAGGTTAGCTTTGAGTTTTTCATATTTGGCCTGTATTATGTTGCGGTCTGTTCCACCCACTTTATTGAGTTTTTATTGTGAATAGGTGTTGTATTTTGTCAAATATTTTTCCTGCATCTATTAAGGTGATCACATGCTTTTTATCATTTCTCTTATTAGTGTGATATATCACACTGATTGATTTATGAATATTGAGCCATCCAGCATTAACTCTGCTTTAAATGTTTGGTAGAACTCATCTGTAAAGCCCTGTGGCCCTGGACTTTGTTGGGAGTTTTTTGGTTACTGATTTATTTTAATTGCTAATAATTGTTCTGTTTAAATTTTCTATTTCTGCCTGATTCACGTTTTAAAATTTTTTTAATAGTTTATTGTCAAGTTGGTTTCCATATAACACCCAGTGCTCATCCCCACAAGTGCCCTCCTCCATGCCCAACACCCCCTTCCCCCATCAGCCCTTAGTTTGGTCTCGGCATTCAAGAGTCTCTCATGGTTTGCCTCCCTCCCTCTCCCCCACTATTTTTCCCCTTCTCCAGAAGGCTGTATGTTTCTAAGAATTTATCCATTTCTTCTAGGTTGTTCAGTATACTGATACATAATTGTTCATGATGTTCTCTCATAATCTTCCTATTTCTTTGGTGTCAGTGGTTATTTCTCCTCCTTCATTCTGATTTTATTTGAGTTTTCTTTTTTTCTTGATAGTCTGGGTATACGTTTATCAATTTTGTTTATCTTTTCAAAGGGCAGCTCTTGGTTTCATTGATCTTATTTTTTTTTAGTCTCTATTTTCTTTATTTCTGCTCTAATGTTTATGATTTCCTTCTTTCAGTTCACGGCTTTTTTCCCCTATCTCCTTTGGTGTAAAGTTAGGTTCTTTACTTGACGTTTTTCTTGTTTCTCAAGGTAGGCCTGTATCACTATAAATTAACCTGTTAGAACTGCTTTTTCTTCATCGGAGGTTTTTGAACCATTGTGTTTATGTTTTCATTTGTCTCCATGTATTTTTTTATTTACTTTTTGATTTCTTGGTTGGCCCATTAATTGTTTAATAACATGTTGTTTAGCCTCCATTTGTCTGTATTTTCCAGATTTTTTTCTTGTAATTGAGTTCTAGTTTCATACCATTGTGTGAGGTAAAGACGCTTGATATTATTTCAGTCTTCTTATATTTCTTGAGACTTGTTTTGTGGCCTAACATGTAATCCATCCTGGAGACCATTCCATGTGCCATTGAAAAAAATGTGGATTCTGTTTTTGGATGGAGTGTTCTGTATATATCTTTTAGGTCGGTGTGGTCCAATATGTTGCTCAAAGCCACTGTTTCCTTGTTGATTTTCTGTCTGGATGATCTGTCCATTGATGTAAGTGGGGTGTTAGGGTTCCATACTCTTACTGTATTGCTGTCAGTTTCTCCCTTTATGTCTGTTAATGTTTGCTTCATGTATTTAGGTGCCTCTGTGTTGGGTCCATGGATAGTTAAAACTCTTACTCCTGTTGTTGGATTGGTCTCTTTATAATTACGTAATGCAGTTCTTTGTCTCTTGCTAAAGTTTTTGTTTTAAAGTCTATTTCATCAGATACGAGTATTGCTACCCTGGCTTTTTTGTTTCCATTTACACGATATGTTTTTCCATCCTTTCACTTTTAGTCTATTTGTGTCTTTAGGTCTGAAGTGAATTTCTTGTAGGCAGCACATAGATGGGTCTTGTTTTTTTTTTTAATTTTGTTTTTTATCCATTCATTCTGTCTTTTGATTGGAGCATTTAGTCCATTTATATTTAAAGTAAATATTGATAGTTCTGTGCTTACTGCCATTATGTTTTGTTCTGGGTTTTGTTATAGGTCTGCTCCTTTCATATATTCTTCTTTTGCTCTCTTCCCTTGCAGTTTGATGGCTTTCTTTAGGTTATGCTTGGATTCCTTTCTCTGGCCACATCACACTCTTAACAGTGTTATTAGTTTGCATTGTTTGTTCTCTTGGCTAATTGTTCTCAGATTTGGGGTTTCATAGACTAGAAACAAACCAAGCCCACACTGGGGATACATATAACAATCAACTTTTAAAACTTTACCAAATGAGGGGTGCCTGAGTGGCTCAGTCAGTTGAGCATTTGACTCTTGACTTAACCTCAGGCCATGATCCCAGGGTCATGGGATCGAGCCCCACATTGGGCTCCACGCTGAGGGTGGAGCCTACTTGAGATTCTCTTTCTGTCTCTCCTTTCCTCTCCCTGTGTCCCTCTCCCCTGCTTGTGCTCTCTGTCTCTCAAATAAAAAAATTAAAAGTTAAAAAAATTTTAAAACTTACCAAATGATAACATTAAAAACGTTGTTTATCATCACCACCCTTTTGTTTTGAAAAGGACATTTAATTGCCGGTGTCATTTAATGTAGAATAATGGACTCCAGTCTTCAATTGGATAAATTCATCGTTACTCAAAGCTTACTTTGTTGCTATGGCATGCCAAGGACATGATGGTGGAAGCAGTTTGCTTCAGGTAAAATACGGTTGCATTTTGTGGGTAATTTTAGAGCAATAATAGAATCTACTAAAAGCTTCTTTTTTATTTTCACCATGCATAGGCAGTTCCAAACAATGTCGGTGAGGATATACTGCCCTCTCCCCAAGGTGGACCACTGCTGCCCAGCCCGTGGTTCACCAGTGTTTTATCGTCCTGATTTTTCCCATTATGCCAGAGAGTAGTAAAATGTCATCCTGGACCAGTGCCACCTGTGGGATGGCAGACCGAAGCCACTGAGCTAAGTTACATGTGATTATGGAGTCTTTGGATTCTTAATTATACTGAAACTTGATATGGAAAACATAGTCATGTTTCTTAGGTCAAGGAAGACTATTTGAGATTTCTTTAGTTTTGAGAGTGGTGATTTTGTCCATATTAAAGAAAATTGTACTAATTAAACACATTCACAATTTGGAAAACAAAAATTCTTTGCTTATTTTTTTTAAATTCATTTTGAGAGAGAGAACATGTGAGTAGGGAAGGAACAGAGAGAGGGAGAGAGAATCCCAAGCAAGCTCCGCACTATCAGCATGGAGCCCGATGCGGAGCTCAAACCCCATGAACCGTGAGATCATGACCTGAGCCGAGATCAACAGTCAGTTGCTTAACTGACTGAGCCACCCAGGTGCCCCAACAAAAATTCTTTTCTAGATGTTTGGAGAGGTAGAGACTTCTAATACTTATGCCACGTAGGCTCAAATATACTTAGGTGTGAATGTAAATGACTAACTATGACTGACAAATAAAGGTATAATATTGTAATTCAAAGTGAAAAGCCAGAAGTTTTCTATAACATTAGGCTCAACACAGTATGAAGAATTAAAAATTAATTTTCTCTTTTTAATACATGATTTTTAAGTTCTAGAAACGTGTATTTATTTCATTTCAGTTTCATTCATTCGTTAGTAAGAATGTGCAGTCATTTTGGTAGGTGTTGTTTTGAGGACACAAATATTAGTCCCAACTTTTGGGGACTTGAAAGTTTAGCTGGGAAAACAAGATAAATACACGTACAAAGTTAAATTGTAATATGAACTTGAACACTGGAATGTCCCCAGGCAGTGAGTGTGTGATGATGTGTCAGATGCAGACAATGGGTGTGATAAGAGTTTAATGGAGAACAGTGACTGGCTGAAGGGATGAGAAGGAGCTCATTAATGAAATGGTATTTCTTGGAAAGGGCCTTCAAGAATAAGGTAAATTGGTATATGCAGAGAAGGAGAGAAAATGGCAGGGTAGTTTGGGGAGAACATTGAGTTACCCAAATCTAGTTAATCTGGAGGATTCCTTGAGTGTCTATGGGAGCTAAATTTGGAAATGTAAATTAGGCCTAGATGATGAAGGCCTAATTTCTGAAGCCTTCTTTCTGATGACAGTATTGAACAATAGGATAATGATGATAAAAGTCGTAACTGCAGGGACACCAGGGTGGCTTGGTCAGTAAGTGTCTGACTTGGGCTCAAGTCATGATCTCATGGTTCATGAGTTCGAACCCCGCATAGGGCTTTCTGCTGTCAGCACAGAGCCTGCTTCAGATCCCGTCTCCCTCTCTCTCTGCCCCTTCCTTACCCACATGCACGTGTGCTCTCTCTCTCTCTCAAAAATAAACAAACATTTAAAAATATCATTACTGCACTTTACTGAGCAATATATATGAGGCACTATGCTAAATGGCTTACTTGCATTATCTATAGGCCCTATTGGGTAGCTCCTATTATCCCCATTTACATTTAAGGAGAGGGAGTCTGCCATAGGTGAGATCACTTGGCCGGCGTCACACCACAAGTGGCAGAGAGCTGAAACTCAAACCGAAGTCCCACGTCCCAAATTCTACTTCTGGCAAGCAAACTAGGTTAGGGATGGCAAAAAGGTTTCAAGTGACAATTCTTGATTTACTGATAAGATTCCAAGACCACAACTAAACAGACAAAAATGCGCCATGATGGGATAGTAATGTCTGCCATAAACAAGGAGGGAAGTTTGTTGGTATGTATGACACACAGTGGCTACTCAGGCTCTGAAAGCCATCGTTCAAAGGTTTTTGAATAGAGCAATGATCTGATAAAGTGGAGTTGCCAAAACGTTGACCAGGCAGCAGAGTTTAAGTGAATAGACAATAGGAGTAATGGATGTACCAGTCATCCAGTGAGAAGTCTTAAGGATGTACTGGCCTAAAAGGTTTAGAAGTATTCTTCTACTTCAAGAAATCCATTTGATTATAAAAGGTACAATTCTTGAAATGAGGTCTATCTCCTCCACTAATCCATGCTCAGTGAGAACAGTGAGCTTGCTGAATTCCCCAAAGCCAAGGTACTCAATACATTTTCCTTAAATAAATCTAGTGATATTAAAAGTAAAGATAAAAATAATAATAAGCACTTACTTTGTGCCAGGCATTGGGATAAGTGTTTTCAGTATAGCAAGTACATTTGGAACCAGACTATCTGGGTTTGAATTCCAGTTTTGCTACTGACTAGATATTTAAGCAAGTAGCTTAAACTCTTGTGTCTCAATCTCTCATCTTTAAGACAGGGATAATAATGGTACTTATTTCAGAGGGTAAGTCCAAGAAATAAATTAGTTGATACAGCCATACCTTGGAGATGCTGTGAGTTTGGATCTTGATCACCATAATAAAGCAAATCAAATGAATATTTTGGTTTTCCAGTACATGGAAAAATTATGTTTACATTGTCCTATAATATATTAAGTGTATAATAGCATTATGTCTAAAAAATGTGCATATCCAGGGGCATCTGGCTGGCTCAGTGGGTGGAGCGTACAACTCTTGATCTCAGGGTGTGGGTTTAAACCCCACATTGGGTGTAGAGATTACTTAAAAAATAAAATATTTAAAAAATTGCATACCTGAATTTTAAAATACTTAATTGCTGCCCATCATTGAAGCTTTCAGCAAGTCTTAGATGAAAGGCCTTGCCTCTATGTCGATGGCTGCTGACTGATCAAGGTGGTGGTTGCTGAAGGTTGAGGTGGATTGGATGTGGCTATTTCTTAAAATAAGACAACAGTGAAGTTCGCCACTTTGAGGGACTCTTCTTTTCACGAATGATTTCTCTGTAGCATATGATGCCGTTTGATAGCATTTTACCATAGTAGAAATTTTTTCAAAATTGGAGTCCTCTCAAACCCTGCTGCTGCTTTCTCAGCTCAACTTAGGTAATATTCTAAATCTGTTGTCATTTCAACAGTCTTAACAGCATCTTTGCCAGGAGTAGATTCCATTTCAAGAAGCACCTTCTTTGCTCATCCATGGGAAACAACTCCTCACCCCGTCAGGTTCAATCCTGAGATTACAACAGCTCAGCCCCATCTTCGGGCTCCACTTCTCATTCGAGTTCTCTTATTCTTTCCACCACATCTGCAGTTACTTCCACCACTGACGTCTCCAGCCTCCACATCATCCACGAGGGGTGGAATCAACTTCTGCCAAACTCCTGTTGATGTTGATATTTTGACTTCTTCCCATGATTCACAAATGTTCCTACTGGCATCTGGAACAGAGAATCCATTCCAGAAGATTTTCAGTTTACTTTGCCCAGATCCACTAGAGGAATCACTATTTATGGCCATTATGGCCTTGTGCAGTGTATTTCTTAATTAATAAGACCTTAAAGTCGAAGTGACTCCTTTATCTGTGGGCTGCAGATTGGATGTTGTGTGAGGCCTGAATGCAGCACAAAATGTAAATCTCCATCAGAGCACCATTGACTGACCAGGTGCATTGTCAATGAGCAGTAATATTTTGAAAGGAATCTTTTTTTTCTGAGCAGTAAGTCTTGACAATGGGCTTAAAATATTCAGCAAACCATGTTGTAAACAGCTATGCTGTCATCCGGGCTTTATTGTTCCATTTCGAGAGCACAGGAGGAGTAGATTTAGCATAATTCTTAAGGCTCTGGGATTTTGGGAATAGTTAATGATCATTGGCTTCACTTTTGGACACCAGCTGCATAAGCCCCTAATAAGAGAGTCAGCCTGTCCTTTGAAGCGTTGAAGCCAGAAGTTGATTTCTCCTTCCTAACTATGAAAGTCCTAGATGGCATCTTCCTAAATGAGGCTGTTTCATCTACACTGAAAATCTGTTGAGTGTAACCACCTTCATTCATTATCTTAGGTCGATCTGCTGGAGAAATTGCTGCAGCTTCTATGTCAGCACTTGCTGCTTCACCTTGTACTTGTATGTTATGGAGATGGCTTCTTTCCTTAAACATCATAAACCAATCTCTGCTGGCTCCACACTCTTCTTGTATGGCTTCCTCACTTCTCTGGGACTTTATAAAATTGAAGAGAGTTAGGGCTTGGCTCTTGGCTTTGGTTGTAAGGGAATGTTGTGGCTGTTTGCTCTATCCAGACTCCTAAAACTTTCTCCATATCAACAATAAGGCTGCTTCTCTTTCTTGTCATTTGTGTGTTCCCAGGAGTAGCACTTTTAAATTCTTTCAAGAACTTTTCTTTTCTCGGACCAAACGCAACACAGGCAGTGGCAAGGAAGATATCTGTGTGTCAGTCTCCAGACATTCCTATGGCCCCTGTTCAGACCCAGGTATGAAGACCCAGCTCTAGGGGCATCAAGGATGGTGAGAAGGAACTGTAGGCAGGCATCCATGACCCCGTGTTCACACATTCTCAGGGCACGCTCAGGGTGGCCTGACCTCATGAGACCTGCTGGCTGGATGACACTTGAGGGAGGCAAGGAAGTTCTCAGGAGGGGTTTCAAATACCACCCAGCACACCCGGCCCCCAGTGCCAACATCAGGGCTACCTCAAGAAACAAGCCAAAGTACACATGGTGGAGAGTCCCAAATACCACTATGAGTAGGGAAATAAAATAACCAAAGTCTCAACAACAGATACCAAGAGACACCATTCAAAGAACACTCCCTGAATGGACAGACCCTGGACAGTCAAAGAGCCTTCTTTAATACAGCAGCACTCGCAGGTACAGAGTGTATAACAAGCTTTTAAAACTAACAAGAGATAGAAAGCTAGCCAAAATGACAAAATGGAAGAACTCTCCTCTAAAGAAATTCCAGGAAGAAATGATAGCTAAAGAATTGCTCAAAACAGATATAAGCAACATAACTAAACAAGAATTTAGAACAACAGTCATAAAATTAATTGCTAGACTTGCAAAAGCCATGGAAGATATCAGAGAAACTATTGCTACAAAGACTATAGAGCTTAAAAATAGTTGTGATGAATTAAAAAATGCTGTAAATGAGATGAATAATAAAACGGAAGCATCAAATGCACGGATTGAAGAGGCAGAGAGAAGAATAGGTGAATTAGAAGACACAATTATAGAAAAAGAGGAAGCTGAGAAAAAGAGAAATAAACTAATCCAGGAACAAGAAAGGAGAGTTCGAGAGCAGAGCGATACAATCAAACGGAACAATATCCATATCATAGGAATTCCAGAAGAGGAAGAGAGAGGGAGAGGTGCTGAAGGAGTCCTTGAACAAATTATAGCAGAGAACTTCCCCAACCTGGAGAAGGAAACAGACATTAAAATCTAAGAGGCACAGAGAACTCCCCTCCAACGTAACTTGAATCAATCTTCTGCACTACATATCATAGTGAAACTGGCAAAATATAAGGACAAAGAGAGAATTCTGAAAGCAGCTAGGGATCAAAGGGCCCTAACATACAAAGGGAAACCTATCAGAGTAGTTACAGACCTATATACTGAAACTTAGCAGGCCAGAAGGAATGGCAGGAAATCTTCAATGTGATGAACAGAAAAAATATGCAGCCAAGAATCGTATATTCAGCAAGCCTGTCATTCAGAATAGAAGGAGAAATAAAAGTGGTCCCAAATAAACAAAAATTGAAGGACTTCGTCACCACTGAACCAGCCCTACAAGAAATCCTGAGGGGGACTCTGTGAGGGAAATGTTGCAAGTAATACTAGGTACCAAAAACACCCCCACAAGCACTAATCCTACAAAGAACACAATGACTCTAAACCCATATTTTTCAATAATAACACTGAATGTAAATAAACTAAATGCTCCAATCAAGAAACATAGGGTAGGGGCGCCTGGGTGGCTTAGTCGGTTAAGCGTCCGACTTTCGCTTGGGCCATGATCTCGCGGTTCGTGGGTTCGAGCCCCGCGTCGGGCTCTGTGCTGACTGCCAGCTCAGAGCCTGGAGTCTATTTCAGAGTCTGTGTCTCCCTCTCTCTCTGACCCTCCCCTGCTCACGCTGTCTCTCTCTCTCTCTCTCTCTCTCTCCCCTAGAAAGAAAAAAAGAAAAAAAGAGAAAGAAACATAGGGTAGTAGAATGGATTAAAAAAAAAAATCCATCTATTTGCCATCTACAAGAGATACATCTTAGGCCTGAGGACACCTTCAGATTGAGTAAGGGGATGGAGAAATAACTATCATGCTACTGGAAGGCAAAAGAAAGCCGGAGTAGCCATACATTTACCAGACAAACTGGACTTTAAAATAAAGGCAGTAATAAGGGATGAAGAAGGGCATTATATAATAATTACAGGGTCAATTCATCAGGAAAAGCTAACAATTATAAATGTCTATGCACTGAATTTGGAATCGCCCAAATACATAAAATAATCACAAACAGAAACAGTCTTATGGATAAGAATGTGCTACTAGCAGGGGACTTTAATACTCCACTTACAGCAATGGATAGATCAACTGGACAGAAAATCAGTAAAGAAACAATGGACTTGAGTGACATATTGGGCCAGATGGTTTTAACAGATATATTTAGAACTCTACATCCTGATGTCATGGAATTCACTTTCTTCTCAAGTGTGCATGGCACATTCTCTAATATAGAGGACATACTGGGACATAAAACAGCCCTCAATATACATAAAAGAATTGAGGTCATACCATGTACACTTTCAGATCACAGTGCTATGAAACTTGAAACCAACCACAGGAAAAAGTCTGGAAAACCTCCAAAAACATGGAGGTTAAAGAACACCATACTAAAGAACAAATGGGCCAATCAGGCAATTAGAGAAGAAATTTAAAAATTTATGGAAACAAATGAAAATGAAAATACAACAATCCAAACTCTATGGGATGCAGCAAAGGCAGTCCTAAGAGGAAAGTACGTTGCACTCCAGGCCTGTTTCAAGAAATTAGAATAAGCACATGTACAAAATCTAACAACTCGCCTAAAGGAACTAGAAGGAGAGCAACAAGAGCACCCCAAACCCAGTAGGAGAAGAGAAATAATAAAAATCAGGGCAGAAATAAACAAAATACAATCCAAAAAACCAGTTAAACAGATCAATGAAACCAAGAGTCAGTTTTTTGAAAAAATAAACAAAATTGACAAACCTCTAGCCAGGTTTCTCAAAAAGAAAAGAGAGAGCACCCAAATAGACAAAATAATGAATGAAAATGGACTTATTACAATCAGCCCCTCAGAAATACAAGCAATTCTCAGGGAATACAATGAAAACTGACACGCCAACAAACTGGACAACTTAGAAGAAATGGACAAATTCCTAAACACACACTCACTACCAAAATTCACATGGGAAGGGAGAAAATTTAAACAGACCCATAACTAGTGAAGAAATTGAATCAGTTATCAAACATCTCCCAACAAAGAAGAGCCCTGGGTCAGATGGCTTCCCTGGGGAATTTTACCAGACATTTAAAACAGAACTAATACCCATTCTTCTTAAGCTATTCCAAAAAATAGAAAATGAAGGAAAACTTTTGGACTCATTCTCCAAAGCCAGCATCACTTTAATTACCAAGCAGACAGAGACCCAGCAAAAAAAGAGAACTACAGGCCATCCTTGATGAATACAGATGCAAAAATTCTCAACAAGATCCTTGCAAATCGAATCCAACAGCCCATAAAAAGAATTATCCACCATGATCAAGTGGTATTCATTTCTGGGTTACAGGGCTGGTTCAATATTTGCAAATCAGTCAGTGTGATACATCACATCAACAAAAGAAAAGATAAAAATCATATGATCCTGTCAATAGATGCAGAAAAGGCATTTGACAAAATACAGCATCCCTTCTTAATAAAGACTCTAGAGAAAGTCGCGATAGAAGGAACCTACTTAAACATCATCAAAGAAACAACTTACAAAAGCCATCTATGAGAAGCCGTCAGCTAACAGCATCCTCAACGGGGAAAAACTGAGAGCTTTCCCCCTGAGATCAGGAACACGACAGGGATGTCCACTCTCACCACTGTTGTTTAACATAGTGCTGGAAGTCCTAGCATCAGCCATCAGACAACAAAAGGAAATCAAAGGCATCAGAATTGGCAGAGAAGAAGTCAAACTTTCACTTTTCGCAGACAACATGATACTCTACATAGAAAACCTGACAGACTCCACCAGGAGCCTACTAGAACTGATCCATGAATTCAGCAAAGTTGCAGGGTACAAAATCAACGTACAGAAATCAGTTGCATTTTTATACACTAACAATGAAGCAACAGAAAGAGAAATCAGGAAGCTGATCCCATTCACAATTTCACAAAAAACTATGAAATACCTAGGAATACACCTAACCAAGGATACAAGAGATCTGTATGATGAAAACTATAGAAAACTTATGAAGGAAATTGAAGAAGACACACAGAAATGGAAAAACATTCCATACTCTTGGATCAGAAGAATAAATATAATTAAAATGTCATTACTACCCCAAGCAATCTACACATTCAATGCAATCCCAATCAAAATCGCACCAGCATACTTCTCAAAACTAGAACAAACTGTCCTAAAACTTGTATGGAACCACAGAAGACCCCGAATAGCCAAAGTAATATTGAAGAAGAAGACCAAAACAGGAGGCATCACAATCCGACTTTAGCCTCTACTACAAAGCTATTATCGTCAAGACAGTACAGTATTGGCACAAAACCAGACACATAGACCAATGGAATAGAATAGAGAACTCAGAATTGGACCCACAAATGTATGGCCAACTAATCTTTGACAAAGCAGGAAAGAGTATCCAATGGAAAAAAGACAGTCTCTTTAGCAATGGTGCTGGGAGAACTGGACAGCAACATGCAGAAGAATGAAACTAGATCATTTTCTCACACCATAGACAAAAACAAACTCAAAATGAATAAAGGACCTGAATGTGAGACAGGAACCATCAAAACCCTAGTGGAGAAAGCAGGAAACAACCTCCTTGGCCTCCACTGCAGCAATTTCTTACTTGACGCATCCCCAAAGGCAAGGGAATCAAGAGCAAAAATGAACTATTGGGACCTCATCCAGATTAAAAAGCTTTTGTACGGCAAAGGAAACAATCCATAAAACTAATAGGCAACCAACGGATTGGGAAAAGATAGTTGCAAATGACATAGCAGATAAAGGGCTAGTATTCAAAATCTAGAAGGAACTCACCAAACTCCATATCTGAAAAACAAACAACCCAGTGAAGAAATGGGCAGAAGATAGGAACAGACACTTCTCCAAAGAGGACACCCAGATGGCCAACAGACACATGAAACGATGCTCAGCATCCCTCCTCATCAGGGAAATACAAATCAAAACCACACTGAGATACCACCTCACGCCAGTCAGAGTGGCTAAAATGAGCAAATCAGACAACTCTAGATGCTGGCGAGGATGTGGAGACACGGGCACCCTCCTACACTGTTGGTGGGAATGTAAACTGGTGCAGCCCCTCTGGAAAACAGTGTGGAAGTTCCTCAAAAAATTAACAATAGAACTCCCCTAGGACCCAGCACTAGCACTGCTAGGAATTTACCCAAGGGACACAGGAGTGCTGATGCATAGGGGCACATGGACCCCAATGTTCATAGCAGCACTCTCCACAATAGCCAAAACATGGAAAGAGCCTAAGTGTCCATCAACAGACGAATGGATCAAGAAGATATGGATTATCAATACAATGAAATACTCCATGGCAATGAGAAAGAATGACATCTGGCCGTTTGTAGCAACGTGGATGGAACTTGAGGGTATTATGATGAGCGAAATAAGTCAGAAAGAGAAGGACAGATACCATATGTTTATATGTATAGGTGGATTAGGAGGAACTTAACAGAGGACCATGGGTGGGGGGAGAAGGGGAAAAATAGAGAGGGAGGGAGGCAAACCATGAGAGACTCTTGAATGCTGAGAACAAACTGAGGACTGATGGGTGGGGGGGGGGAGGGAGATGGGCATGGAGGAGGGCACTTGTGGGGATGAGCACTGGGTGTTCTATGGAAGCCAACTTGACAATAAACTATTTAAGAAAAAAAAAAGAAGAACCTTTCTTTTGCATTCACAACATGGCCACCTGTTTGGCACCAGAGGCTTATTCTCAGCTTTTGATCTGCCTTCCTCACTAAGCTTAATCATTTAATTTCTACCTTTTGATTTAAAGTGAGAGGTGTGACTCTCCTATTTACTTGAACACCTAGAGACCACTGTAGGATAATTAATTGGCCTAAATTCAGTACTGTTGTGTCTCATGGAATAGGAAGATCCGAGGGGGAGCGGGGGGTGGGGGGGGGGAGTAGCGACTGGGTAGAGCAGGTGGAACATACAATATTTATTAAGTTCACTATCTTCTATGGGAATGGTTCGTGGTGCCCCAAAATAATTACACTCGTAACATCAGAGTCACAGATCACCATAACAAATATTGTAACGATGAAAAAGTTTGAAATACTGACCATTTACCAAAATGTTGATTCAGAATCATGAAGTGAGCAAATGTTGGAACACTGGCTTCAATAGACTTGTTTGATACAGTGTTGCATCAATTTGTAAAAATCCACAATATCTGTGAAGCAAGCATGATAAAGCAAACAATAAAGGGAGGTATGCCTGTCCATGCAAATCAATAAGAATAGGAAATATTCAACAAATATTACTGGTTATTAATCCTTAGAGTATTTACCATTACTTCATTTGACCATTGGAAAATAAATACATGAGACTCAAAGGGAAGGCTAACCCATTGGTGTACCCGTTACGTGTGAGGCCCGCCATGCTCTTTCACAAACAATATCCCAGTGTAAACCACTTAATTCTGTTTTCACCAAATACAGAGTTCCTGTACATTGGGTTTCAAACAATATGATTTTAAACAGAAAGGAAGTTTTTCTTTTCTTTTTTTTTTTAATTTATTTATTTCTGAGAGAGAGAGAGAGGCAGCGTGAGCAGGGGAGGGTCAGAGAGAGAGGGAGTTACAGACTCTGAAGCAGGCTCCAGGCTCCGAGCTGTTAGCACAGAGCCCGACGCAGGGCTCAAACCCACAAACTGTGAGGTCATGACCTGAGCCGAAGTCGGATGCTTAACCGACTGAGCCACCCAGGTGCCCCAAGCTTTTCTTCTTTTTGTGTAGCTCTTTGTGATTGAACATCACATTATAATCCCTTGCAAGAAATCCCGCTGCCCAGTCGCCAGCCCCAGTACCCTAGCAATTGAATCTGTGCTTTTATTTGCCCACTCTCATTTCATTATATAAACTGTATCGTCTGTCGCTGGCAGTGAAGTGAAACTCCTGGGTGATTCCTTTTTCAGCTGAGGTTTGAGAGGCCAAGCTAGATGACCCCATAGGAAGGGGGTGAGATGAGAACCTCATCGACAAACAAGACTTTCCTCCGATGAGTATTAAAGACCAGTAAAACCAAAATTGTCTTCCATTCTCACTGAATCATGCTTGTCCCTTCGCTATGCTGATCTTCACTAATTTAAACGAGTATAGTCAGTTCTTGATCGTTTACCGTAATGGAGAGATGCAGAGGCTACAAAGTGCCCTTGAAATCCAGAGAGATACCAGCAACCATTTTTCCATTAAATTGCAACCACTTCCTCAAATGACATTTTGCTTTTTTGGTAATAAATATCCCAGTGGACTGATTTGCTCTTTTGCTCTTAAATTTCTTTTTCTTAGCCATCTTCTTACAGACCACAAAGGATTTGCTGTGGGCTTAAAACTTTATGATTGAGTGAAGGTGATTAAGAACGATGAAGGAGGAACCCAAAGTCACAAACTATAAAGCAGTGGAAAAACCTGACTCATCCCAGAACTATATAATTTAGATTTGATAAGATTATGTTTTAACCAAGTCTGATCCTCTAGCAATAGACAGAAATATGTAACTGAAACAGTAACCTCTCTGAATTACATGTTATTTAAAACTAATAAATATGCTCACTAGCACTCTTATTTCTAATTACTGTAGAGTTGAAAGAGCTTCCAGAATATCAGTGGTGTAGTATCTACTCTGCTTACAGGCATCCTGTAATAGAAAAAAGGTACCAAGTCCAGCACATTTGGGGGCACATAGCTTTGACCCTGATCTCAAGTAAGGGAGACCAAGTGCCCTATTGAATCTGAGAGATGGGTCTCTTCACCCAGCGCACCTGATACTACGCTTACATTCCTACCTACACAGGCTGTCCGCGCACTTCATCTCCTTGATGCCAAAAGACTGAGGAAGAAGGTCTGACCACCTCTTCATTGTCCTTTGCTCTCTGCTGTTTGGCCCTGAACTCTTGTCTTTGGTCAGCACATTACTTCATTTTTTCGACAGTGACTAAGCATGATCTGAGTTAATAAGTAACTTTCAGATGACTATTTCAAAGCCCTTAGAAAAGACATAAAAGAATATAAAACATCAAATTCATCTTCTTCTTCATTCATAAAATATTAATGCTACTCTCACTTTGGTTTCAGAGTAAAAGTTGCTAAATCAGCCAATTTTGCCCACTGAGGAGTTCTAGACATTTCAGGGGGACAGGGGTTGGGTTTTGGTGTGGGGTTTTTTTGTGTGTGTGTGAGATATAATTTTATTCCTGTCCCATCCTCAAAATCTTCTGGCCCGCGAGAGTGATTCATTTTCCTTGTATTTAAATATGTTTATCCTTATTGTACGCTAACTAATATTCCTAACTTTGGTTTATTGAGTGCATTCACGCCCTCCCATCTCTGTGGTGCATTCTTTTAAAAATTTTTATTTGAGGGGCGCCTGGGTGGCTTAGTCGGTTAAGCGTCCGACTTTCGCTTAGGTCATGATCTCGCGGTTCGTGGGTTTGAGCCCCGCGTCGGGCTCTGTGCTGACTGCCAGCTCAGAGTCTGGAGCCTGTTTCAGAGTCTGTGTCTCCCTCTCTCTCTGACCCTCCCCTGTTCACGCTGTCTCTCTCGCTCTCCTAGAAATAAATAAAAATATTAAAAAAAAAATTTTATTTGAATCTAGTTGACACACAGTGTAACCTTAGTTTTAGGTGTACAACAGAGTGATTCAGTTTCTCCAAACATGCTGTGCTCCCCACAAGTGTGGCCACCATCTGTCACCATACAGAGCTATCACAGTACCATTGACCATATTCTTGTGCTGTGCCTTTTATTCCCCTAATTTATTAATTCTGTAACTGGAAGCCTGTATCTCTCCCCTTCCCCTTCGCCCATCCCTCACAGCACTCTCTTCTGACAACCCTCAGTTCTCTGTATTCCTAGGTCTGATTCTGCTTTTCATTTGTTTATTCAGTAATTTTAGATTTCACATATGAGTGAAATCATACGGCATTTGTCTTTCTCTGACTTATTTCATTTAGCATCATACCTTCTAGGTCCATCCATGTTGTCATATATGGCATCCTTTTCTTATCACTGCATAATATTCCATTGCATATACCACATCTTCCTTATCCATTCATCTGTTGATGTGTGCTCGGGTTTCTTCCGTATCTTGATTATTGTAAATAATGCTGCAATAAGCATAGGGAGCATATATCTTTTTAAATTCGTAGTTTTGTTTCCTTTGGGTAAATGCCCAGTAGTGGCATTACTGGATCATATGTTATTTCTCTTTTTAATTTTTTGAGGACCCTCCATACTGTTTTCCATAGTGGAAATTTATATTCCCACCAAGAGAGTACAAGGGTTGCCTCGTCTTCACATTCTCACCAACACTTACTATTTATCGTCTTTTTGCTGTTAGCCGTTTCAAGTGGTGTCAGGTGATCTCTCATTGTGGTTGTGACTTGCATTTCCCTGATGATTAGTAATGTCGAGCACCTTTTCATGTGTGTGTTGGCCATCTGTATGTCTCCTTTGGAAAAATGTCTATTTGGGTCCTCTGCCCAGTTTAATCAGATTATTTGTGTTTTCTCGATGTTGAGTTGTAGGAGTTGTCTATATATTTGGCGTATTCACCCATTATTGGATATATCATTGTAAATATCTTTTTCCATTCAACAGACGACTTTTTGTTTTGTTGACGGTCTCCTTTGCAGTGCAAAAGCTTTTTATTTTGATGTAATCCCAATAGTTTATTTTAGCTTTTGTTTCCTTTGCCTGGGGAGACACATCTAGAAAAAAAATGTTCCCGTGGCCAATGTCAGAAAAAGTACTAGCTGTGTTCTTTTCTAAGATTTTTATGGTTTCAGGCCTCACATGTAGGTCTTTAATCTATTTTGAGTTTATTTTTGTGTAAAATGTAAGAAAGTGGTCCCACTTCATTCATTTTCATGTAGCTGTCCAGTTTTCTAAACACCATTTGTTGAAGAGAATGCCTTTTCCCCTTTTGTATGTATATATACTGCCTTATTTGTCATAGATTAATTGATCATATAAGAGTTTATGTCTGGGCTCTGGGTTCTATTCTGTTGATCTATATGTCTATGTGCCAGTACCAGTCATGTTTGTGGTTATGTTTAAAAGATAGCTCTGCTATGAAATTTATGTGTATCAACTTCTTCATGTCATCTGCTTTTATCTTTTGTGTTTTCATGTATTTATATGGTAACAATATTAACTAGCTGCTGGGGGTACTTGCTCTGTGCCAAGCATTGTTCTAAGTGTGTGTTCCATGCATTAGTATGTAGGTCTCAGTGGAGTATATATCATCACTTCGTTTACAGATGGGTAACTAAAGAACAGAAGGGTTAAGCAACTTTTCCACAGTCACGTTCTAACCTCATCACCTTAATGTCATCATCTTAGACATAACGAGCATTACTTCTCTAAAGCTGGTGATAGAGTGGTGAGCTGGAGCAGAAAATTAAGCCTTGGGGAAAATATACCAGAGTATTGAGCTGGAGTATTTGGCCTCCCTCAAAAATAATTAGTATGATTGGATACTTACTTATATTTTATCCTTATTAACTTATATATAAATCTAAAATTATTTCTCAAAAATCTCTCAACTAGCAGGCTTCTATATTGCCTGCAGAGGTTTGGTTCTTGGTTCAAGAGCCGTGTTCTTGGTGACTCCACATGTAATTCTTGATAAGCACAATCACTTTTGTTTAATTTTTACAGAATACCCAGGTAGTATTTTTATCTCATAGTGTAGATATAGGCCAGGAAGTTTGCCTTGGAAAATCATGGCTGATTCTTTGAAAAGCCACGGATTCTTTTGTTCTCTGAGGCACGTGTGCGGTCTTGGGGTTTTTCTCCCAATGATACTAAATACTAGTTCTCTCCACCTCCCCTTTTCTCCCAGTGCCGACCGTATTTCACCCGTTAGGTCACATCGCCTGCGTTATGCACTGTGTGTGCCCACAGTTGTCCTACACTGAATTCAGTCCTTTTAAATTCAGATCAACTAAAACGAAGGCTTCCATGTTTGTTGCAACCACACTCTTGTTTGGTGGTTTTCAATCTTTTTACTTCCCCTGTCGTATGTACAGAACGTAATCTACTTTGTCAGTGATATCTCTCTTTGATTGGGAGTGAGGGCCAGTATAAAGCTGGGAGATGAAGTCAGCATATTGATTCCCCACAGGGTGGGAGGCAGGGTTAAAAATTGTTCTTCCACCCCACCCTCACCCCACCCCCACCCAGTGCTGCTGTAACTGGCCTTAGGGCAACAAATTAATCTGCATAAGAGAGAAGAATTCCAGAGCTTATAAAACAGAAATGTGTAAATTAGCCATCTCATTGGATCTTTCCCCATAAAATTTATTAAGTCCAGTTTGCATTATGCTTATAGTCTATTGTGTAATAAATGGCAATCCTTCCAGTCATTGGTGACTACTGGTCACCAATGGCATTAGCTGTAGAATTACGAATAGCCCAGTCTGCTGGGTAAATGAATGATAGCTGCAGGTTTAAAACAGCAAAAATAACTTCTGTGTTTGGAATATCAGTGTACATAACTTTCAGTGCAAAGTTCTCCTCTTGCTACACATTAACTTTTCGGTTACTGTACAATCCCCATCTGAGAAGTAAAATCTGCTGCTCACTGTTCATGATGCAGTGAGAGCTGTAAAACCTCGTACAGCATAGTGCACAGTGTGGTATTGAACCTTTATATAAGGGCCTTGTAATGGCACAGTTTCTGAGTGTTGCCTTCAAACTGGTTTGATAAAGAATCCATTGAGGGGCACCTGGGTGACTCAGTCAGTTAAGCGTCTGACTTCCTCTCAGGTAATGATCTCAAGGTCTGTGAGTTGGGCCCAGCGTCAGGCTCTGTGCTGACAGCTCAGAGCCTGGAGCCTGTTCGGATTCTGTCTCCCTCCCTCTCTGCCCCTCCCCCCACACACACACTCTGTCTCTCTGCCTCTGAAAAATGAATAAACCTCAAAAACAAATTGCTAAATAAAGAATCCATTGTTCTATTTGTTACATGATGGTTTTCTGTAACAGATAACCCTACTGACATTGATATCTTAGGCTGGATTTTTTTTAGGGTGAAATAACTTTGTTTTGGTTTTTCTGTGCTAATACTCTTTGTTGATGATTATACATTGCAGATATTACATTTATTTATGGGTATTCCAGTTTGTCTTCTCATTTGAAGAATATTACTTACAGATTCTCCTAGCTTTTCTACCATTAAGTTTGGTCCTTCAACAGTTTAGATTAACATACATTTATTAAAGGGCTGTTTGTGCCATTCACTACTCCACGCAGTTGGTGGAGGGGTGTCTAAGAAGTCCTTACACTCAAAGGATTTAATATTCTCTAAGAAAGACTGTAATCTAAATAGATAATTTTGACACTATGAAGTAAATTTGAGGAGGCTCATCCTCTCATGGGAGCCCCTACAAGGTACCCGTTTCCCGGGACACCGTGAGGTGAGGCCCCTGTAAGATACGAGCTCAGCTCTAAGTATCAGACAATAGATTTTTTTAAAAAGGTAGAAATGACATTTCACAAAGAGGAAATGGTATGTGTGCTGGGAAACCACACGGGGCTTCCTCTGTTAGAGCTTAAAATATCAGAGAACAGCAGATGAACTTGGAGAAGTAGCTAAGGATCAGCTCAGTTGATGGTTTTATGCCATATTCAGGAGCTTGAAGTGTATTCGTAGAGTTCATCCATGGACTGGCTGCCTGAGATTGTTCGTAAAATGTTGTGAATATGTTCATTTTCTTGGAAACAGTATCCAAAGATTGTATTGTTCCATGATCCAAAAATTGTTCAAAATATTTGCACTGAAAGATTTTAAGTGAATGACCATACTGTTCACTAATTAGGGGAATTAAAGCATTACCATATTCACATTTCATGTCATAAGAAATTTGATGTACAGAACTAGGTTAGTTCAAAGATTATAGTTGCCAGGAAAATCGCTGTAACTAGCCAGAACAAAACCATAAATTCACCCCCGGAACAAATGTCTGATTCATGGAAATTTCTGGCCTTCTCCAACAAGAGTATCAGATCTTGGTACCCGTTTTCATAAATGGCTGTGCCATTTGTGGGCATGAGCACTGGGTTTTCTATGGAAAACAACTTGACAATAAACTATTAAAAAATAAATAAATAAGTGGCTCTGCCCCTGTGGTGAACTCTGAGGACACAGTGGCACCAAAAGAGATACTGTCCCCGTTCAGAGCCGAGCATCTAACAAGGAAAGTGGACGCGAATCAGATCATCACAAAAAGGAATGAGCAAGTTCAGACTCATCAGTTCCAGAGAATAAAAGGAGGAGCTGTAACAAGGAAAACCTGATGTAGAGGGGGATTAGGGAAGGTTTTCTTGAGCAATTAATATGTGAACTGAGACCTGAAGAAATCCATGAAGTGTCAGCTGGAGAAGAATGTAAAAGAGACCCTGGCTTCCAATCCCTGATGCAGAAAAGTGCTCTGTGTGTTTTAGGAAGGGAAAGAAGGGAGAGAACAGCCTGAGATGACCATGGAGAAATGGAGGTTGGGCCTGGTGGGCTGTTTTCAGAATGTGGATCTTTATTCTAAGAATGAGGAGGGGCGTTTGATAGGGAGACCGGGCACTGACGTGATCAGGTCTGTACTTTTTAAGAGATCTCCTTGGTTACTGTGTAAAAAAATGGACTGAAGAGGTGCAAATTGGAAAAGAGTTATCATCCCGAAAATACATCCATGGCGTGTGCTTTAATTTATGGGTTGTTACAAATCTGCTTTAGTTTCTCCTTGTGCAAACTGATGAGCTGGCGATCCTCTGATCGCAGCCTTTCCACAAGTTGCCGGGAAACTGATCTTCGAGACCCCAGGGGCGCCTGCGGTCCTGACCCTCCCGGTGTGGCCACAGCGCCCGGCACGGGGACTGGCATCTGTGCACCAGGAGGTGACGACGATTGAGACAGTCGGCCCGAACCCCTTTTCTGCACCACTGTTTCATGGCTGCAGGTTTTGAAGAAACCAGATTCACATCTAAGGGCCGTGTTGCCACCAGTGAGGAAGGTGGCTCGCTGAGAGTGCGGGGCTCGGTCTGCGGATCGCTGGTCTCCTAGGGTTTTCTGTTAGGCCCACTGTCTGTGTCTCCTGGTGAGTGGATCGGTGGTTTTTATAATTACCAAGGTCGCACGTGTTCCTTTTCCTTCCTTTTCCGGACGACCTGAAGTGCATCTCATCATTTTTCAATGACCAGTAAAAATGCGTTGAGATGTATGGCTCTAGGACATGAAACATCTTTTTACCAAACCTGGAAGCCTGAGGACTTCCGAGAGGTGCCTTCCCAGGAGCGTGAGACCTCATTTCATTCTGACGAAGCCGAAGATCTTGCAAGACCAGCATTTCTGTTTCTAAGTCAGTCCAGAGTCCGTCAGCATGCAGAAGTGACGAGTGGAAAGAGAAATTGGCTGAGCTTTCAATACCTTTTACTTGATTTCAACTTGAGTTCAAAGGTAAATCGAAGTGTAAAGTTGAATTTGAATCTTACCGTGCCACCAAATGGGCTTCCCTGAGCCTTAATTAAAATGTTGAGCCTGAGGCAGGCCCGTAGTCGGTGTAGCAGTTCTGAGCCCAGGCTTTGAAATCTGGTGATCAGAGTTCCCGACCCCACCGTCTCCACCCACTCACTGTGTGACCTAGGAGAAAAATTACCTTTCTCAGACTTCTTTTCCCTGCTTATGGATGAGAAATAATGACGTTTCACAGTATGTATTAAATGAGACAGTATAAAGGACCATATCATCAGAGTTCCGTATAGAAAACGGAAAACCACTCTAGGCGTTTCAAGAAAGGGGTTTAATACAGGGAAAATCATTGAGGGGTGGGAGATGCCACAAGGCCCCTGGCTTGACGCCACACTACCGCGGCTGTGGTCCAGCGGTCGGGCAGCTGCTCCTGGTCATCCACAGCCGCCCACATGCCTGCCTCTCGGCCACGACCCCGCGGACGAGACACGGGAAGGCGGCTCCAGGCACTCACACGCTTCTCTCTCGGGCTTGCCTGCCAGCGTTCACAGCAGTAACAAGGTGGCCTTGGTCTTGCCCTTCTCTTCTAGCTTCTTAGGAACACATCTAAATTGGTGGAGCCTAGTTTGTAACAACAGCCTTAGCTGCAAGGGAGTTTGGGAAATGTAGCTTGTAGCTTTCCAGCTACCAAATAGAAGTAGGGCAAAACGGAACTTGAGAGACCCAATCTGAGTGTCTCCGCAGGGAATTGCCCAAGGCATGGCACACAGCAAACGCCCAACAAATGAGAGCTGTTGTTGGTTTTGCTGCCGTTGGTATATTAGTAACAGGAGTACAGATATCATGTGTATAGATGTATTTGATACAGGTTATGACACATCATTTACTGTGTGTTTCTTTTTGCTTTTATTCCTTGTGTACGTACCAAAGATGCATTTAAATACAAATCTTCATCCACGTTGTGAAGATCTATGATCTTATTTATAAGATCCCTCTTTCTTCCCATCAAGATGGTAATAAATAATGAAGCAAATTGCTACATATTGTTGATTCAGTTAACACAGTAACTGACTTGAAATAATAGGGTGTGATATGATACGTGCGTTGCAGAGTGCAGAGAGACAGCTGATCTTACCAGGTGTCTAGGCACAGGCTAAATCTTCTCTCCTGTAATAAACTGAAAACATCCCAATCATTTTGAAATTATTATTTTCTGAAGGCTAATACCACAGTGATTGGATCAGTAGTGCTGTGCCATTAATTTCATTTTTCTCCTCTCTTCCCTATTCATTTCCTTCTATTCTGATATCCCTTTGGCTCCCAGAAACCCCAATAACCTAATGTCTGTGTATTTTTTTTCTATCACCATTTTAGAATGAGAATGAAACCTTAAAATAGGTCACTTACAGAGTTCCCTGGGGTTTTTCTGACTCAGCAACACCTGTTTTCCAAATGCCCTTTTTCACCTGGGGCTTCTTAGATTATACTCAGATTTCGCTTAAGGGAAGATCTAATCAAAAGCAACTTGTAGAATAGGTTAGCACTTTTGCAATGGACTGGACACACCTGAGGGAATAGGTAGTTGGGACGTTTGACCTGTCCTTTGAAGCACAAGCAAATGCTTTTCTCCTATATTCAGTTTATGGCATAAATTTCCCTCTTAAACTACTTTTATTTCATTCTCTTTTTAATGTTTTCCACCCAATCACATTTAAAGAGAAGGATGCTTATCTTCAGAGTCAGTACGAGGAACTGAAATTTAAATGTTTAGGGTCAACAAAATTGAAAACATCTGTTATCCACTTAAATATTTATTCAAAAAATATTTCTTGGATACCTACTTAACTGCATTTAAAATCCGGAAAACTTTCTTCATTGTATTATTTCTTTGCATCACATTTTATTTAAGGACCTTAAGTTCTTTGACAAAAGCTTTAGATATATCACTGGGGAAAGACTATATAAGGTTCAGTTTCTGATCTCATGGAGCTAACATTTTAAGAAAATGAAACAATTACACATAAAATGAAAACAGGCAAAATAGTATTGTGGATAATTTAATGGATCACATGGGACTAAATAATGAGTTAGTGACCTAGCATTATGAACATTATACTTTTTTTATTGGTGCTATTGTGTAATAGACCTTATTTTTTAATATTTTTTAGTGTTTTTATTTATTTTTGAGAGAGCACGAGTGGGAAAGGAGCAGAGAGAGAGAGGGAGATACAGAATCTGAAGCAGGCTCCAGGCTCCAAGCTGTCAGCACAGAGCCTGACACGGGGCTCAAACTCTACAAACCACAAGATCGTGACCTGAGCCGAAGTCAGATGCTTAACCGACTAAGCCACCCAGGTGCCCCAATAGACCTTATTTTTTTAGAGCAGTTTTAAATTCACAGCAAAATTGGGTGGAAGGTATATTGATTTCTTATTACCTTCCACCCCGACACATGCATAGTCTCACTATTAACAACATCCCCTACCAGAGTAGTACCTTTGTTACAGTTAATGAACCTAGTTCACGTTAGAGCTCCCCTTTGATGTTGTGCATTCTGTGAGTTGAACAAACATAATGACATGAAGCCACAATTACGATATCATACAGAGTAGTTTCACTGCCTTAAATATCCTCTGTGCTCCATGTATTCATTCCTTCTTCTCCCCAGCCCCTGGCAACCACTGATTTTTTTTTTTTTTTTTTTTTTTACTGTCTCCATGGTTTTTGCCTTTTCCAGAATGTTCTATGTTTGGAATCATACGGTATGTAGCCTTTTCAGATTGGCTTCTTTCACTTAGTAGTATTTAAGTTTCCTTTATATCTTTTCAATGCTTGATAGATCATTTCTTTTTAGTACTGAATAATACTCCGTCATCTGGATATACCACAGGTCACTTATCCATTCACCTACTGAAGGTCATCTTGGTCGCTCCAAGTTTTGACAATTATGAATAAAACTGCTACAAGTATCCACATACAGGCTTTTGTATGAACATAAGTTTTCACCTCCTTTGTGTGAATGCCAAGGAGTGTGATTGCTGGATCATGTGATAAGAGTATGTTTAGTTTTGTAGGAAACTGTCCAGCTGTCTTCTAATGTGGCTGTACTGTTTTGCATTCCCACCAGCAGTGAATGAGAGTACCTGTTGTTCTACTGTCTCACCAGCTTTTAGTGTTGTCAGTGTTCTGGATTTTGACCCTTCTAACAGGGTAGGAGTAGCATCTAGTTGTTGGTTTAATTTGCATTTCCCTGATGACATTGTGACATGCATATCTGTATATGTTCTTTGATGAGGTATCTGTTAAGGTCGTTGGCCCATTTTTTTAATTGCATAATTGTTGACTTTTACAGTTCTTTGTGTATTTTCAATAACAGCCCTTTGTCACATGTATCTTTCACAGATATTTTCTCCCAGTCCGTGGCTTGTCTTCTCATTCTTTTGGCACTGCTATCACCAAGCAAAAGATTTTGATTTTAATGAAGTCCAGCTTATCAGTTGTTTCTTTCATAGATCTTGTCTTTGGTGTTGTATCTAAAAAGTCATCACCATACCCAAGGTCATCTAGGTTTACTTCTATATTATCTTATAGGGTTATTACTGTTTTGTGTTTAGGTCTCTGCTCCATTTTGAGTTAATTTTTGTAAAGGGTGTAAGATCTGTGTCTAGAGATAGATAGATAGATAGATAGATAGATAGATAGATAGATAGATATTTTTTTTTTTTTTTTGTTGCCTGTGGATGTTCAGGTCCAGCACTATTTGTTGAAAAGACTATCTATGCTCCGTTGTACTTCCTCTGCTTCTTTGTCAAAGAACACTCGGATGTATTTACGTAGGCCTGTGTCTCGGCTCATTCTGTTTCATCTACACTATCTTGGTTAGTGTAGCTTTATAGTAGACCTTGAAGTCAGGTAGTGTCAGCCCTCCATCTTTGTTCTTCTCCTTCGGTATTGTGTTTACTTTCCTGGGTTCTTCTTTTTGCTTCTCCATATAAACTTCAGAATCAGTTTGTAGATTGTTGATATCCACAAAATACGATGTGGAGCCTCTCTTCAAATGCTTACCTTCTCTAACATATCTTCTTTGATATATACCACCTGTTAAAAAAAAAAAAAAACTTAACTGCTCCGTTGTATTTCCTTTGTTCCTTTGTCAAAGATGAGTTGACTGTATTTCTGGGCCCTGTTGTGCCCCATTGATCTGTCTCTTCTCTTCCCCATACCACACTGGCTTGGCTACCATACCCTCATTGTTGCTGTACGTCTTCTGTTCACCCTTTTTCCTAGGAATTAGTTCTTCTCTGATTTCTTTTGTCAAGTTTTGTAAGTATGCTCAGATAGATGCTTAAAATTTTTTCATATTTACACCTAAGTATTTCATTTCTTTGATAGAGTATAAATGGTAATGTGTTTTTAATTTCGAAGTCAACTTGTTTATTGTTGGTGGGGGAAAACGAGTGACTTTTGTAGGTTAAATATAACCTGCAACCTTACTACCGTCTCTTATTAGATCCAGAGGTGTTTTGGTCCATTCTTTCAGTTTTTCTACATAGAGGATTATGTCCTTTGCAAACAAAGACTATTTTATTTTTCTTTCCTGATCTTTATACCATTTATTTTCTTTTTCTTGTCTATTGTATTAGCTAGGAATTCCAGTGTGATGTTGAAAAGCAGTGGTGAGAGAAAATACCCTTGCCTTTTTCCTGATGTTAGTGGAAAAGCTTTGAATTTCTTACCATTAATTATGATGTTATCTGTAGGGGTTTCTTTGTAGATATTCTTTATTAAGTTGAGGAAGTTCCCTTCTAGTTCCTAATTTGCTGAGACTTCTTATCATGAATGTGTGTGGGATTTTATCAGATGCTTTTTTTTTTTTTTGCACCTCCTGATATAAACATGTGACTTTTCTTTTTTTAGCCTGTCAGTGTAATGGATTTCATTAATTGATTTTCAAATGTTGAACCAGCTTTACATACCTGAGATAAATCCCACTTGATTGTGTTGTATAATTCTTTTTATATATTGTTGGATTCCTTTTTAGCTAATGTTTGAGGACGTTTGCATCTGTGTTCATGAGAGATAGTACTATGTAGTCTTCTTGTAATTCTGCTTTTGGTATTAGAGTAATGTGGCTTCATAGATGCGCTGAGAAGTACTCTTCTTGTATCTTCTGAAACAGATTGTAGAGAATTGGTATAATTTCTTAAATGTTTGGTAAAATTCATCAGTGTTTGGCAGAATTCACATATCTGGGCCTAGTGCTTTCTGTTTTTAAGGTTATTAATTATTGTTTCAACATTGTTAATAAGTAGAGGCCTAGTCAGGTCGTCTGTATTTTCTTGTGAGTTTTGGCAGATTGCGTCTTTTAAGAAATTGGTCTGTGCCATCTAGGTTATCAGATCTGTGGGCATAGAGTTTTTCATAATATTTCCTATTATCTTTTTAATTTACAGAGGATCTCTAGGGATGTCCCCTCTTTCATTTCTGATATTAGACACTTTTGTTCTCTCTTTTTTTTCTTTGCCTGGTTAGAGAGGCTTACTGATTGTACTGATCTTTTCAAAGAACTAGCTTTTGGGTTTGTTGATTTTTTTTTTTCCTCCTGTGGATTTCCTACTTTAAATTAATTTTAGCTCTAGTTTTTATTTTCTTCCCTTTAATTAGGATTTAATTTGCTCTTCTTTTTCTAGTTTTCAAAGATAGAAGTTTAGATTACCATTATGTGCAGGTAAGCTTCTTTGACAAATGCAAGCCTGTGCTTCACGTCCTGAGATTCCTTCTGTGTGCTTACGAACAAACACACATTGAGCTCCTATATTTACTAGGGGTCCAGCGACAGAAGACACAAATACATATACCTGAAACAGTATTTTATAATAGTAGTTATATCATGTTCTCAATTCTTAACATATACTCTCACAATATGTATTTCCATATAAATACAAAAGGAGATCAGGATAAAAAAGTAGGTGAGGGGTCACAACATTTAGGAAAAGTCTTATATGGAGATGAGACTCGGCTAGACATTTAAAGAAAGTAAGAAAAGAGAGCATTTTACAAAGAAGGAGCATTCTGAATGAAGACCTGGAAGAAGATATGTACATGTTCAAAGAAACATGAATACACATTTGGCTGGAGTGAACAGGCCCATGTAGTAGGGAACAGGTAGGGGAGATGAGTTTACATAAGAAAGTGCTAGAAGAGAGAGAACCTTTAATTTGGGAGCCAGGAGTTTGGAATTTCACAGACAGAATGGTTTATTTCCTATAGCACACCTCAGTGCAGGTGTATCTAATCTGCTTCAACATCTTTTTAGGTGGATGGTTTCCTGTGGTCAGTGATACGGTATGAAACCGGCCTCCCCTACATAGCAGAAGATGCTGGAAACTGTGGAACCTCTGTGGAAGAGTTCCTCATCCAGTATCCCATTTATAACAAAAAGTGCCATCTGGCTGCTGACAACTGTAAGAAGCACAATAAACATTATAAATGTACTTTTCACAGGAAAAATGAGTTTTCACAAAATGGATTTGGGTAGCGCTTTCCTGGCGGCGAGACAAGCCCTCTAGAACCTGGCCACTTTCAGCAGAACCACCTTTACTCCAATAAGTCTTTGTTGTGATTTAATCTTGGAAACACCACCGAGAATTCTGTGAGTCAATTGCTGGACTAATGAAGCGTATCTACTGATTAGGAATGAAATGAAAACAAAGATTTTCTTTATAAACCAAGCTTCTCTATGTACCGCATCTGAATAAGTTCCTGGAACATCTCAGTACTAAAACCCTGGCGGTATTTAACAGCACAGTAATGGGAACCAATGAGAGATCATAGAAATAAGCTTCATTATTTAATGGCTTTCCCATAAAATCACTGGGCATTGATGCCAACATCGTAATTCCAGGTCAGCAATATTTTAAATGAAACCTTAGGTTACGAAGTTTTCATTTTTAGCCCATGCCTTTCCACTGTCATCCAAACAAGGATACAGTGTTTAAAAGAAAGCTATAAGTAGCAGATTTAGAAGTTAAAAGGAAATAAAGCAAAGATTTTTTTTTTTTCATTTCAACGTGACACATAGGAATTTTCACTAGTTCTGTGGAAACAATAGCAAATCGAATGATAAGCATTTTACAGCCAGAGATTTTATGGCTAATTTACATTCCACTCAGGTGAATACATATTAGTTTTCCTCATTGACATAGATGATATTTTAGCTATGCGGGAACTATCATGCTAGCCTCTGGGGCATTTTTCCCCCTAACATTTTCAAAGATTAGGTTCACCTTGCCCCAACTTAGAAGTGTTGCTTCACATTTAAATCAATAAATCTAGACCAAAATAATAGGCAGTAACTGTACAGGTAGAGATCTGTATTTTTTTATTTATTATTTTGAGTATTAATGTCCAAAGTAGAAGCATGGTAGAGTCCCACGATGTCGCCAAAGACCTCAAAAGATCCCCTCCACTGCTAACTATAAACCACAAATAAGAGAATGAGTTCAAAGTAGAAAACAACATGGATTACTAGCTCTTCTTCCAGTATTTTATGCATATAACAGCCATCAGAGCTAATGTGAAAAAGTGCTTATTTAATCTTAGCTTCAGAATCCTTAAGCCTTTGCCTCATATTTAGCACTAAATTTTAAACCAAAGATTAAGTTTATGTATAATCTGAAGAACTCCCAATTTTCAAAGGAAGTAAAAGAGGTTATAGTAAAACCCTAGATTTTTATGGCTTGGTTTTGTCATGAAAAAGCTCCATTCTTGGGGCGCCCAGGTGGCTCAGTCAGTTAAACATCCGACTCTTGATTTCAGCTCAGGTCATGTACTCACAGTTCGTGAAGTCGAGCCCCACATCTGGCTCCATGCTGACAGCCCAGAGCCTGCTCAGGGCTCTCTCTCTCCCTCTCTCTGTCCGTTCCCCACTCACTCTCTCACCCTCTCTCTCAAAATAAACAAACATCTTAAGAAAAGCTCCATCCTCATAATCTCCCGTAAATTCGGGTTTCAATATAATGTCCTTGTTCACTTCAAGAGATTATTTTAGAGTTCTTAGGGTCAAAGACTCAGTAAGGCCTGACCTTGATGCCTAGACCATTTGTTCAAGAGAAAAAGCTTCATTTTTTAATATAATCACTGTGACTGCCTATTTAATTAAGCTTCTCTTTGTGGGTTTTGCAGACTTAGGGTACCCACAGTACCCCGCCGGCCCTATCTACGCATTTCCTGTGTGTGTCAACAACATGGGGGCACACTGAGGGGGTGCAAAGTGGTAAATAAAGCTCTTTCAAAAATGTCACCAACACAGATAATTAAATAAACCGTGGTTTTGACCCAACAATATAAGTAAGTGAAACATTTATCCAGAGTATTTTAGTCACTCTGACTCACTGTGGAATCAGGCCATTTATGAATTACTGTTCCCAAGATCTGACACTCTAGTTGGAGAAGGCTGAAAAATTTTCCATGATGCCAAGACAAGTGATTCATAAGGTGGTATTTAATTTTTACATATAATTAACATTTTTATCCTGAACCCACTTTGATGAAATATTTGCACTTTGTGTTAAATATAACTCTAATATCTTCTTTACTCAGTGGAATTGGCATTTTCACATGAATTAAAAGTGCCAAATTCCGAATAGCTCTCACTGAATGTTGACATTACAGATGTCATTTACAAGAGTGGAAGAAGAGGCCCAAAATAGCAAAGCATTTTCCCTTTTGTACTATAAGATGTTTTAAAACTTTTCAAAAGAAAGAGAGTCCCGATCGACAGAGTTTATCTCTCTGCCTTTGGTGTAGAAGTGATTTTCTTTGTGGTGTTTTATGTCCTTAGGTGGATATTTTACCTATCAAACTCAGACCCCTGAATTAGCAGGTTAGTCTGACCACTCACTGGTGGACTGAGGGGTTATGCTAGAGCTTGGAACAGTCGACTCAGACCAGGTCGTGAAGGGCTGTGTCTTGTTTTGAGTTGGGAGCCATGGAAGGAAACGCCAGTGGCGGGATAGAGAGGTTAGAGGAGATGGAGACCATAGGTAACTGGTGCCCCCTCCTTCTGCTTGGATCTGTCCCATGCACGTCTGGCTTTACACGTCTAAACTGAAGCTCTGTGACAGAAGTGTTAAACATCGGTGTTTTCTGCTGGTTTTCATCTTTAAGAAATGGAGAGCACATAACAAGGAGGAAGTAATACCATTGAGGGGACGGCGCAGAATTTCCTCAGGTCCCTTTCCGTACTTCATTTCTGTGATTCCGATTTTCCAGCCTAGTCAGTTATTTTGCAGTCGACCTAAGTCTCCTTGCCAGTATTTCAAAACTTCCCTCCGTTTTACTGTTGTGATTGATTCAAAACGCAAATTTGATCAAAAAGGTTGTTCCTTGCCTGGAAAGGGCCTCTGAACAATCATCGGCAGCTTCAGAGTGATTTGTTTTGTTCAACCCAAGTGTGTCCCAGTGAAGGTAGATCATTTCCACCCGTGTTGGGGACTCCGAGGTCCCAGGTGGTAGGTGTGCTGCAGAAAACACCAAGGAAGCTGCCACTAATTAGCTCCCTTGGTGATGATTTCATCTAAAAGCATGTGGATTGAGTAAATCAGTGAAGACAGGTCTCCTTGCAGACTCTGACAGACTGAGGGTGAGGCCCCGCTACAGTACTTTGGCTGACAGGGTGTGAGAAATGGGACAGGTGGATCTGGATCCTCCTGGAGGGAAGATTTCTTTCTGCAATTATTGCCTCGGACTTCACTCTCTTTTTTTTTTAAACATTAAGTTAGTATAGGAATCTTGATTGGAGATGCCTAAATCGGCAGTTTGTATTTAGCGTAAAGGAGAAGAGGATGGGAAAACCGCACGTGGCCCCAAAACCTCAGCTGAGCCCCTTGCTGACTGACTTCGCGTCTTAGCAGGTGGTAGAAGGCACAGCACGTGTGGTTAAAATGAGCCTGCCCCACTCAAACCCTAACTCTGCTTCTTGGCTAGCTGCGGGGCCCAAACTTCAGCTTCCTGAACCCCGTGCGCAGATAACAGTCGTAGGTCGGGGAGAAGCGTGAGCATTAAAAGCGATAATGAATGCGCCATCATTGCTGTGGCTATTCCCCTTCTTCATGTCTGCGAAGAACTTGGCTGCTGGGGACAGAAGTGCCAAGAATAGCATGAACGAGAAGTTTTCTTACCCGAAGGCAAGAAGGGAGGAGGTAGGGCCATGACAGCCCGTGGCTCAGCGATTCAGGCCTGGGATCACTGCGGTAACCTTGGCCCTTCCCTCATGATTGCCTCTGAGGTCCAAGGTGGCTGCTCTGCTGTAGCATCGTGAGCTCGGTCCAGGCAGAAAGAACTGAAGGGCAAAGGGCAAAAAGATACGACCAGCCGAGCGGGCCTGCTTTTAAGGAGCTTTCCTGGAAAAGCCCTACCCAATAGCTTCTGCTTACATGACATTGGTGTGAACTTAGTCACAGGCCTCCCCTCCACCCATGTGTAACGAAGGCTTTGCACTTTGCTTCTCCCAATGAAATCAAAATTCTCTTAAAAGAACTGACATTAGGTATGCACTGGCGATCTGGCGATCTCTACATTAGTTTCAGTGGTGTTTTTTCTGTCATTACGGTTATTATCTTGAAACAACGCCATCTCTCACTACTGTGAAGTTTCTAAAGACAGAATCCATACTTCTTGAATATGTCTACATTAATCTTTAAAATAGCACCAGAGGAGTCTGCCTGTAGCTGTGGCCATTATTTTAATTGGTGGAGTTCTGGTTTAGCCTTTGACATTACTGTTCCGACTACTTTAAGAGAACATGAAACATGAATTAAATGATCTAGATTTTTAATGGGGCCAAGGCAAAGTTATACCCTTCAGAATAAGGCTATAAACAAAAAATCAAGCTATTCTAAGAGAAATCTTTAAACTGGCAAAACTTTAGATAATTCATTGTTTTGGGCGATCCCCCAAACTCAAAGGACTGGAGTACTTATGGGCCAGTGGTACTCTTGTTTGAAAATAAGATGAAGTCTTAAGATGAAAAAGCATTGAAGCACGTCTCTGTCATACTTGCCTCTTTCTGGAAGCCCAGTTCACTTTCTTTTTTTAATAGGAATATAGCCACTCACCTCTACCCTCCTGAGACCCTCGTCAGTTCTTCACTGCGGTTTGTTCACTGCACATGAGCCATTTTGCTGGCCTGGGAACAGGGCTCTTTCCGTTCTGCTCATAAATGTCAGCTTTGTCACTGCATCAGCGTGACTGGCAGAGGGCAGTGACGGAGGCGATGTGAGAGGCCTCGATCTGACCTGCAGGCAGCGTGGACAGAGAGCAGGCGAGGAGGGCAGGAAGCAGAGGACTAGAAAACACGCTGCGGCCCTTACTCGGCGAGCACTTACGACCTGCTGCGTGTGCAGCTGGGGGTGCAGGGGGGAGGATGGGCACCCCTCGCCCTGCAGGAGAACTGGGTGTGAAGGGAAGGGTATTTCAGGTGGTGAAGTGGCGGGAAAGGAAGAGTGACTGGAGCAAAGAGCTTGCTGGGTTTAGTGGCCTCATCACTGGGCTTTCTGGAAGCCAAGCCAGCGCGGAGACTGGGCGTCAGATGGTGGGAAATAGGGAGCAGACAGAGGTGTTCACAGGGGGCAAGTGCTGCTCGGGACGCAGCGCGATGGCGGGGGGGAGCCCAGGGCCGGCTGGGAGCCTCCGCGTCTTCCTCGCGTTTGCGGGTGACTCGTCCCCTTGGGTTTGTCCACCTGCCCGTGTGTCCCCGCCAGGAGCGCTGGCCGCCTCGGCCTGGCCCGTCGTCCCAGCTCACTTTCCCCGGGGACTGCGTGTCAGACTCTTCAATTACGTCACAAGAAACTTAAAATTTCACTCAAACGTATTTAGCCCAGGATGGCTTTTTTGCTGGGAACAGTCAAGAACAGCCTATAGAAAAATATAGCAATTGCCTTTTGTAACATGTACTATCAGAGTTGAAGACTGTTTCCTGAACATCTCCAGCTTGCCTTTCAAAGATATTATCAAACTATGATCCTAAACATTTTGAACTTTCAGATCTTTGGATATAAGGAAGTCATTTTTTCCTTAAATCTTAAATTACCTCACCATTTGCTCTCTCCGTTTCTTTCCAGATTTAAGCAGAAAAGTCCACTCCTACTCCCCTCGTTATCTAAGAAATTCTGCTTAGACATCCTGTCAGCTCGTATCCTGAGAGCTTTTTTTTCCTTTTCTTTTTTTTTAATGTTTTATTTATTTCTGAGAGAGAGAGAGAGAGAGAAACAGCGTGAGCAGGGGAGGGGCAGAGAGAGAGGGAGACACAGAATCTGAAGCAGCTCCAGGCTCTGAGCTGTCAGCACAGAGCCCGACGTGGGGCTCGAACCCACAAACTGCAAGATCATGACCTGAGCCGAAGTCGGACGCTTAACCGACTGAGCCACGCAGGCGCCCTATTTTTTTACTTTTCTTATATGTCTTTATAAAAGCAATGTCCTATCGTCTAAATGATTTTAGTTGCTGTTTGCTAATTCCATGATGTTCATCTTGGAGCTTTTCTAATTGCCGTGTGTATGAGCTGTAGCAACAAGAACGTCCCAGGGGACAAACACCGTGTGTTGTTGGTGTTGTCGTCTAAGGGCACCAGAATTCCTGGGTTTCGTTTCCAGTGTCCTTTATGAGGTCGGCCAGCAGTGACAGTACCCAGACAGCCCTTGCCTGTAGGCCCAAGTCCTGGGGAAACCACAGGACGCGCGGCACGCCGTCCGGAGTCACTGTCTGTTGGTTATAGAACTCACGCTGTGAGCTGCCTTGATTTCTTTCCCGTGAACACCCATAGCGACCCTGTTCAAGGTCCCTGCCTCCATTTTGCCCATGTTGCCCTTTTCATCGTGTGAGGCCAGTCACCCATCTCCTCGGCATGCTGTTCATGTCCAGAGCCTCCCCCCACCCCTACACCCATGTACTGCGAATACCAGCAAAACCCGAGGTAGCTGCTAGGCTTCATTCTTTCCTTCAGGTCACTTACAGCAACGTCGGACAGGCTCGGCTCCAGCCCTGATTTCTGGGGCGCCTACTCTCAGTAACTCTGTCCAGGGCAGTAGTCTGCAGCCCTGGTGAACGGCAGAAGTATCTGGAGCCATTGGGAATGCTAATGTCCAGGACCTTCCCAAGACCACATGAATCAGGTTCTCCCAGGGTGGGGCGCAAGCATGTATTTATGTTTTAATGCTCCAGAGGGTGATTCTGAGGTGCAGGCAGGTTGAAAAGTCATTAATCTCAAGAATGCATCACTCTATTATATTTTCTTTTCTCAATTAAAAAAAAATTTTAAGAATAGGGTATGTTCTCTGCCAAAAACCTTTCTTCTGTGGGGGATAGGCAGAAATGAATTTCTGATGTGAAGAGCCACGTTCATCTGAGTGTTCTCCCCCGCCGGGCTGATACTCCAGCTGAGGTCCCCCCACCCCCACCCTTAGCTTTACTCTGACTTCTAGCCTGTGCTGCTCCGTGTAAATTCGTGATTCACTCATTGTGCCGCATCCTCGTAAATCCACCTGTAAACTTATAGATACATTCGTCCCAATGAGGCAGGCTTGAATGTCCACCATTTTTAGATTAAGAAACAGGCTCTGAGAGTTTCACATAGGTGCCTGAGACTGCTGGACATGGTGGCTGGAAGCAGACTCGGTTCTTCCCAGCCCAGATTCCGCACCCTCACCCTTTACCCACATTCCCCAAATGTTAACGTTTTATTGGGTCACGATTTACCCATCGTCCCCTCTTCTCACTCTCTCACCTTGTGCACATGTGTGGGTATGAATATCATTCTATACACATTTGACCGTAAGGTACAGATCCAATCCCATGTAATTCCCGTACCACTGAGTTGTATGGTCCGTCACCGCAGGACAGTGATGAGAAGCCGGGAAGTTAATGCAATCTGTGTACAGACATTCACATCTTACCAGTTTCACCCATAATGTCTCTTGTAGCAAAATTTTTTAAACATGCATCTGGTCTGGATCCAATTAAGGATTACCTGTTGCATCAGGTTCTTGTGTGTCTTTACTCTTTGTCTGCAAATATCTTCCATGTGCCTTTGTCATTCGTGGCCTGATTAATGGTGAGGTGGTGCCTGGTGGGCAGGGCTCTCAGAGGATGCTGAAGTGCTTTAGAAACCCATGGCTCCACTGACATACAGCAGGGTGGGCCACAGCATTGTGAGCACAGCGGAGAGCGCGCGGTACTGATATTTATTACGGAGTATTCACTACCTGCCAGTACTGGTTTAAATGCTTTCCTTAACGACCCTATATAATAAGTATTATTATATTATAGATACAGAATCTGGGAAACAGAAAGTAACATGACTTCCTCAAGGTCATCCAGCCAGAAAATGGCAAGGCCAAGAGTCAGACCCCAGTAAGCAGGCTCCACTCTCGTGGGAGCGCGTCACCAGCCCAGGCAGGACCCAGGGCACTAGACAGAGTTCTAAACCTCCGGCCTATCAACTGGAAAATGGGCCCAAAAATCTCTTCTTTGTAAAGTTAGTTGTAAGGATTACACATGATAATCTGTTAAAGCACATGTAGCAAGGAGTCCATTTTTCAAGAAGAGGTGATGGAAATATTGAGCAGCTATCCGTGGCTCACACTGAGCTGTGTTAACTCGCAGAGGGGACTTTTTTTTTTGTTAATATTTTTTATTGATTTCTAGGAGAGAGAGAGAGAGAGAGAGCGTGAGCAGGGGAGGGGCAGAGAGAGAGGGAGTCACAGACTCTGAAATAGGCTCCAGGCTCTGAGCTGGCAGTCAGCACAGAGCCCGACGCGGGGCCCGAACCCACGAACCGCGAGATCATGACCTAAGCGAAAGTCGGACGCTTAACTTAGTCGCGACTAAGCCACCCAGGCGCCCCGGGAGGGGACTTTTTTAATCATTGGGAGTAGGGAGGTGGGGGGAACATAAGTGACAAATGTGTATTCATATTTTTAGGATTTCTGAGGGCCAGGGAGGCACTAGCTACAACCAAAACCACCGTCAAGTCAGAAGAGGCCAGATCATGAGTCATGAAACACAATTTTAGAATGAACTTTTAGAAAGAACTCCTGCATCTTTAATTATATTAGAAAAAAAGGTAGATATTTCCAGTAAAAAGTCTGCCACTTTATTCTAGGTTGAGGAAGAATTACTTTCCAGCTTCAAAAAAGGGAGTTGTCATTGGTGGAGGGCGGTAAAGTAAGAAAGAGGGCTTGCAGGGAGAGTTCAGAGCACCCTGGTGTCCAGAATTCCTGAAATATATGGGCGTTTTAATGTGAAATTGTCACTTTGTCTTAAAGCATTTCAAAGATGGTCTCTGAATATCCGGAGAAGGTGAAGTGATATGAAGGACAGACTCTTAGGACTAAGTTGAGCATCATTTCCTGCAGCCTCTCAAGAGATGTGCAGGGAGCGTCGCAGCCCACGCACCTGCTGGGCTCTGTGGCTGCCGTCACCGGGCAAGGAGGGACGCTCCTCTCCTCTCGGTCAAGGCGAGGTGTCCCCTCTGAGCCCTTCCACCCACAGCCCAGGCTGCCTTAGCTCTGATCTCTGCCCTTCCCATAGCCTGTGTCCTGGCGCCTACGGGGGAGTGGAAAGTAGGCCGTGGCTTGGAGATGGGAGGGGGAGGGGGGGCCCAGGCCAGATGCGGGATGGGAGTTTCGTGTTTGTGTGCGCGTGTGTGTGCGGCCGGCCTGAAGCCTCTACTCCTCACCCCTGCCCCAAGGCCTCTGCTCCTCACCCCTGCCCCAAAGCCTCTGCACCTCACCCCTGCTCCTCACCCCTGCCCCAAGGCCCCTGCTCCTCTCCCCTGCCCCAAGGCCTCTGCTCCTCACCCCTGCCCCAAGGCCTCTGCTCCTCTCCCCTGTCCCAAGGCCCCTGCTCCTCACCCCTGCCCCAAGGCCTCTGCTTCTCACCCCTGCCCCAAGGCCTCTGCTTCTCACCCCTACCCCAAGGCCCCTGCTCCTCAC
>NW_024080833.1:1990986-2023263 GCF_003009895.1 Hyaena hyaena | reverse complement strand
GCCCCAAGGCCTCTGCTCCTCACCCCTGCCCCAAGGCCTGTCTTGCTCTCCAGGCGAGCCTGTGGGCCCTGGCCTTCCCCCACCCAGCAGCTCCCACCATAGATCTGTTGACTGCTTGTTTGCAAAGCAGCCCTTTCGACCATCTTTCCCACACGGGAAAACCACGCGAAAGTAGCCCTGCATATACTACCTAGAGGCCCGTGGCTATAAACAGACCTGGCTCAGAAAGGAATGTAGGATCCCTTGTTCAAAAACCATTAAGAATTTCAAGAGGGAGAGTGGAAGGAACATTAACCCAGGCCTGGCCTTCCCAGCACTTGGCCCCGTGTGATGGCACAAGCCGCCCTCCCGTCACACCATCCCTGCAAGGAAGGGGCCCAAGTGAGTTGAGAGTCGGTTTTCTGCCAAACTGGCTGCTGTATTTAAAAATCATTATCGTAATATTGCAACACTAGCAAAATTGCACCTCAGTCAAATTCAGAGTGACCAGATTTTATCTGAAAATCTCTGTAGAACAATGGCACAGGGACAAGTAGTCTGATTTGGTGCCTGAACTCTGTGACACGGGGAGAGAGATTCTGTAAATGTTCGAACACATCTAGACTCTCACTTAAAAGGAAACAATAACTCCACAGGCATTTCTGACGCCCAGCCAACCTTTAAGAACCATTGGAACCTAGGAGGCTGCACGCTGCCTCCAAAGTGCCCGATTGACTTGTCTGTGGAAGACCCGGGCAGACTCCGGCGCAAAGTCAGAGTCAGTCACTGCGCAGAGATTTCGCACTCGCTGCAAATACTAGTAGTTCCACAGCGTGAGTGGTGGACGGGACTAGAAATCTCTAGCCTTGACACCCGCTTTTGCTACACACTACACTCAGGGCAAAAATGAGAAGTTCCTTGGAAGCTTTTGCTGAGTCTACACTGTTAGAGGAGAGTTATTTGAATTCCATTGTTGGAGAATTTCCCATTATGTAGATACAGTCATGGGCGAACGCAGAGTCTGCTCCATGGGAGACTAAGAGCCAAGAGGCTTAGAGTTGCAGGTGTGGGTTCAAGTTCCGGTCCGGCTCACGTTGCGAGCACCCCCACTTACAGGGAAGCCTCAGGACCCTACGCCTCGGGACCCCGCTCTGTGCAGAGGTGGGGGGAACGGCTCCACAGAGCTGTTGTGAGAGGTGAGGCTCACGTGTGAATTAGACTGGTCACTGAGGGAATAAACAGGTGTGAGCTGTGGTTATTCAGCTTGGTCGAGTGGCATGACCCGTTAGCCCAGGCGGCCGTATAGTCCACTACAGCTCACTGATCCCTTCGTCTACACCAAACTCAGCTCGTCATCCAAACTCAAGTCAAATGTTAACCCCCATATGAAAGGTTTTGTGTCCCACTGGCAGTTAATTATTTCCCTTTACATCACTGCACACTATAGGATTTTGATTTGACAACCTGGATTTTCCTCTTTCCTGGATATGAGATTTCTGAGGACCAGGGCTCACGCGTTACTGGGTTATTTATCCTGGATGTGTGTGTTCGCTGTGTTAGTTATGTGGATGATTGGCAGAAGTAGGCAGGAAAGGAAGTTAAGTACAGATAAGAGAATAGTTTAGGGCATTAAAGATATTTGGAAATGTGAAGGCAGCGACATTACAGAACTGGGACCTTGTCTGTGTGGATACTCCCCTCCCCGAGTTCAGGGTCAACGCTCCAGAGAAATTTGTGAGTGAAAGAAGAGAGGCCGGCTCCAGGCAAAGGTTTCTGTGGATGTCATGTTCCATTTTCTATGGTAGAACTCCGAAGTGCCTGTTGGCCTTATACTGTTCCCTTGCTGCCCAGAGGCCCCAGTGCAGAATCACCAGAACCTTCCCCCAAGGCCTGATCCTCACCCATGGGTCGTTTTTGTTTTTTTTTTTTTTTAATTTCTTTCTTTTTGTGTTTTGGTTTTTTTTTATTATAGTTTATTGTCAAGTTGGTTTCCGTACAACACCCAGTGCTCATCCCCACAAGTGCCCTCCTCCATGCCCATCACCCCCCTTCCCCGTTCCCCCACCCCCATCAGCCCTCAGTTTGTTGTCAGTATTTAAGAGTCTCTTATGGTTTGCCTCCCTCCCTCTCCTTATTTATTTTTTCCCTTCTTCTCCCCCATGGTCCTCTGTTAAGTTTCTCCTAATCCACATGAGTGAAAACATACCGTATCTGTCCTTCTCTGCCTTATTTCATTTAATATAACACCCTCGAGTTCCATCCACGTTGCTACACGTGGCCAGATTTCATTCTTTCTCATTGCCATGTAGTATTCCATCGTATAGATAAACCACATCTTCTTGATCCATTTGTCCGTTGATGGACACTTAGGCTCTTTCCCTGTTTTGGCTGTTGTTGAGAGTGCTGCTCTGAACATTGGGGTACACGTGCCCCTATGCATCAGCACTCCTGTGTCCCTTGGGTAAATTCCTAGCAGTGCTATTGCTGGGTCATAGGGGAGTTCTAGTGTTAACTTTTTGAGGAAACTGCACCCCGTTTTCCAGAGGGGCTGCACCAGTTTGCATTCCCACCAACAGTGTAGGAGGGTGCCCGTGTCTCCACATCCTCGCCAGCATCTATCTCCTGATTTGTTCGTTTTAGCCACTCTGACCACGGGTCATTTTAGAACCCTTGCTCCTCATCAGAGGAATGGATCCTCTTTCCATTTTTGCAGAACAGCTCCCTTGCCTCTCCATTATTTAATTTCATAACTGCAAATCCCTGTAGGAAACACTGAAGGGCCACCTTTCACAGGAATGAAATATTGGATCCTGAAGCACTTAAACCGGTGGACTGATCCAGTGACTCACAGGCACGGTAGCTGGCTGAGCACAGGGGTTCCCAGGCACCTTGTGGCAGCTCCTTCCTGGTCTGCAAAGAGCCAGCACTAGGGGAAGGTATACATTTTGCTGGAAAAGACAGCCCTTTACCAACTGCTTGGAGGAGCCCTGATTTTATTAAAACCCAGAATTTTAAAGGCTTTGTGGTGAATTCAGCTGGAAATATCAGTTTTATTGCAATATGGGCCTTTTCTTAGGGTGTGGAATTCATTTGTGGCCAAGCAAAGAGCGGGGCTCTGTAGTCAGCAAGAGTCAGCGCCTCTTAACGAGGTACTTAATTTCTCAGAACAGACTGATGCAGACAGTCTTTGAGAGGCACCTAACAAAATTAAAACATGAGCCAAGGTATCTGTCTTGGGCTAACCCTCTTCGCTTCACGTTGGGTAGGACAGGAGTGCTAACTGCAGCCATCGGTTGGGAGAGTAACAAGCTCGCTCGCTCAGCAGCTCTTCCGGCCCAGGGCCCACCCGATGGTAGATAACATGGCCGTGTCGGGTCAGAGCTGGCTCCTTCTTTAAGAAGAGAAGGGAGACGCGCATTTTCCCTGTTGAATTTGAAACCCAGATCACTTTACTCGATTAAAACTGCTCTTGAATGCTCCTTGGGTAAGTTTCCCTCTGTATTCATGAGGTCCTTAGTCCTGAAGACTCAAAGTAACCTCACCTAATTCTCCTCCCTGGGCCAGACACACACCATACAGAAGTGGCGCTGATCCTTTAAGAAGCCAAGAATCGGAACAGTCGCTGGACTTTGCAAGGTCCTGATAACTGGATTTTCGTCTCTGATTACCGAGCATGTTTCTCGTTTGGAATTGGAGCCATTCCCTCTAGTAATGAGTGAACTTGAGCAGACAGGGCGTGCCATTGTTCTGAAATAGAGTTCAAACTTGATTTTGCCCAAACAGGTACAGAACCAGGAAAACTTAGCTTCTGCTAATGCTATACTTTGGGCCAAATGTTCCTAAATTCTTGTTGGCTGTGTTTCACTTTTAATGAGTTTTACCCTATCTGCGTACCAGCTGAAGGGGCTTTTGCATTTCTTTTACCATTTTCCTTTACATCCAGTGTTTGACTTGAACAAATTTGTTTGCTTGCTATAAATGTAAAACTAGTATTACTTGTCCTTACGTGAAGGTAATAACAGAAATACAATGAAAACAAAAGCTATTAAATTCTAGCTAGAGAATATTGCTTGTGACCGGTTCAGAGCCCATGGCCTTGTTATCGCTCTAATTGAAAGGCGGAGTAACCTGGGCTGAAGACGCACTAGCCCCGTACCAAAACTTGCCTTTGGAGACTAGGATATGATGGATTGAGAGAAAACAAAAACCTTGAAGGGAGAACCCTGTTTCCTCAGTGCAGTAATTGTTCTAACGCACTGTGTTCCCAGCGGTCCTCGGCACACCTCTGACAGACGCCGCCTTTGAAAACTCATTCCTTTATATTCAGTGCAAGGAAGTACGTAGCTGACGGGACTTGTGTAGGGTGTCATCAGAACACGACAGAGGAGGTAGATGGCACCAACCCTCTACCCAAAGTGCCCTCTAATAAGGGACGGAATAAAGTGATATGAGAAGAGACAGGATTGATCAATGAAGAGAAGCAAGAAACAAAACATGCGGTGTTTAATACTAGAACGTGACCTGCGGAGGAAGGAAGACAGGTTTGTGTGTTCGGTTCACTCGCGGATCTGTCCCCAGCTGTCAGAAGGGTGCTTGGCACCGAGCAGTCAGTCAGCGGATATCTACGGAGTCAAAGACTACAAACCACCTTCCAGAGCCTCATAGTAGCTCAGGGTGGGGACCGGAGTCTGGAGAGGTGGCGGGGAACAGATTTGGGCAGGATCCTGGAGTGATGGGGCGGAGATCACACGCACGCACACGTACCGCACACACAGCAGCTCAGGATAGTACAGCAGGGGATCAGGTCTCAGGTCGTGACCTGAGAATAGCCTCAAAAATGCAGACTAACCGCCTGTCCTCGGTTTGTATACTCCTTTCTCCAGACCTAAAACCATCCCCCTTCTTGTTCCTAAGTATCACGTTTACGACTGACAAGCCCCTGGAAGAGGAGTCGCTGGAGTGAGATGAGCCGGCCTGTGTTCTAGGAGACCTTCTATGTCTAGGAGCGTGAGGGGGACATTCTGAGTAACCAGCTCTGTCGGGTGTGTTTACAGAAGCTGCTGGGTCTGCTCCCTTGTGGGGGGGCCTCCTGAGAGCTTGGCAGCTAAGCGTAGTGCTGTTGTGCACCGTCCCCTTTGCCCATTTTGTTAAACGGAATCTGTGCTCCTCTGGTATGAAGCTGCCATCACACGATTTGCTAGTCTAGAAATAGCAAAAGTCTCAGGTGTTTTTGTTTTTTTAGTTTTTTTTAAGTTTTAGGATTTATTTTTGAGAAAGAGCAGGGGGTAGGGGTGGGGGACAGAGAGAAATACCTAGAATCCAAGCAGGCTCCAGGCTCCGAGCTGTCAGCACAGAGCCCGACACGGGGCTCGAACTCACGAACCGTGAGATCACGAGCTGAGCTGAAGTTGGACGTTCAACTGACTGAGCCCCCCCAGGCGCCCCTCTCGGGTATTATTTTTAAAGAACAAACAAGAGAAACAGGTCAGCAGGATAGTAGACGTGAGGCAGGGAAGGTGGGGGGGGGTGAGCTGCTACCGCCACTTCTGAAGCCCGTCTGCGGTCACGTGAGCGGCCGCCTTTGTCGCGAGAGGGACGCGGGGACGGAAGGGCATCTCCGCTGCACACCAGTGGGTGGCTCGGGCTTCCACTCTCAGAAGTATGATGCCAGGGTCCCAGGGCGGGCATTTCCCGTGTGGGAGAAGTGATCCTAAGTCTTCAGCTGAGTCCTACCTGGAGTAGGTTTTCCAGAAAACTCAAATTTTTCTTGTCTTATTTCACACGAAGGCGAATTTTTAAGAATGGCTAAATAAGTAACATAGGCCAAACCACGAACCAAAAAGCAAGGTATGAACCTTAAGGTACTGAACCTCAGACCTAACCTCAGTTTTGCAACTGAACTACAGACTTTTTTAAACAGACAAACCTAGTGAAACACCAGCAGGAACCAAAAATCATGTTTTCTAAACTAGGCGAAGTGGACCCCACAGGACACTTGTAAACTTCCAACTCGGAACGAAGAGCTCCCGGGGTCTGTGCCTGGGAGGAGCCTAGCTGTCACCGTGGAGAAGGGGTGCTCCCTCAGCGACCCCAGCTCCGAGAAAAGGCAAACTTTCCACGTGAACTCACTCACTCACTCATGTGTTTGTCTTTTCCAGGTTCAGTACTTCTTCAAGATCTTGGATAACTAGCAGCACAGGAAACAAAGAAGTCACAGGCCGGGGCATTGAGACGAGACCGAATCAGGCACATGAGGGATGTGTTCATTCTTTTATTGTCCGTTGTTTGAACCTGACTGAATACAAGGTCAACAAGAGCACTGTACTCCCGGCATTTATTATATATGTTAGAACATGGGTTTTGCACTGTAGACGACATTTAACACCAGTCTATGGGGTACTGCATTGCTTTTTATAAAGTCCAAAATAAAGATTTATTTTCAAACAAGTGACTTTGGTTTATTTCATACATTACACTTTTTCTTGCAGAAAAAAAATAAAATTGTACAACTGCATAAATATAAAATTCTTCCACCATGAAAATGGTTAAAACATTCATAAAGACACAGCACCAGCATGTGATGCCTCCAGAGAAAGGAAGAAAGTAAAAGGAAATGTACAAAGCAAATGAGTTCGCCCTGTCACGTTGCCCAAGTGACAGGCGGCTTCAGAACATACCGGAGGACCAGGGCAGAGACGGCAAGACAGCATTCAGTACACAGCACGACACAACCCATCACCTTTGTGTGTTTTCTGTAGTGTCACTTAAAATTTAAAGGGCAGTTCCCCCATGACAGCCCCCCACCCCCAGCCCCAGGAAAAAAAGAAAAAAGGAAAAAGACCTAACACCACAGGAAGAGACTATGGAGTGTGTTAAAAATGCTCATCGATGGGCCATTATCTTTGAAAGAGCTGAACCAAAAAAAAAAAAAAAAAAAAAAAAAAAGTACCATGCCAGTTTTATTCCCATTGAGTATTTACACCGTGGACAGCAAACCTTGCTCACATGAAGTAGAAAACAGACACAATAAAACATGGCTTGGAAAATGACCAGTGTGTACCTACAGCGCTGTACACGAAATCAAATACACGAGGCAGCAATACTTAGGGGCCAGAAACACTGCTTACTACGACTCAGTAATGGAATCATAATTTACAGTAAAAATGGGCACGTCCCAAGGCTCAATTTTTATTTTTCTTTTGTCATTTACAGTAGAATAAATATTTTGTTGCTATTGCTACACTTTAAATTTACATTCTAACCTATTAAATGCAGAAAGCTAGTGTAAAGCGTATAGATGAAGTGTGGGTCCCATACGTACGACAGTTTATTCAAGACTAGTAGGTTTTTGTTTCTGTATCTTTTTTAACTTTTGAAACGGCTAGTGGGAGAGATCTGTGCTTGTGATCAGCTCTTAACTTCAATTTTTACATCGAAGCGTCCCTGGAAACGGTCCTTCTCGCTGTACCCGATGTTCTCCCCGTACGCCTTACACTCGATGCGGATCTCGGTGTCCATGGTGAGGTTGGTGAACTGCACGGCCAGCAGCGGCTGCAGGTACTTGGGCTGCAGGAGTTTGCCGTAGTAGGGGTAGTACTGCAGCGGGAAGCCGGCGTAGCCGCCCAGGCCGAAGTACTCCACGTTGCCGACTCTGTCCTTGTCTTCGTCTCGCTGAAAACCAGAGGGGGACAGTTTCAGCAGCTCACGGCCCGGACGGCCGCCCGAGGTCCCAGGCGGCGCCGGGTCCCGCAGAGCGGTCTGCGAACCGCGGCCACAGGGAGACCGGCCGTCCTCGGACGCGCCTCCCCCGGGGGGGCCGGGGGGCCACTAGCCCCCGAGGACACCGCTGTGGTCTCGGGCGTGACAGGAGACCGCGCGCGCACGGCCACGGGAAGGGGCCGCAAAGGAGCCTGTGCTACTGTTCAAGAGAAGGAACCGGAACAGAGGCCAACCGAGCGGGTCTCCAAAGCCCACACAGCGAGAAAGGGAGCCGCCGCCCAACGGCAGAAACCCAGCGGCGGTGGCGCAGGGCCCGGGGCGCCGCGTCAGTGTTTCCTCCCAGCGGCCTAAGCCGCCTCTCACTTTCCTGCACCGTCTCCTCTCCTGCTCACAGACGCCCCTTTCCTCCGTCTGCCCTGCTGAACAGTCGTCCCATCAGGGGCCTGTTCGTAGGTCTAAAGGGACCAAGTACTGTTCTCTTTCATTGTTTTTTAAGAAAAGCCAAAAACACAGTTTTTAATGGGAACGTGTCCAAAAACAAAAAAACAGCTGGCCTCAAATTTTTCAACACCCCACGTGCGCCAGAGAAGCACTTGCGTGGGCTAGTTCACCGCTCGGTTCCATAAACCCGATATTCCGGCTGATTTGATTCAAATAATTCAGCTTCTCGTTCTGGTGGAGAAACCGACATGCGGCTTTAGTCTCGTTACCGCTTTCTCTCCCCTTACGCCATGTCACCCACGCAGCTACGCTCAGTTGAGACTGATGCCCTCAAGCAACAGGTCTCGTTGCCCCTATTGAAGTGTCACCTCTACCTTAAAGCAAGCTCACCCAGCCTCCCCTCGCACCCCCTTGGCCACGGAGCGCCCCCTTACCTTGCCAGTGCACTGGACGGGCAGCACGTAGGGACTGTACTTCATCACTGGGTAAGCCTCCAAGGACTCATTCTTGGGAGGCTAAAAATAGAAACCCACAAGGGTCAAGGGGTCTGTAAACAATTTCCTACAATTTCTGAAAAGCGAGGTTAGCCCGGAGCGCCAACAAGTACTTGCGGGTCACGGAAGTCCAGTCACAAGACCCCCGAGGAGCAGTGACCCCCACCCACCCGGGCTGGATGCTGTGGAGTAACAGGCGGTGCCCACGGCGTGTGACGCGCTACACCGAGGCTGCCGCGCGGCCCGCACTCTCGGGACCCGTCACGCGGCCGTATAGCCAGCTCTCAGGGACACTGGACGGTAAGAGCCAACCCAGCACGAACCGACCTCGTTCAGAAGATTATAGTAATTAGATGGAAGTGTTGGTTGACATTTCCGTTTTTGTGAAACTCGGGCTTCCTCCTACTTCATGAATAAACAACGCCGTCCTCTGCCCTCAAGCAGGCCTTCCTCACGTGGGCTTTTTGTTTTTCCCCTGAATCTCCAGGAGACGCACTGCCATTTAAGGAGCATTTCCAACTCTTTCCAGAAAGTCCGATATGAAAACAGATAAAGGCAGCAGAGCCCTAAATGACGGGGTCTTGTGAAGTGGTGAATCCCCCGAAGGGACCCAGAATACACTTTGAACACCTCTGCTGAGAGGAACCATCCAGAGCGTTCCCTCCTACAGCCCTGGCTTCAACCCACCCGAGAAAAGGTGTGATGAACATCTTTCCCTGGAAGACGGCCACCCGCTGGCTCGACCGGATCAGGACAGCACGTGAGTCCTGACAGGAGATAGAACGCATTCACCGTCCAGTCAAGGTCGGATAAAAAGGGCAATTCTGCCTCTCAGTGAAGAGCTACTGGGTTCGATACCCTTTGTTTGAGAAGAAAATGACCGTCTAGATCGGACTCTGTCGGAACTTTCTGCCAAAAACACATTGCTCTTTAAAGACACAAAGGGAAAGTGCTTACTGATAAAGCAGCTGCCAGAATGTTCCCTCAGAGGGCGAGGAACCAGGCTCATCCGTGAGCTGCTGGGGCACCACAGCCCCCGACAAAAATAATTCTTCCCAGCAAAACGGGGTGATGAATCAGAGGCTGGCAAGCCGAGACCAGAGACGACAAGGCCCGGAAATAGGAGCAGGCGAGCTCCTTCCTCACTTAACCGCTCTCCCTACAGATGTGGGGAGAGGTGGGGGTCACGCCGGCTAGACGGACACTCTCTGCGGGTACAAACGTCACTCGGGACCTACAACGAGGCGTCATCAGCAGCGCTGGATTCAGAGAGCCAAGATTAGGGTTTGGCCCCTCGGAACACCGCACCCGTCCCTTCCGAGGCTGAACGGCGGACCCAGCCCCGCGAAGGGGTCCCCGGCAGGGCGGCTCCCCGCTCAAGTGTGACAGAGTGGCCCCCGCCACCTCCCTCCATCATATCCTCACTTCAGTAAGAGGGAGACTAAAGTTCTGTTGGGAGAGAGGCGCGTTACCCCCCGTGGGCGGGGCGCCATCCGTCCCGCACACCCTCCGGAGGCCGTAAAGGACTTTGCGTCCGTCAGTTAAAACCGCTCATCTCACCCTTGATTTTCTAACGATGACTCGGGAGTAACAAGGAGCGTGGAGACGAATGAAGAGCATACGGCAGAAAATTAGGGAGCCAAAGGGCAGGTTCCAGAAAGGAGGAAGTCTGTTCCTGGAACGCGGCACACTCCGTTCCTCGCAGAACTGAAAGCTCGGGGCGCCCGGGGGGCCAGTCGGTTAAGCATCCGACTCGGCTTGGGCCCAGGTCCCGGGATCACGGTTTGGGAGTGTGAGCCCCACGTCGGACTCCGGCTACGGTGTGGATGGGGCCCGCTTGGGATTCTCTCTCTCCCGCTCTCTCTGCCCCTCCTCCGCTCACACTCTGTCTGTCTCTCAAAAATTATATAAACTTAAAAAAATGTTTTTAAATAATAACTGAAACCCTGCGGGCGGACCCGTGGGGCAGCTGCGGGAAGAAGCCTCCCTGAAGGGAAAAGGCAGCTCTACTTCCCACGACCTGAAGGACAGAGTGAAATAAGCGGTTTTACAAAAGCAGAGATGACCCCAAGACATCTTTCCTCCTTCTGAAGAATTACTATTGTCCCCCCTCATGGCGAGCGACGGCGACGCGCCATTTCTCAGCGGGCAAGTCCTGCTCACCCCCCCGGGGCCGCGGTCATCACAGTTCAGCCTGCATGGGGTCCAGCTCCCACTTTTGCAATGAAAAAACCTGTTTGGGTTTTTCTGGTTTTTTTTTTTTTTTTTCCACTTTATCTTTTTTTTAAACGTTTTATTTATTTCTAGGAGAGAGAGAGAGAGACAGCGTGAGCAGGGGAGGGTCAGAGAGAGAGGGAGTCACAGACTGAAACAGGCTCCAGGCTCTGAGCTGGCAGTCAGCACAGAGCCCGACGCGGGGCTCGAACCCACGAACCGCGAGATCATGACCTAAGCGAAAGTCGGACGCTTAACCGACTAAGCCACCCAGGCGCCCCAATCATTTTTTTTTTTTTAAATACGCTTGGGCTCCCAGAGTCCCGGGACCAAAGTAAGACTGTGCGTGCAGACAGTTTTTAAATTTTCAAGTATCTTTTTCTATGTTCACTTTCCAAGAGTCTACGCTGCCCAATTACATTACAGAGGAACTAAGAGCAGAGCCACCAGACCCGCTCCAGGATGCGGCCCTGCCCCCAGAATCTCTCTAGAAAACGGGAGAAAGGACCTAACCCCAAGGGTTTCAGGGAGGACACAGCTGTCGGGTTCCTCTACTGACCGGGCTGCAAAGTCGCCACTGGGTAACTAACACTTCCTCACACGCTCTCCTCATGCCAATGAAAGACTCCGCCCCAAAGAAAGTGGCGCCCGGAAGCTGCAGGACTTAAAGCATTACTTGCCTTAGGTTTGAAGCCCAGAACCCGGTTGAGCTTTATGAGGATGCACGGTTTGCCCTCTTTGTAGCCGTAAGTCTCGTCGTTTATTCCGGAGCAATTCCCCAACCACTCCAGCTTGAACCTGCAGACTTTCCGCTCGCCCCGCTCGTTGTTGAATTCTCCCCGTTCCTTGATTTCGCTGGGCACGTCTGAAAACGCAAACACCGTTCTTACAACGTGCCAACAAGAAGAACAAAAAGGAAGGAGAGGTCTTCCTGCACAACGACCGACCGAGACCAGGCCGTTCTGCCCCTCGCGCGTGGCCTGCACGAAGCAAGGGTTTCCAGCAAACCGTCCCGCGCTCACCGACGTGAAGAAGGCAGCTGACCCACAGTGACTGCTGGTAACGATCGCACACCATGGCCTCACAGCACTTGGCGCTCGGTGGGTGAGGTGTGGTCTGTGGCAATATGTCTCTTCCTGTCGATAACGGATGACTTGCCTATTTAGGAGACTGACCAGAAACCTGACCGCCCGTCGTGAGCAGCCTCCCTGACACAGGTCAACACCAGCCGAGCTCATTATCAGGGACATTGCAATTGGAGCACAAACTAAGAGGAGCATCAATAATTTTCAGAACCGGAAGGTTTTTGGTCACAGCTGCCTGGCCGTGGCTGGGCCACCGTCTACGGATTAGCATGTTCAACAGTAAGGGAAGAATTATTCTCTTCCTTTTCAGCCCCTGTTCAAGGTTTAAAAAAGTGTTTTTTTTTTCAATTTTTGCCTTTTCAAGCTGTGACTTTTTTACAGGCATTTATTCAGCTGAGAAGCTGTATTGTAGTATTTTTTACTCACATCTCATAACAAAGACAGAGAGAGGGGACATGAGCTAGAGAATTCCGAGTTAATACAAAGCAACCTACAGGAAACCGATGCAAACGCCATAATTTATATATATTTCTAAGGTGACAAGTTCACCGTTTTCCCCCGTAAGTGGTCAAGTGCCTCAATTCAGTCCATCTCCAGGGAAGTGATTCACCCCAATTCTCTCTCATACAGGCCTCTTAATTACTGCAAAGTAAGGTGAGAACCCCCTTTAAGTCCTAAGGAAAAAAGTAGTGAAAATGTTTCTTTTCAATTACTCCCTTCAGGATGGCTTCAAATGGCAACTCGCCCACAGCAGGACCAAGCAAACAGTACCCCGTGAGGAGCTGGCGCTGGCGGGGCAGGAAGGGCAGGCGCCACCTCAGAACTCAGACGGAGACCTTGTCTGAGTAGGATGAAAAGCCGGCGGGAAGCGCACGCTCCAGGCGGTGTGCTCCCGTCAGCGGCTTCACGGAACCAAGAGCCACCCTTCGCCTTCGTCAGTCATCTCCTTACCCAAATGCTCAGCTGCCGAGGACGTACTGAGTATCCATCCCAAGCAGGGATGAAGGCCCCTACCCTTCATCCACATCGGTGCAGTTACAGCCAATTATATCAGAGTCAGTGTAGTAAGAGAAAGCCCTGAACCCTTCTGTGGGGAGACCTGGGGACGGAGGCAGAAACCTGGAAATATAAACAATCGTGCTGCTCAAAATCAGTGGATGTAAGAGAACCGTAACTTTGGGTCAGAGCGGTGCCTGGGAGGGTTTTAAAATAAGACGCTTTTCAAAGGCAGATAATTGTAATACTTGAAGCTACAGTGTTTCTCCCACTGCATCCAAGCCTAAACCATAAAGTCGTCTTGCTTTAAAAAAAAAAAAAAAAAAAGTGTCCTCTCAACATGGCCAGAGTCCAATCATTTAATTATTTCAGGAGTCTTATCTTGCAATCATTAAATAACAGAAATGGGAACTAAGAAGACACCAACTGCAAAAACATCCAAAATTAGTCAACTTACTGCCACAGTCTTCAAAAATCATTTCATCCTTCTGGGCCGAATCCTTGTACTTCTCCAGGAACCGAACGATGTTGAGCACATATGCCTCATAGCTCTTGGGGTCGTTCGGGCGAAAGGAAATTTCAGTCTTTTGGATCTGAGGAATCTGTGTTAATCCTAGACCAGGTAGAAAAACACAGAAACCCGTTAGCAGGAAGGCCGTCAGCGAAGATAATTAACGTACGAACCATCCTTCACTCGTCCCACCTGCTAAAGGGAACAGGTTAAATTCTTGCCTCTCTTGTGAAGTCACTTCTGTGGCATTTCGATTAAGCACCTAAGTGCCAATGACAGCGGCTTGCGATCATGTATCATTTACTAACCCAGCAACACTTCCTGACAGGCATTAGCTCCCCTTTTTGAATGAAAGCACTTCTTGCACAGAAAGGTTAAGGGCCTGGCCCAAGGTCACAGGTAAAGAGGTGGAATGAGGACTCCAGCGTAGGTACGCAGCACTCCAGAATCTAACACTCCCACGTGCTCGTGTTCCACAAAGTACACAGTTCACTTGCCCTTCTCACGGGTAGCTTTCCTTTCCCTAACTGCGTGGAAGCCTTTGAACAGAGAGGTCCTTTAATACTCCTTTCGGTAAGGAACAGATGACCACCCCAAGCTCTGCAAGACTCCAGGTGACTCAGTGGAGTATTTCTCTGGATCTTTTAACCCAAACTGGATGAACTTGGCATTTATGTGCAGTTACCATCCTTGCTTTCTATTCCAAAAGCAAGTGGTTACTCCGAAAAAGTCAAGGGCCAGCTGGTATTGTATGATTACCCTGGACTTTCACTCTTTCGACCAACCTTTACTTTTTTAAGTTTTTAAAATGTTTATATTTGACGCAGAGACAGAGAACACAAGCAGGGGAGGGGCAGAGAGAGGGAGACACAGAATCTGAAGCAGCTCCAGGCTCCAAGCTGTCAGCACAGAGCTGGATGTGGGGTTTGAACTCACGGACCACGTGATCATGACCAGAGCCAAAGTCGGACGCTTAACTGACTGAGCCACCCAGGAGCCCCTTAACCAACTTTTTAGATTCTTTAATTCTCAAAAGCCTCTACCATCACAAGACTTCCTAGATAAGTATTTGAATAACACTACATGGCACTATAGGGGTGATGGGTGGAGACCACATCCACTGCCTTTTTTTTTTTTTTTTTTTTAATGTTTATTTATTATGAAAGAGAGAGAAAGAGAGAATCTGAAGCAGGCTCTGCACTGTCAGCAAGGAGCCGGATGCAGGGGTCGAACCCACGATCATGACCCGAGGCGAAACCAAGAGTCAGACAACCAACTGACCTACCTGGGCGCCTCTCAGTCCACGGCCTTCCAGCACACTTGGATGGCCAGATAAAATGCAAGATGCCTGGTTAAATTTGAATTTCAGATAAACCATCAATTGATTTTTATAAAAGTATGTCCCACGGGGTGCCTGGGTGGCCCGGTCAGCTAGGGGACTAGCTCCTGACTCTGGCTCAGGTCATGATCTCACAGTTCATTAGAGTCCCTCGTGGCAGCGAGGAGCCTTCTCGGGACTCTCTCTCCCCCTCTCCCGCTCACGTGCATGCACACGCACGTGCGTGAGCTCGAGCTCTCTCAAAATAAAACAAACATTAAAAAAAGTATGTCCCATGTAATTTTTGGACACACTTCTATAAAAATCGATTTGTGGTTTATCTGATGACCGAACGTAATTGGGTGTCCCGTATTTTAGTTGCTAAATCCGACAATCCTATCCCAATCCCGACTCCACACCCACACTCTCCGCGTTGGGCACAGAAGGCGGCCGTCACCACACCCCCCAGAGCGCCACCTCACCTCGCCCAGGGGCTAGTCACACCGCAGGCTCCACACCAGACGCGCCCAGCGAGAACTTCCACGCTAACGAGCCCGCAGGAGCCTTAAGCCTCGTGGTTTGAGAACCTCGGCTCCGGGGAGTTGGAACCTGAGTGGCGGTCATGACGCAGGACTGGAACACAAGTGACGAGAGGACAGGAGCTATGCAGCGGCGCCGGCCGTGAGGCCGGAGGACAGGCAGGGGCCGGGCTCAGTGGCTGCTGTTTTCTAGTGACTACGGGTGGCTGTGGGCTTCAGAAACGGTTCAATAACGGGGGAGGCGCAGCTCGGGGGGCGGAGGGGCAAGTTCTTCCGCGCCCGTCGGTCCCCAGGAGAACGGAAAACTACGGACGAAGGCAGGAAACGTGAGGGGCTGCCCGAGACACAGGACTTTACAAGGGACGTGAAGCAACGGCTCAGAGAGAACAATGCAGGACATGGAGAGCCCGGGGGGGGGGGGGCTGGGCGATGGGGACTCAAAGGAGACGTCTCAGGGTCTGTCTGCCACACAACCACCGTCAGTTAGGTAACAATGAAAACATATTTTCTTAGGTGCTTGCAAACCCCAGAAAAATGTTTGTAGGACTAAAGCCGTTTAAATCCATCCCGAACCATCTTTTTCTACATTAAGTTGTGACCATTTATAGCACAAAGAGACGATATAATAAAAAAGGGCAGATACCTGCAAAAACTCTATAAAATAAAATAAAATAAAATGAAAGTGAGCAGAAGCTTCCCCTGGCATCTCATGCCTGAGGGAGGACGGTCACTAGGACGGACGCCCCACTGAGACCCACTGAGACGCAGAGGCCCGGAGGGCGGGCCTTCCTGGCCGGACCTACAAGCTAGCCCTTGAGTCCAGGTGACCTGCCTGCACCTGCCGGAGTGCAGACCAGGCCCAAGGCCAGGGGCCACGAGACCGCCGGGGGACGGGGCGCCTTCCAGAATAGCCCTGAGCAAAGGCAGCCTGACGGGCGTTCACCCCCAGGCGCCGCGAGAGCCCGGGCGCAGCAGCCACGGTGAGAGGCACACGCCTTCCCCTCGGCCCCCCGCCCCCCCGCAGGTCAGCTGACCTCCATCTCAGGGGTGACCGTCTCTGTGCGACGGGGGTGGGGTGGGAGTGCGAGTAGGAACAGACCAACATCTACACGGAGGGCATCTCCAGGCTGGGGGAGAAGGCGGGAGACAGGAACGCTCTCCCCGAACCTTCAGGAAGGTGGGGCGGGGAGGAGCCGCCAGCTGACCGATAAGGCACAACCATGCCCGGCCGCGGTCCCTCGGCAGAGCGGCTGACAAGGCAGAACACCAGACGCTCACAAAATGCCGGTGAGCCCGGGGGAGGTCGGGAGCATCTCGCTCAGGGAGCTTGAAGGAGGAAGGGAACCGAGAGGGTCATATTGACAGTAAACATGGTAAAGACGGAATCCCAAGGTGAGTGTCCAACGCCGGCTGTCCTGACAGCCCCCCTCCCCCCGACTTGGTGCTCTGGGATCTTAGGAGCCAAAGTGCACTGCTAGTAAGCACATCGTTCAGCAGCCCGAGACCAAAGGTCAAGACCAAGTTCATGCTCACCGAGAGACAAGCACCCCTGTGGCTGAGAATCTGACTTATGGAAACAGTAAGCAGCAGATGCTATTACTGCACACACAACAGCATCGTGGGCCCAGCAAAGTCGCACACGCTCGGCCCCGTGTGTCTCTAGACAGGAGAATCATGAAAACCAAGTCCTGGAGTCCTACTGGTCTGCACCCGCGAGCTCAAACCCTTCGGGAAGTGTGGCTCACATCCAAACCCTGCAGGGCCTGTGTGTTACCATGTGAGCAACGTGCAGCTCGAAGACATGTGAAACATCGGTTCACCGTGAGGCCGAGGAACCACGAGGCAGAATGGACAGTCAGGCACAGGGTCTTACAATGCTGTGACGTGCCAGCTGCATTAGTCCTTGAGCCAAAGTCACAGCCCTGCCCCTTCCATGTAGACGGACACCAGAGCCACAGAGAGAGGGAGCCCAGGAATGACAGGCCAACCCCAGGAAGCTCAGCCGTGCCTTACTGTCTTTCGTAGGCTAACGTCTCCCCTTAGAGTTTCTGAAGGATCTGGAAGGTGTGACTGCAATAAGCTTTAGTGACCATCCTCCTAAGATACCCAACTTCTGATGTAAGGATTGCTTCCAGGAAAGAAGCATCCATGACTTGGGTTTCAGCCATGCAATCAGTTTCTCTCTCTAACCCCCAGCCCACGGAGCACGTACAATCATGGGGCCCGGCCTCCTTGGTGCAAGTCTGCTCTCCTCCCCACCCCCCTCCAAGTCAGGGCAAGGTCTCACTCCAACCCCCACCAGCTCTGCCTCCCCTTTTCTTCATCCAGAGCCTTCTGGCCTGAGGAGTTCTTTTCCTGGAGTCTCTCGGCACCAATGCCTCCCCCATTCTGTTCTGGCTGATCTTATTTAGGAGAGTTCTCTGAGGAGATCTTCTCCAAACCACTAGGAAGATTCCTCTGCCCAAAAGTAATTTCTCTAAAGCGATTAGACACATACAAGGGGCAGATGAAAGCCCCTTGACCTGGTGTCGAAACCCTTTAAATCATTTACGTTACGTTGTCAGACCCACGGGAAGAAGAGATACAAAGAAACGGGATCAGACTTGGCAACTTCATTATGTCGAGTCCACGGATTTTGCAGTTAGGACGCCACCATGTGCACCCACCTTGCTGACTGCCATTCTCACTAGCTGTGTTCACACACGATCGGCCACGTTCAGCCCGTCCCTCCCCACACTGCACATCCTTCGATTGTTAGTCCCAACTGCGCACAAGGGTGAGCTCGTTTCCAGTGGGAGCTCCCAGAGGCCGAAGCTAGCGGAACACCCATCACTGGCTCGGGCTCTCAAATTCTATTCCAGGACACAGATACAACCTTCTGCCTCGCCCGCGTTCTGAACTTGAACTGACATTCACCAGGCTGAGTTTCATACACTCTGCCCTGATGGGGTCATTTGTCCTAAGTTACATTTTGCTTATTATGTGATGAAGCCACCTAAAAGGACTGAAATAATAACTTAGCTATGTGAAATTTTAGCATTTGGTTTTTAATGGGTTTTAACAGGTTCACTTTACATAAGATTTGGAGTTAAAACAACTATTCCTCTTTGGCCGTGCAGTTGCTTTTCAAAATTACATTTCCCTTTCCTTGGTTTCCCATGTCTCGAAACAAATCAGGGAAACACTCTATGTCTGGTTTTAATAGGTGTTCACAGCGGTGGGGGCCGGGGGAGGGCAGCAAGTAACAGGAAAGAGAAGAGAAAGGCTTTTCACTAAGAAGCATTTTGTTTCCAAGGAGGTTTACACTGCGGCAAGTTTAAAATTCTTCAAACTTGTGAGTCTGAAGCATTTGAACTAGAACACGGCCATTGTGACCTTGTTCCCAGCTGCCCTGTGACTCCCAAAACACTGCTGCCGAACCAGGCACTCAGTCCACTGCAGTCACAGACCAGGTGCTCTAACGAGGCATCATCTTCTCTTCCACGGAACCCCCAGGAGAGCACCCACGAGAAGTAATGAGGTCACACGAGGCAAAGAAACACAAATGTAGCCGTGCACACAGCCCGTGCCTAACAGTGGTCTCATGTACACTCCAAGCTGATTAGTAATTTGGAATTTTAAAAAACTGGGGGTATGATTTTGTACGCACATATCTATAGGCGTGCGCGCACACACACAATCTTCTCCCTTCAACTTTTAATTTTTTTTTTTAATGTCTGCAAGATTAGTATCGATTTACCTGACAAAATACAGGGAGGGTGCAGGGGGGAAAAAAGGTGCCTCAGTGCTTTCTGTAAACTAGCAGCCTTTGCCTTGCCTTCTACGTAGGCTCAGCCTTTGACCATGACCTGGGGTCAGTCGCCATCACACCAACACCCTCCCAGATACCGGAGAGTCTCCCTTTGAAAGTCTTTGAAAAGTCTTTGAAAGACGGATTGCTGGATCTTCTCTAGAGCCCTACATGTATGTTCAACACCGCCTGGGGTACAGAAATCTTTCCTCCTGTAGTCTAAGCTAAATGCCACACACTTTGGTGAAAGGCCCTTCTGCATTTTTGGAATCACCCTTTATCATCAGACTTTTACCGAGATCTATGTTTGCTTTCAGGTGAACAGAGACAGCATTATTTAGCTCAGAGAACCTCAGAAGCACAACTAATTTCATAGGGACCTATTCTGTGGTATCTGTGTAACTCACAATTGTGCTTGTTCCTAATAAAAAAGACCAACTTTTATAATGGGAAAATATAAACAAAATATAAACAAATGGCCAAACCCTATTTTTCATTAAATCAGCTTTTCTGTTCAAGGCCAAGCTGAAGAACAAGCATATGTAGCAGATTTGGCTTGTCTGGATACAAAACGTAACATTTGCTAAGTAAATGGCCAATAACCTGAAATAGGACACCCTATCATACATATTTGATAGTATCTATTCATGCACGTATATGGGAAAGGACACACTTTTCTGACTGGAAGCCCGTAGATAACAGACATCCCTACTCTCCGTCATGTCTCCAATTTTTCTCCCGTCCGGTCCGTGTCAGAAGGGCCCTCCGGTCGTGAGACCACGAGAATAAGCACGCTGGGCAGCCACAGGCGCAAGCAGCCCAGCCTGCCTGATGTCACCGCAGCAGAACAGAGGCCCCGAGGCCAGTGCTCTTTCCACAACAGCACAACAGAGTGTGCCTGGCAGAAGAGCTCTAGGAAATTTCACAGATTCAGCGTATTTTCCCCATTATCCGTCCATGGAATTTGTTACCTGGTCCTGTTTCTCAGAGGTCTCTGTGCTGCTCACTTATCTAAAACGAGCACGCAGGGTGCGACTCATTTTTCTGTGGCTCCAAGAACATTGTTAAGTTAATCATTAGGGCTCCTGGGTACCCAAGAGCTCACTTAGTAGTTTTATGTTGGTCTCTAGAAATAAAAAATAGCAACACGGGTAGATGAGTTGTTGAAGCCAAACAGAGAATCTGGAGCCTGCCACCCTAAACCCTTCACCAAACTATGAGTCTGCACAGTAGCTTCTGGAAACCCCAAGCGCCACCAACACGAGCTCATCAAGAGACCCAGACCCTGGGGTGAGCTGGCAGGATCCACCTGAGGAACGGGAGAGAGAAGGAAGGAGAACGTGAGAGACGGCCGGGCCTGTGGAGCCCCATATGCTTATCACGTCAGCTCCCACATTACAGCTCAGTGGAATCGGATGGAAACAGCAATCGATCGATCAATTGATCGATCGATTTTAAAACCACTCTGTTGGCACTCTGAAACAACAATTCATCCAAAGTATAAGGAAGCCAAATGCTTCCAATTCTCCCTTTGAAAGTGTGTCAGTTTAGGGGGGCCTGGGTGGCTCAGTCGGTTGAGCATCGGACTTCGGCTCAGGTCATGACCTCACAGTTGGTGGGTTCGAGCCCCGCGTCGGGATCTGTGCTGACAGCTCAGAGCCTGGAGCTGCTTCAGATTCTATGTCTCCTTCTCTCTCTCTGACCCTCCCCCGCTCATGCTCTGTCTCTCTCACACACAAAAATAAACAACAAAAATTTGAAATTGCGTCAGTTTGAGAAAATAAGCAATTCTGAGACAGATGTAATGATTTCTCAAGAATTTTGCTAATGACACTGAGATTTCAGCTGTAACGCCTTGTACCCTAATGGAAGACAAGACCGTCCCCTCTTACAGCCAAGAAGAAATCAGAGCTGCAGGGGGCCTGTGTGGTGCGGGCAGCACCCACCCTGCTCTCCCCCACCCATTCTGGTTCCCGTGGGACCTCTTCACAGTTCTTCCAGCCCTCGCCATCTTTCCTTCAAAACAAAAAGAAAAGCCACCCACGAGGTGAAGAGGAAGAATGGGACTCACACCTGCCACCAGGAAGCAAGGCGGCTGGGAATGGGGGGGCAGGGGGGGCCTGCACTTCACCCCCTGCGGCTCGGGAGTGGGGCTGGGGGAGGGGCAGGCGGGGGAGGAGGGGGCTCTTCTGGGACAGCGCCGCGCGGGGCGCGGGCCCAGCAGTGAACAGACACCACCAGCCACCGCTGGGACTTGGCGAGGCGGTCTCCCAGGGAGAAGCACGGCGGCGCTGGCCCGGCCGGCGCAGGTATTTTCAAGGGAGCGACTAGGCGACAGAGCAAATAAAAGGTCACTGAGATTTACTTAAAAAGAAATCTTAAGCAGGTTTCCTAATCCAGTTTCTCCCAGCGCTTTTTGGGGAGAGTCAAGATGCAATCCGCTCTGTGAAAATGTTAAGTGGACGAAGTACCCAGAGCCCCGGTCTAGAAGCACTGAGTTCAGTACCAGAGGCCTGCCGCCCCCGGGGCAGGAACAGAGCGGCGGCTGCGCCCCCTTAAACGTTTAAGGCCACGAGGTCGGCCGCTAAAGGTCCTGTTCACTTTGCACACACTTGTCTCATTAAGTCTCACAGGCAATGACTCCCATTTTACAGATGAGAGAACTGAGGCTCAGCGAGGTTAGGCAGAGGGCATGGGGACCGAGTGCAACTCCAAAGTCCCTGCTTCTCCCAGGTCGGCGTCACAGCGGACACGGGCACCGTGGCTGACGCACGTGGGGCTGCTTCTGTATTTGGGTTAAGTGATGTCAACTGGCCAATAATCAACCATTTCTGACTCAGCGGCTTAAGAATTTAATGTGCTTCAACCTCGCAGGGCAGCTGGCGCCCCCCGCCCCCCTCCATGTGGCCTCCAGGCTGTGGGGGCGGCCTGCTCAGCAGCCCGGAGCGACGGGACCGGACTGCGACGGTCACGGCGCACACGGCCAGAAGCAGCACGCCACCCTCTCTCTCCTTAATCTCACTTCCCTTCTGTAACCGAGTCCTTTCTCTGCGACATTGTGTTCGGCTTACCAGCCGCCCCAACGTTACAGACAGACAGACCCAAACGCCCCGCACAATCGCCGCCGCCTGACTGGGCGACGTGCGCACAGGTGCTTGGACGAGGTCTGGTCACCAGGTGCTCAGGGTCGGGGTCAGTCAGGCCGGTCAGGGTCCTGCCTGCAGCGCGGCTAATACAGCATCAGTGAGCCTGGAGCCCGTGAGCGCCGTGCTGAGCCTTTCACACTCGGCAGCTTCCTGGGACTGAAGCACGCGGGTTTCGTGAGCACGCAGCTGCACGGACTGGAGCCGGGAGCCACTGCATTGAAGCTGAAAGACGGCGAGGCACCCTCCATGGCACCCTGCGCAACAGCCTGTCGGGAGCACCAACTCCTGAGCTCTGCTCTGACGGGTGCTGGGAGGAGGTCCCGCCGGGGTCCCCTCGGAGCGCTGCGATGGCCCCGGGACGCGCCTCCGGGCACCCAGTGCTCTGCCCACCTGGCCTCCCGGCTCCAAGGCCACTGTCATTTTCAAAGGAGCGTCCCATCCCCTGGGAAGGGGAGGGGAAAGGGGGCTCGGCCTGGGCTCTCCTGGCAAGGTGGTGGAGGAGGGGATGAGGGAGAAAGAAATCACGAAGACCAAGAACCCAGGCAGCAGGGAAGGGAAGGGGGATCCGAGGAAGCACTTTCCTAGGACTCTAGCCAAAGAACGGGAACGCATATTTCCACGATGAGACGCCAGCCATGCTCCGGGGAAGCGGCTCGTCAGGTCAGGTCAGCCCGGCTGCTGAGGACACTGAATATAGGGACTAAGAACATGTCTTTTAGGAAGGGGGCAGAGGAAGTGGGAGGGAGGCGGGGAAAGAGGGAAGAACTGAGCACCTCGACCAGATTTTCTAGGCAAGGTCACTGGCAAGTCCCCTGCTTAAAAAGGTCTGCACTTTGGACTTTTGTTTTTGAGAATGAAATCACCCTTTCTGCAAAGAACACGAAGAAAACGTTTACTTTTATTAGAGGCCGATTCTCCACAGTTTAGAGACAAGGGGCACTTCCTAAAATCCAGGAAATTAAATGCTTGACTTTGTAGTCACCTTTGGCTTTCGGTAGAAGAATTATTATAAAGTAGCATCGTAATCAAAGAACAGCTTTTCAATGGCTAAAATCTAAAAGAAAAATAAGGGGCTACACAAATTAACACGACACTTGCTAACACTGCAGAAAAATTCTAACGGAAGAGGCCACGCCATGGTCTCCTGTCACAAAAGCCAGCGTCTAACCTGTTAAGACCCGACGTCTCTCTGTGATCCTATGTCTCTGTGTTCCTACGTCTCTCTCTCTCTCTCTCTCTCTGTGTGTGTGTGTGTGTGTGTGTGTGTGTGTGTGTTCCTACGTCTCTCTGTGCACACCAGAATTTCTGTGTCAACCTTTCCGTTCACCCACTGATTTGGGGAATCAGGTGCTGGAAACTGTGGATTATTAAGCAGGTTAACGTTGTTTTATATACTTACATGTTTGGGTTTTGCCCCCACTTCCCAAGTCCCCTAGATCTAGATTTATCTGGTCTACGGTCTTCTTAGCGCAAACGACTATCTGACTTGGGGCTGACAGACAGTGCCTCCCCCCCAGCCCCCCGTTCTGAAGATCTTCTTCTGAGTCCTTCACACCCCAAGGAGGTGGACGTGACAAGCTTGCAGCAAACAGCCTCACTTGACCAAGGCTGCTCAGTGCCACGCCGATGGCCTCAAGACTGTCACCTAATACAGCTGTTACTAAACATTTGCCAGGGAAAACGAGAGGAGACACGTCATCGCCGCCCTCCAGTGGCGGCCTCAAGGTCGTTTATAATGCAGGAACCCGGAAACTGTGCAACATTTCCTGTCTCTGGGTCCTCCCAACAATGAATCTGAGAAGAGCCAGGGAGCACGGTCGGGTTTGTGGTCACCCTCCCGTCTGTCTTCCTGACAGCGTCAGGCACGCGGGCCACGGGCCCCCCACGGTGCAGTGACTGGTGTGCACGCGCACAGCTGCGCAAAGCACCCAGATCACAGCAGCGCACTCGGGCGGCCCATTCTTCTTCTAAGATGACCTCTCCTTGCTAATCCAAGTTCGCGGAGCTAAAGGAGACCGTGAAACCACAAAGCGGGTCTAGAGAGCCAAGGAGTGAAGACTCCTACCAAACAAGCAGGTACAAACACTGTAAGTGAGAAGACAGTGTGCCGTCGTTCAAGGTCAAGTCAAGCTAAGCCAACGGCAGGTGGGAGAATGGACTCGTGAAGCCATGACTCCTTCTCCCTCTGAGTAACTGGCCATTTCAGAGCTTCTCATCGTCCCTAAAAATAACAAGTCTTTCAAAACAGGAGCTGAAGTGGGTTTTTTTAAAGGATGTATCTGAGTCACAGTCCCCTCAAGAAAGTGAAAACTGCGCCTGAGCTGAAAAGGCCCTGAAAAGACCCCTCTAACTAACCCACTGGGCGGTGAGGGAAGCCATGGCCTCACTGGGCATCATGCAGCTGGGGGAGGTGCAGGCTTGGGGGCTGGGGGGACCAGGCTCTTCACCCTCCCTGCAGAGCTGGGAAGACCCGTGCAAGCCCCGGAGCCGTGTCTGCAATGCGGGTGTGGGAGGCCTGGCTACGACACTGGGCGGGTCCGCATGTTCTACGCCGTGCTCAGCCTCACGCCGCATTACAGGCAATTTTCAGAAAAATGTTGTCTTGCATGAAAAAGCGACACCCGTTTTTCCTTGGGAAGAACAGAACGTATTCAGGTTCCCTTTACCTGGGGGGGCCACGCGGTCCTGGTACGTGGGCTGGAATTCGCTGATGGTGAGCAGCATCACTTGGATGGTTCCGATGAAGATACCAGCCAGGCAGCCATAAAATATCACGTAGAACAGAAGGATCTTAACTGCAAGGACACACAGAAACAGACAGTGTGACATAGTCAGTCACACACACAGAAGGAGAGGCTAACCTCGGCGATGAAGGGACTTCCTGCCTTCCCTCCAGCCCGTCTTCAGAGCCTCCTTTCTGACCCGGATCCGGACCATACTCCCCCCCACGGTGGGGTAAAAACAGAGAAGGCAGCCCTCCATTACTGTGTGTGTGTGTGTGTGTGTGTGCATGCATGCGTGTTGGGGGTAGGTAAGGGTAGGAGGAATGTTCTGCTAGAACGAAGATTATTTACAGGAAATACTTTTTCTGCCTAAATAAAAAACGGTGCCTGAAAAGATCACCCATAAAATCTAGGGCCGTGCGTGCAGCTTACACGTCTTCAGCCGTGACAATGCACTCCCTTAGGGACACAGGTTTTCTTTCCTTGTTTCTCCCTTGACATTTCGACACTCTAATCCAGGCTCTGCTGCTTCTCCAAACATTCGAACGCCTGCAAGTTTTTATGCTAGAACGGGGCAACGAATGCCGAGAAACCGCATGAAGCTCTTCTGCTCTTTTCGGTCTCCCCACCTCTGATGTATATTCTGGACTAAGCACTTGGTGTTTTCCTTCAGGGGCACCAAACGGGGGTGGGGGGAGGAAATCCTATAGTGTGAAAAATGGCAAGCATATTCTTATTCCATGTTCTGCCTGGACCCGGCATCCTGACTGGCTCAACGATCTGCATTTTCTTTTCCCCACAGCGGGCAGGACGGCGGGAGGCGGCTGAGCTGGCTGCAGAAGCAAAAACACAGAAAGCAAAAGAGCACGAAGCCCACAGGCGGGAATGAGGCTATCAGTTACTGGTTTAGAGGATTATCTCCCTGATTAGCCGCATAGTAACAGGCTGTACTAGGCATCGCCCGGCAGCCCCAGGCCGGCCAGCGGCTCCCCGAGAACCGGACTGGAAAGTGACCCGGGAGGTTATCAGGTCTGAACCGGGACGGCGTGGAGGAGCCTCAGGTTACTTCTAAAACCCTGCAGACCTCAGGCAGTGAACGCTGGGCTCCTCGGCGAGAGCACAGAACTAAGGGCATCACAGAAAAGCGGTGCAGTGGCCGTGGTGAGGGACGGAGGGCGAGAGGGAGCCCAATGTCGCGGGAGGTGGCCACGCTGCCCTTGACCTGCATTTCAAAGCGCGGCTTTCCAATCAGCAAGTACACGGTTCAGGAAAGCCATGTTAGTACAACAAGCCAAATGTACCTAAGACCACAATGCTTCATCGTAATCCTTTTTCTCCTCTATCAAAAAAGAAAAGAAAGAGTAAAAAAGGAAAAAGAGTCAGGCCACAAGTGAAAGGTAAGAAAGGCGGAAAGGCTGCCGTGGCCGCCCAGCTCGTCGCTGCTGCCGGCACGGCGAGGGTTAAGTGCTGCATTCCGTATCCAGGCAGCAGCAGGCAAACGGTAAGGCTGTGACGTCAAGGGGTCTGGAAAATTTTCCGCGAGCGCTCCTAAGAGGGCTGGAATGACACGGTCAGCAAGGAGCTGCCGCAGCCGCTTCTCCCGTGGCCCCCGCCGGGCCTCGGGGCTTGCAGCCTAACTGCACTTGGCTCTCCCAACGACTGGCGCGTTTTTATACCCATTCCTCCGACTCCAGACACCTCACTGCAACAACTTAAGAACGTATATAATTGTGGCCGCAATTGAAAATACAAACAAGGCCCTGGAAAAATCAGGCCTCTCGCAAGCACACTGATTCAGCTGACAAAGACAGAGCCTTTTAATTCTGTTCCATGCATACCCCGAGAGGTGAGGAATTTTTCACTTTTGCTCCAAGATGTTACTTAGCAAAATCTCCCCAGTTACAGCCGGGGGGTCACCTGGTTAGAGGAACGGGAGCGTCTAGCAGGGCTTATGGAGTGGGCTCACCAGCACACAGGTTACCTGGGCTGCCCAAAAAGTGAAGCTACACAAATTGTACCAATTGGCCAGGGCGATCCAGAGAGTGAGTTTTAGAGGCATTTTCCCCACTTAAGCAATGGGTCTTCTTAAAAAAAAAAAAAAAAAAAAAAAAAAATGTAACGTAAAGATTTCCCAGTTAGAAAACGAATGAGGACCCTTCAAAGGGTCCCAAGCAATGGAAAGAGGGCATCTGGACCCAGCCCAGCGGCAAACATAATAAAACCTACAAACGCCCGTATTAACTTAATAAAAAGGTGGGAACCGCAGGTGATTTGCATGCTGCCATTTCTGCAGCAGGTGACAGGCAAGGCCCCTGCGTCCATCTTGGTGAAAATCACCGAGAAGCAGAGTCGAGCCAAGGGCGACCAGCCAAGGTCCCAAGGGCACCCATGTCGGGCCCCTGCTGGGAAGGCAGCACTTTGTCCACAGGACACGGCAACTGCGGCCGCTTCCTCTGCTACGGGAGGGTCGTCGGTTCTCACATTGCCGAAGAAGAGACAAATGAGCGCAAACACACACTGAATTTTTAGTCCGGCACCTGCACCTTGGGAAACAGAAGCAACGTGGGGCAGGCACGCACCCCGGTCCCGGCGTCTGCATTTGCACCAGCGTCTGGGCACCTTGCTGGATGCGGCGTCAAGGCACCAGTACCAACAGGCACACGCGTGCGCGCCCGCTTTCCCTCACACACGGGAGGCGCTGCCCCATTACATGTCAGCTTAGAGAACAAGTCTGCCCATCCTGCCTTACCATCTAAAGCAAATATTATTCTGGAACCGGAATGAGGAAAGAAATCTATTTTACGAGAGGGGAAAACACCAGAGGGCAAATTTCACAATATGCCGGAGTCGCCGGCAGGCCCCGACCCCATGACGAGGTGGGGACACAAGAGCCGGGCAGGAGCCTCCAAATGGGGACGGGGCCCATTCCGCAGTGCACCCCCCACCCAGCCTCACTCAAGAATGGCTAGATCACCCTGGCTGGGAGCCGCTCGCCCCACCCACACCCTGAGTTCAGGTCTTCCCTTCCATGTTGAAAACCCAGTGAGCTATCTTCATGGCACAGAAACTATGGCAATAATCTCGCTGAAGAACACAGCCTCCTCCAAAATAAAATAAAATAAAATAAAAGATACAAGCTAAAAGCCATCATTTTAAAGACCTACATTTAACATGGCTCAAAATACCTATGCTGCTTCCTTGTACTATCTTGGAATGCGGTTTCACCTTGACTAACCTTGAAGTGTGATGCATTATTAACCCTTTACTTTTCGGTCGAGAGAGACCCATGACAGGCTGCAGGTTTTTTCTTCTTTGCAAAAATCATACATCTAGCTTCTCCCAATTCAAAATGTCAGCCAAGCACTATTTCCCTGACTCATTCTCCTGTGATGGCCACAGATCCTCCCAATCAGGAAGACCGCATCAGCCCCTTGCCAGCGCACCCTCAGTGGCTGCAGATGGTGCTGGTGGTGGTGGTGGTGGTGGTGGTGGTGGTGGTGATGGCGGTGATGATATTCGAGAAGGAGGGGGCAGTGATGCATGGGGGGGAGTTCCCTTCTCTCCCTTCTGCAGTCACGACTCTTACACCTTTGCATACAACTCTGCCCTTCAAAATGACCTTTAAAAAAATGTCACCCTTCCGGTGGAGGGAGGCAGAAAACAAGGTATCTAATTTTCAATGAGAAAAAAAAAAAAAGTCCATCCAGCCAAGCAACAGGCTGCCCCAAATCTTGTAAGGTGAGCTGAATGTGCCTTGATGCCATTTATTTCTTACACCAACCTTCCACCGTAACCAGCCCAAGCCACTGACTGCGTCTGTGACACGAAAACACCCAGACTTCACCAGGTTTCAGGGCTGCCTGGGCCACCTCCGGGCTGTAAGGACTCCAGGGGAGGTAAAGTCTGGGCACAGCTAAGAAACACTGCAGTGTGGACGGGTTCTGCCCCCGCCCCATGCCTTCGGAGGCACATATTTAGATTAGAAAAGTGCTGGAACACACGAGCTCGCCTGCATCCGATCCGATTACCATCGTGAGGTTCTCTCGCAACCTCAAATCTCAATTTTTAAGCCTTGAGCTAGGACTACAGGGACAGCCAGGTCTAGTCTCCCGGAGCCCGGCCATTCCCAAGGGGGGAGGGCTCGAGCGCAGCTCGGACACCCTGCGGGTCACCCAGAAAAGACCGTGGCGACCCAGACCCTCTGCCCGCGCGCCCGCCCCCGCCCCGCGCGCGTCCCGGGGGCTCCGCACCCGCCCCGGGAGACCAGCCCGGGCCCCGCGCGCGTCCCGGGGGCTCCGCACCCGCCCCGGGAGACCAGCCCGGGCCCCGCGGCCGGAGCGGTCCCGCCGCCGACGCCGCTCCGCCCTGGGCGCGCGGGACCCGCGGAGCCGTGTGCGGAGCCCCCGGGACGCGCCTCCCGGGCCGGGCGCGGCCCCGCGGCCGCGGCCCCGCACTTACACCAGCTGCCGCCGGTTCTGCCCAGAAACTCCTTCTTCTCCGAGTTCCAGATGAATTTCTTCCAGCTGCCCTCCTCCTTGGCTTTCCCGCGGGCCATGGCGGCGAGGGCGGCGCGCCCCGGCGTGCGCTCCCGCTGCGGTCGGCGGCCCGGCTCCGCGCTGCTGCTCCCGCCGCTGCCGCTGCGGCTCTCCGAGTGCCGGGCGCGCGCCGGGGCGGCAGAGGCAGCCGCGGGGGGCGGGGGGCGGCGGGGGCGGGGGGCGGGGCCGCGCAGGCGGGGCGGCTCCGGGCCCCGCACCTATGGGCGGGCGCACGACCGCTCGCGGGCTCCTTGCTCCGCCACGCGCTCCTCTCGCCCTTGGGGGCTCGGGGGCTCTGCGAAGCCGCAGCCGCCGCTCCCGCTGCCGCCGCGGCCGCGAGCTCGGCCCCCGCGTCCCGCGACCTCTGCAGACGCGGGCAGGGGGCGGGAGAAAGCCGGAGACGACGACGGACGGACGGACGGACGGACCGCGGGCCAGGCTGCGCGCGCCCGCCACGAGCCGAGAAATTGGCTACCGGCGCGAGCCCGGCCTTTACTATATACCGCGCCGAGGCGGCCCGGGGCCCCGCCCACTAGCGGCGCGGCCGGCCAATCGCGGGCGCCGGGGGCGGGGCCTGCGGCCCGAGGGGGCGGGCGCGGGGCCGGCACAAAGGAGACGCGGCGGCGCGGGGGGCGGGCCGGGGAGCCGGGCCGCGGGGGGCGGGGGGCCGCGGCGCGCGCAGGCGGCCTGGCTCAGCCCCCTCCGCTCGCGGTTGGACGCGGGCCCTGCTCTGCCGTAGCAGGGTGCGGGGACCCCCGCCCCGGCTGTCCCGACCCGCGGCGCGCCCCCGGCCTCCCTCCGCCGCGGTCCGCGCGGCGCAGGTCCCTGGGGGGCCGGGGGAGGTCACTCGGGGACGCCTGGGCCCCGGGCACCGGCTCCGCCCCGCCGCTCGGCGCCTGCACCTGCCGCCCCCGGCGCGCCCCGCGCCGCCGCGGCTGCAGTTCCGGCCGGTCCGTTTCCCTGCGGCCCGGCCCGGCCCCTCGGGCGGCAGCCCGCAGACGCGGGTTGCAGGGGGAGCAGGCCGGCCGCTCGCCCCCGTTGGTCTTCCTCGGAAACCAGTCGCGCTTCGCGGCGGCCTCACACCTGTCTAGACCCGGGAGACGGTGTCTGCACCCGGCCCAGCCCTGAGCCCGCGCCGCTGCCCAGCAGGTGGCCGGCGTCCTCGCCGACGGGCTTCCGGGCCCCTCGGGGGAGCTGACCGCTCGCTTCTGCTGCAGGGTCCCTGAGCCCCAGGGCATCCGGAGGACCCAGCACTGACGGCAGGGCGCGGGGCCGGGAAGCCGGACCCCTCGTGCCCTCCGTCTCCTCCGGGCCCCGGCCAGCCTCCCACGTCCCTCCGGAGGCAGTGACACAGCAGAAACCGGCAGGGGCCCTAACCCGTCCCGGGAAGGAGGCCCCCCGCCCCGCATCCCCGGGCGGGGACACCGGTCAGGGCCGCCCTTCGGTCTCAAGGTCAACCTTGCAGGTCGGAGGCTTGCTTGGGCTGCTACGAATGAGCTCTTCCCACGAGTCCTCCTTCAGGCCCACCTGCAAGACCTGCCGAAACCCGAACATCCCTGAAACTCGGAGAGCCCCCCCCCACCCCTCCGGCCCCAGAGGGACTGCCGCACGCGGGGCCGTGTCAAGGGCGCCCGTGAGAACAGGAGCCGCCCCTGCAGCGTTTACACTGGAGAAGCCCCAAGTCGTGGGGGGGCTGCGGAAAGACGCGACCCGGGACCGGGTCACCGGGAAGGGCGTGTGAGGGACGAAAGCCTGTGGGCCGAATCCGCAAGAAGGGACGAGTGAGGGGAAGGGGTCCTGGGAAGGGACGACGGGGTTAAGGGAGGGGTGACGCCCTGTGCACGCGCCTGCCCCCGCCCTACCCTCCTCCGCCGCGGGCCCCCCGCCTCCCCATCTCTTCCTCTGTCTTCTCGGCGGAAGCTTTTGGTACAACAGGCTGTGGAGCAAGGCTCACAGCGGCAGGGTTTTCCCTCGAGCCCCCTTTCCTCTGGACCAGGAGGTGGCCCACCTCGGCCTCTAGGGCTGCGTCGGGCTCGGGACCTGCTGTGCCCCTCTGGGGGAGCCCCCTCTTCCAGCTTCAGCCGCCCGACGTCGCTCATGCGTCCTCGTCCGCGTGTGGCCCCCAGGCTCCGACAGGCCCGCAGCCCTGTGAGGCCCGCGCTCAGCCTCCACCCGCGCAGCCGCCCGGGCCGTCCAGACGCTCTGCCTTCCAACCCCGTCGCCGCCAAGGAGCGACCCGGTGCAGCCGTTCCCACCCGCGGCCGCAGGACGGGCTGGCCGGCTGACCTTGGGCCGGTCCTTTGTCCTCTCCCGCGCTTTCCCTTCCCTTGTCACCCTGGAGGGACACATTGTTGCAGGATTACATGGGAGACGTGGGGGGTGCTAAGCACGGTGCCTGGTGCACAGCAAACGCCACGAAGGGGGTAGCTTGATTGCAATTAGCTGGTTCCATTTGACCTTGTGTAACCTTGGAGCTGTGGCTCTGCCTTTGCCACCTTCCCACTGATACCCAGCTCCTGCCAGGACGCCGAGTTCTCGCAGAAGGTCACCTTGACTGACTCCCTACCCTCCACGCCACCTTTCCCCGTGCTTCCCTGCGTGCTTCCTGCTCGGCGACCTCCTCCAACTCAAGTAATGAATGACCTGAGCACGGGACGTCCCGCCGGGCCGGGCTTGCGTTCCCGGCCCCTTCCGTGCGGGGCCGTAGCGGCGGGCTGGAAGCGGAACCGAGCGGTTCCCGGGAGGGAGGGGTGCCTCTGGCAGGTGGCTGGGCAGGGGTGGGGGCGG